>NW_020884923.1:6273372-6296640 GCF_003945725.1 Corapipo altera
TCCTTTTCCTTTTCCTTTTCCTTTTCCTTTTCCTTTTCCTTTTCCTTCTTTTTTCAACAGTGAGAAACTATTTCCCAAGGATCCACAATGACAAGACCCAAGTGTGGATGTCTAACCCTGTCTGATTTGCCCAAGGTCAGGCACAGTTTCTGGTGCAGCTGGGAAGCCTAACCAGAACTCTATGTCCATAACTTTAAGACCTTTCTTCTTCTCTTTGACTTATGGGAGATTTAATTCTGATTCAGGAAAAACCTCTGTGAAAAATAGAACTCTGTTCATTAGGAGCTTTGCAGTGGCCAGGGACTATTTGGAATATACTGCACGGAAAACAGCCTCTGCATTTCATAAATGTGCTATGTAAAAAAAATAACAAGCCTAAGAAAAGCTCACTTAAAAAAACTAACCATCAGAGAACTGGGTTACAGTGAGAAGCAGAAAAAGAGCTGAGTAGTGGACAAGTTTTGTTGGCATAAACCCATGCAAAATACACTTCACACACAGGTTGATAGACTCACAGAAGTCAAAGCTCTAAAAAATTGGTTTACTGCATTGTCTTGCTTTCTACCACTGCTACTGTGGATGCAAGCTCTGTTTGCCAAGAGTCCAGAGAGTTTTTACTTCTGACATCAGGTCAGCACCCCTCGAGAGGCAGGGATACAGAGAATTATGCCATGCTCAAAGAAATAGCACAGTTTACTGAAGTTTTTTGTTTGTTTGTTTGTTTGTTTTTTTGTGAGACAAATGTTTCGTTTGACTGTAATCAGTTATTCTTAGCAAAACTGTATAATCCCCCATGTTTTTTTTTCCTGTGTCCTGGTACTGCTTTTTGTCCAAACACATACTACCATGCAATTCTGCTCCCTCTAAGCCCGATCTAAGATTGTTTATACTGGACTAATTTAAGGGATAGTGACAAAACAAAAGTAACTCAAAATGTATTCCTAAAACTTGAGGTGAACCCAAATTACCATTGCTTTCCAAAAGGCATTGAAAAAGCCTCCAATCTATGGGAAGCAAGCAGCAAGACTGCCAGCATTACAGATAATGTTGCAGTCTGGTTCTTTCTGACTTTAGCATCTCTATCTTACCAAAGTAATACCATCACCTGAAAAATTTGACAGATATTATTCGCGAAAACTGAAACATGATGTCTGTGCAAAGATAAGATTACTTGATTTGAAATGAGTGCTTATCTAATGTTCCCTCCTCGCTGGCATGCTTGCTTGCTACTGCACTTTCAAACAATGTACATAGGTAAATCTCTATACAGTCACAGGTCAGCATTCTGTGCAGAAAATAGGCTGGAGTGGGACCACCGGGAGACAAAATCTGCCCACAACAAGCTCCCTTGCAGCACTGTCAGCCCTGCTGGTGGTATTAGTGCATGGGACTCTCCAAGGGAAACTGCTCAATAAATGATTGAAACCAACCAGAAAACATGACTCTTGCCTTGACCAAGCTGAAAGAAGTGTAAGATTGGCATCAACAGTAATGAACATAAAGCGTGGTTTATGCCCCCACACTAGGGAGCTTTCGCAGAGCAGACCAGAGAAGGCCAGGCAGGGCAGGCAATGCAGTGGTGCTCTTGAGCCACAAACCAATCTGGTGCTGATTTGTTTCTTTGCATTGCTCAGTGGGCTGTGGATGGATTTACAACAGCCCTGCACTCACGGCAGCCCACTTGCTGTTGTTATGCTCTACAGCTGACATAGCATGTTCCTTCTCTGTTTCCTGTTCCACCAGCTGTTGGAAGTGTTTAATTCATACCTTTTATTTAAGCGTTTTCTTAGACCTTAGAGAAGACCACTGCTGGAGAGAAAATCCCAGTGTAGGTAGGCACTTCAACTTGATGTAAGGTGGCTGTTCTCATCTGACATCAGGTAACTCTGCCTCTCCCCTAGCACCCACCTTTCCCTGCTATTGTGCTTGGAGCGTTGAGGTGTCCTTGTACCAGAAGCTCCAGGAAACAGCGCTCCAGTTCATATGCACAGATGTGTCTGCACACGTGAGAGTTGGTGGGCCGTCTCCCAGTACATGCTGTGTAAACTAATGCATCATCTTATCTTACATTCTGAAGTCCTTTCCATTTGCAAATCTTAGTACTAGATATGTAATCACAACATAACATAAGCACCATCTTTATGAAAAAAATCACATAAATTCTAATATGCATGCACCCCTTTAAAAACAGAAAATAGCTTTTGACGACTGAGTCCCCCTCACATTTTCTGGTTGTTCATCAGTGATGCCAGTACTTTGTCAGAAATCCCAACAAATGCAAAGGTCTGACCTTTTCCCCCAGACAATTTCCTTTTCCTAATAGCAGGAAGACCCAACCAAGCAGTGAATTTCTGTGAGGATTACTGCACTTCTTGGGTGGCTGATATGACTTGGCCTCTGGCACCAAGCCATGCTACGTACTCCAGAAATGTACTGCATTTCATAGGTTATTGCTTGCATATTACTGCCGGGCAAGTGAACGCTCCATACACTGGAACAAATTCAAATGCCTTGAAAGGAGATATCTTCCTCAGCATTGTGCTGTGGCTGTAAATTACGCCCTGAGTGTTCATTTTCTTTTTAAATGTGTTCTCATCGTGTAATAATTAATGGTGTCAAGTTACTGGTGTGAAAAAAGCCTGACTTCACAACAAAGATGGATTAATGAAGTAACAGTCATGGCTGGAGTAGCAGCAATAAATTGTTAGAGACGAGCAACACACCTGAAGCAATACTTACCAAGTCCTTATATTATTTAGGTTTCAATGTTCCTCATAAATATTTGGCTTTTGTTAATATTTGTTTCTGTGTTAAAAATGGAAGGTGAGAGCTGTGTCAAGAAAAACTCTCTTGCTGATAGCATGGAGAAATGGGGTGCCTGTGCTTTCCAAGACATCCTTCTCTTCCCTGTGGATGACAGCTTTCATCTATAAGTCTCTGGGCTTCACTATTTGGGGTAGTGACATTCAAACCCCACAGACTCAGGAAGGTCTAGAAATCATACCACTGAGCTCATAGGCCCCAATCTCTCTGTTTTTAAAAGTCATATGAAATAAAAAGCCTTTGAAGGAGGCATAGCGGGGAGAAAGCAGAGTAAGCAATTTCCACAGATACACTTTTGATAAAATTTTTTATTCAATCCATTTTAATATTAAATATAACATATGAAATGCAAAAAGAAGAGGGACAGAGCCCTGAAGATACATTGGGAGGGATGAAAATCTCATTTAGAACATTGGGAAACTTATTTGATGTCAAAGCGCACTGAATCAGGCTTCTGGAAACCATATCTAAGGTCAAGGCAAAGGGAAAAAGTATGTTCTCTGCAATTATAAGTTGTCTGACATGAGATTCTTAATTGCTGGCATAAACTGATATAAAAATTGACTGCTGATATCAATGGAATTAGATCAGTTTGTAACTGATGAAGACTCTGTATGCATTTCCCAATACTTATTATCAATTAAATTAGGTGTTGTAAATTGATAATAAGGTATTGTCAATTAGATTGATGATAGGAGCAAAAAGTCCTCTGAAAATTACAGGAATTCCTCCAAACATCAACTCAATTCAAATTATACAGCAAAACTAATAAATCTTAAACTTTTTGGTACAGCAAAACAGGTCTTAGGGAAAAGACACTAACATCATCAAGAAGCTTCACAATGAAATAAAAATAATTTGATTTTCTTTCTCCTTGAATCTTTTGTTTTCCAGACTAGAGATTATTTTCACTGTATTCTCACCATAGCCTCACACTCTTCCTTTATCTCCATCAAGGTTTTCATCAGGCTGTGATCCGTGCCGTGGGTCACCTTCATAATATTATAGGCCTTGAGGAAAGAACAGAAAGGGACAATGTTAGTCGTTGTGCAGACCATGCAAAGGGGTTGGACCCTGCAGCAGGGTGGTCATGTGAGTACTGGGCCTCAAGTGGTTGGCAACTTGGGGCTTGAATGCACAGCATAGTCAAAATAGGAGTGAAGCATCCCAAAGTGTATGATGATTTGTCCCTGACAAAGGAGGAGGCACTGACACATTATTCTTAGGTGTTAAAACCCACAAATACATTGTATAGATGAATGTTTGGAATAACAGAGGAAGATACTTTTGCACTAAGGCATGAAGGCCACTTAAAGATTGGTCAAGTGTAGCACCCAAGGTTTCAATACACTATTTAAAAGATGACAGTGATGTTCATGATGTTAGTAGCCACAAAGTCCTGTAAACAGAAATGGAGTAATGCTTAACCAGTGGAATAAAGTGCTTTAACTCTATCAGGAGGAACTATACATAGCATCAAACAAATCAGTACGTTAATAGTTTCAGTGTAAAAAGGCATGCAGGGTAATGGGTCTTTGCTGCTATTCCCAGAGATTAGTTTCTCTGTGTGTTTGTCATCTTCTATTACTGGGCCAATTTACACTTGCTCATATTGCCTGTAGTTTTGCTGATTCCCTGCCACAGATATGACTGAAATGCTCTTTGCCCAGCTCATGTTGAGATCATCACTTTTCATATGACATTTCTGCTTCTTCCTTCTATTAAATTCCTCCTGCAAAGAGGGAAATACCAGATGGAAATTGATTCAGCACTTCTGAAGATAGAACAAGGGAGCTAGGAGTGTACTGGCAAGAGAAAAGACCCCACAGATTTTTTGTCATCCCAAACTGAAAAATTGCCAAAAACTGAATGCCGCCTGTGTTTCAAAGGGTTCCTTGTCCAGTCAGCTGATGAAATTCAGCTAAATCACCTTTGCATTGCAGATGGAATATCTTTTTGGAAACAAAGTTAAGGAAGGGGCTTCATTTAAACTGGAAAGATAAAAATAAAAATAAATATATTCTTTGGTGGGAGAAATGAAAGCCTACTTCTAAATTCTAGAGACTGGCAAGCATATGGAAATTCTAGTACAGTTTATTTTTGCTTCAAATTAGCCAATTCTTAAAATTCTTAAAAGAAGAGGGAGGCAGCAAAAGATTGAAAGAACAAGTTGAAATAGCAGTCAAAACAAATCAGAGTAAGTAAGGAGCTCTAAAAAGAGTCAAATATATACTGAGCTACCAGAGTGTCGTACTACTAAATGATAAAGAACTCAGTTAAGCAGAACAATGAAACACTTTCATCACTATCAGAAACACATAAGAAATGTGAATGAAACCAGAAATCCTCATTTTTTCCGTACTTTTATGTTAATTGAAATTCAAAGCCGGTCCTGTTTTCCCAAAATGTTTGCAAGTAAGTTATAATTATACTTCCTGGTAAAAAAAAAAAATGAAAAAAGTTGTACAAGAGCTTTTTTTTTTTTAATAAATAATTGAAAAAGTAGTCTGAAAAGCAAGAAAAAGAGTCAGTCCTTCCAGGGATGGAGAAAGACGAATACTTGCATGATATAGGAAATTCTCTCTGGTGCAGAGCAGAATTGCTTCAAAAGGGATCCCGTGTGTGTTGTAGTACAGTAACATGGAGCTGTGGCCAGGATAACTAGGAAGGGGCAGGATAACGATTGATCAAAGTAGCCAGGGAAATTGGCCATGGATCCTGACACACTTGGTGCACAGTGCTTGCATGCCCTGTCCCAGAAAGGTGATGGATTTTTTGTGAATGCTGTATGCAAAGAGCTGTGCACCTGGACATATCTGAGTGACAAGGCAGCTGACCTTGATCTTCAGTCCCCCTACAGGACAGAGGTCAGGCTCATAGTGATGGACTTGGACCTTGACACCCTGATGCCCAGCCAGAGATGTCCATAGGGATATGCCTCTATTAAAAGGCGAAAATCCTTAATATCAACCCTAATTTTCAGGTAATGCTACCCTTTCAGGAATTGCCTCCAGCCTTTCTGTTTATTTTCTTTCTTCAGTATGGCAGAAAAAACCACTCAGTCTTTATTCTTTTGTTTCCTTGGAGAAAATCATTCTCATGCAATGTACTGTCTCACACACTGCAGTACAAGTCAGAACCAGCTGCTTCAAAGTTAGAACAGCAATGATTTGTGTAGTCCCTAAATTCAGCTGGTATTAGACTATGTAGTTGTTTTTGCAGAGGTTAGTGCAAAACCGGGAATAATTTCAGCTCCAATGCAAGGAGTTGTTTTACTGGATAGAAGCAGGAATGTGTGGGCTCTTTGACCACTCCCCTGCCCTCACAGCTAGCCAGTAGAGTCAAGGCTGATCAGATTCATGTGGTCTGTGTGGTCTTCCTCTCAGCTAAAAGAGCAAATCTAATTATGAAAAACTACAGCAATTGCAAGATGGCAACACAGGCCACAGTGTCATCAGGCACATACTGTCTCCCTGAAGAATATAAAACTCATTAGATTAGAGGTATGGCTGTTGCTCCATGAATGCAAATGAGATGCAGTGCAGGCATTTGTGCCTGATTTGCATGGGGATGGGACAGGATGCCCATTGCCATAGCTGTGGAGAACCGTGAGCAGATGCAGGATGGCACAGCTCTGTCACAAGGAAAGCAGAAAGCAAATGGCCACATGCCAGAATGGCAGGAAGTGTAGCCTAGTGTTTCACAGAGGGTATCTGAGGTTTTCCAATTTGACTGAAGGGGAAAAGTTGTTAAAACAGGCATAGGAATACCAAAAACTATCACAGTTATTATCCATAACAGCTTGTAAACAATTCAGCCTTTGAAGTAAACACCTAGAGAAAGGGTATTTCTTCAGTGTTGCTGTGAAATCTGGGAAGGATTTTACCCCAGTTCCTGAGCTTTTTGCCTCCACAACAGGGATTACCATAAGAAAGGAAATGATATTGTGCCTATTGCAGGCATTCACGAGAAAAGACAGCCATGCCCATCAGCTCATGGTGGGAGAAAAGTACTCCTGAGACCATGCCAGCCAAGTGCAGGGTCTGCAGGGGAAACTGGATGGTCAGTGTCCTACACATGTGTAACCTCCTGCCTGCCGCCATCCCCACCTGGCATCGCTCAGCAGATGGGCACCACAGCCCTGCGCAGGAAGGCAGCCACCACCACCACAGCCCAGAGGATGGAGCAGCAGCCAAGACATCGTGCTGCAGCACCCATTGTCTTGCTTTGATCAATGAAGTCATCTTCTTGAATCCGAGCCTTCCCCTCTGCATCCTGCCTGTCACTCCTAGCCAAGTCCAGTTCAATCCAGGCTATGGGCAACCCAACAAGTTTGCTTATAGTGCTGTGAAGGTAACAAATGACACCAAACAAATAGTTATGATAATAAGTGCACCTTAGGGCAAATCTGTACACTTGTTAGGGGCTCCCATGAGCTCCAGAAATGCAGCTGCATTCTGAGCTCCTGCGGGAGTGCTGCTTCCGCATCAAGAAGATTTTATCTTCACAAGACAGCTTGTGGCAACTTTTGTTATTGGAGCTTTACAGTCATATCAGGATCTTTAAATTACGTTTTTCAGGCTGGGCTCCAACTCTGGTCACTTCCTGATAAAAGTTTTCCTGATCTATAATTCCATTTGTCCTCTCACCATTTTTCATGGCTAGGCTTCGCGAACGAAGATTTGGGAAGGGCTCTACCCACGTTTGTTGCAACCTTCCACCATTATATCTTTCATATATGTATGTATACAAATTTAAAAACAATATGTTGGTTGTACAATAAACCAAGGGCTACCTTCAGATTTTATTCTAGTGGAGTATTACCTCTCTGCAACACTTCTATTTCCAAACTCTGGCAAATTAGATTTAGATTCTGTAGAGCCTAATATACAGTTAGGGGTGGGTTTATTTCTAATGGGCAACATAATGCTCTCCACATTATTTAAGCCTTCTTTGGGGATGCAGGGTAGAGAGCTAAACTCGAAGGGAACTAAGAGCAAGGTGATTATGACAGTGATTAATTTTTGGTTGGCACAGAGAGCAGCAGTAAGGGCTGGGCTGGAGAGCTGTGTGTTAAGATCCACTGGTCTTAAACTGTGCATCTGCTGCAGAGAGGTTGTCAATCCCCAGCAGCTCTGAGGCTGTGCCTGATTAAACAGGATTTATATGAGGCGAATTCCACTCAGATCGACTCAATTCCTCTGCACCTTCCACATCCTTCTCCTTAATGCTGCACTGAAATTAGTCAGACGAGGGTTCCAACAGGGTGCTGCTATTCAGTGTCAGAGTGTATTAAGAAGAGTAATGAAGCAGAGAAGGTAATCGAGTTTCTGCTCTGAGCATGTGGCATGCTCTGTTGACACATCTAATCACAAAGGGCCAAACTGTGTTCTCATCTAACTCTAGGACATTATCTAAGTTATATTAGGAATCACATCCTTTACTCACAACAAACTGGGAATTATATCTTCCTCTAATTTGTTCCAGTGTAGACAGCAAGGAAGTGAATCAGCTGCAGAGCTCATCCAAAGAAGTGTTCTGTTCTATGTTTACAAGTTACATGGAGAAACACGAAGACAAGAAGCTTTTCCTCCTCTCAGCTGTGCTCCCAGAGAGTGGCATTTCAGTCTCTCCTTGTCTCACACATGTGGGTGAAAAGGGGGAGGCTGAATAGGGAATAGGTGAAACCACAACAGGATTCATCACCTCAGTTGCAAAGCACTTACTGTGTCCTTGTGGACCACTAATGGCTTGGAGACCACAGAGGTGCACTGAGGTATGGCACAGAATGGCAAGCAGGACCTTAATCTCCCTTTGCAGAGAAAGAGGAGATCGCAGCTTGAAAAAAGATTTCTTTGTTAGGCATTGCTCAGTATTCAAAGCATCACACAGCAATCTGGCTGGCAATGGGCAACTTTTTAACTAAAAAATTATGAACATAAAAACATTCTTCCCTAAAAACATATTAATTCCCATCACAATGTCCACCTTCACTGAAAAGCAGCTTTCAGATGTCTGGGAATTTACTCCATTTTAATGTAATGCAGTATCATATCAGAAATGCAATTAGAAAAATGTTGATATATTATGGCAGTATGAATGCAAACAGAAGCTACTCTGACTGGGGTCTCATTCCACCACTAAAAAGGAAAGTCAGAATGTTTGGAAACTAAATATTATGGCGGAAAGAGCAAAGCAGATTACTTGGCATATGACAGATATATGACATACTTCTGAATAATGCATGGAAAATAGAACTGGTTACTCTTCCATCTGCTTTATAATGATCAGAATTGGCCACAATTTAAGTAAAATATATAAAGTGAAGATTTAAGTTATACCAAGACTTAACAAGAGTGGCATCATAATAAATATTAATTTATGACTTCAACATGTGAAAATTATCAGTTATTCAGCTTGCATCATTAATCAAATGTTAAAACCAAAGAGAGATGGGGGTTGAAAAAAAAGTAAGTACAAAATACTAAGTTACCTAGAGAGTCATGATTGATATTAACTTTATAGGGGATCCGGGTAGGAGTAAAAAAGCACCTCTCCCCCACTCCCCGTGCAGACACCCATCCCCTTTTTTCCAAGCTGTTGCTCTCTTTGCCACAAGACTAGCTCTTCATATAGTATAGACATTAATCACAGGGAACATAGAGCCAG
Source organism: Corapipo altera (assembly GCF_003945725.1). Classification (NCBI taxonomy): domain Eukaryota; kingdom Metazoa; phylum Chordata; class Aves; order Passeriformes; family Pipridae; genus Corapipo; species Corapipo altera. Next base: position 6,282,865 of record NW_020884923.1, read on the forward strand.
ATTTTGCACTTCTTTCTGACACTGGTGCCAGTCCTGGGGCCCGCTCCTGCCCAGCAGGTACAGGCAAGTATCTGGGCCAGGCAGCTTTCTGCAGCACCTGGCAAAGGCAGTGAGGAGCTGTGTCAGGCATTGGAGGTGGGCTGAGAGAGCTGAGATGGTGAATCAAATGGAGCACGTACTGTCTTCAGGCCAAATGGACCACAAGACAATCAATAATACAAGAGAAGAAGCGTAAGACCTCTTTGAGGGAAACAGGAGGCAGCACATCTTACAGAAGTGGAAAAGCACCCTAGCAGTGATTGAAAGCTTGAGATGGGAAGCAAGTAAGAGTCTACATCCTGAGGACATGTTGCACATGGAAGGGGATTATTCAATATATTTAAGACGATACTAACATCAGTATAACAGCAGGACAAAAAGAAGCCTGAGGTACATGGAAATTAATATAAAAGTCAGCTCAAGTCCAAGAGGGATGGCTAAAAGCTGAAATGTAACTAACAAAGCACCAGCTGCAAAACTAGATCAAAGGTGATGAATGATATAAGAAATAGGAAGGATCAAGAAGCATGCCTGTTGATTTGAGTGTGGCTCACAATAAAATACATGCTCTAAAGATAAAGTTCTCCAACCTGAAATCACAGACCCTGATTGTGAATAAGGAGGAAGAAACTGCAGCTCTGCACTTGATCTTGTACTTTCAGTTCTCCCAGATTCACTTTGCCATGGAAAGAAGGAACATATGAGGCAGTGAGATAATTTTATTTCTCCAGATCTAATAGTAATTTTTCATCCAGGCACTTTTGAGCTATCAAACTGTAATTAGCAGTGACTGATACTGGAGGATATCAACACCTGAAACGCTGAGCAGCAGTGACCCACCATCACACTCAGCTCCAGCCCGGGGAAACATCACTGATGAAAGCAGCAGTGAGGAGTATCTAAAGGCATGAGGTAGAGCCAGAGCAGAAGGGTGGGTCACATGGCATTTTCAGGGGAAGCAAGGGAGGAGAGCAGAGAAAAAACAATTCACAATACTGACCTGTTTCAAGGTCTCCAGTGCCTGAGGAAACATGTCTTGACTGTACTGCAGTTTGCCCACTCGCAACAGCTGGACAGCCCTCAGAGGATGGAAACCAGGATAGTATAGTCTATAGAGAAAAAAAAAGGAAAATATGTCACTGTCAGCTTTCACCTTCACAGTCACTGCCTCTGCTAAGAACTATTAGGGTGGGACTGTAAAGTCATCGTAAATGTTAATAAGGTACAAAGAGAAAATTAGCTGCAATACTGCGAAGCATGAAACACTGAAGGGAATTAGAAAATTATTACTCTCCATCCCAGAGGAATGCCTTTAACATTATCCTGTTAGAAAGTGACGGGAGTAGGATTATTGAATTCGCTACTGTTGGATAATACAATAGCATTTACTGTACTTAGTGTTGCAAACAGAGGTTCTTCACAATCTCGGGTCTCTAGAGAGGCATAATTTTAAGAGGAAGCTTCATCTGGGAACCCAGTCCTGAATCCTCCAAGATGAAGGAGTGGTACTACAGGGACACCACTGTTTCTGAGGCTTTGCTTGCTGCTCTCTGTTGCAGAAAGTACTGGTTCTGCACATTCAAGGAAATGTCTCAGACTTGACTTGTACATGTAGACAAGGTATCTGCTAGTGTGAGAATACACTCCCATTCTTACTTGATTAATTTCAGAGAAGCAGAAGTTCTGCTAAAAAAACCCCAAACCAAAACAGAACAATGCTCTTTTTTTTTCTAGGCAGTAGAAAAAAAAAAGGAGATGGAGAGCAATATCATCATTAATTCCTCTCAAGATGTTCTTGAAATGTCCATGCTTTCATGCTGGCTGCTCCACATTTTCAAATTCCACTGGTCTTTGGCCCATCACACCTGGATCTCACCCCAGCCCTGTGTCCTGGATGTGGAGAGCATGGCATCTTGGGCCAGCAGCTTGAGGATTGCAGAAAGCCCTGGATGTAACTTGCCTGGAACTGGTCATCAGGAAACATGAGATGAAGGGACACATTTGGAAGTTAAGTCACCTGCAAAAGACTTTACATCTTTTTTGACTAACTATCACAGAATTTTTAGGGTTGTAAAAGATCTCTGGAGATCATCCAGTCCAAGCCCTCTGCCAAGGCAGGCTCATCTAGAGCAGGTTACACAGGAATGCGTGCAGGTGGGTTTTGTATGTCTCCAAAGAGGAAGAGACTCCATAAGCTCCCTGGGCAGCCTGCTCCAGTACTCTGCCACCCTCAATGTAAGGAAGTTCTTCCTAATGTAAGGAAGTTCTTCATCATGTTGAGGTGGAACTTCTTGTGTTTTATTTTATGGCCATTGCTCCTTGTCCTGTTGCTGGGCACCATCTAAAAGAGTCTGGCACCATCCTCTTGGCACCTGCCTTTGAGATATAAATTTATAAGTGTTGATGAGATCAGGCTTCTCTTCTCTAGACTAAACAGGAGCAGCTCCCACAGTCTCTCCTCAAGAGAGAGATGCTCCAGACCCCTAATCATCTCTGTGGCCCTCCATTGGACCCTCTACAGTAGATCCTTGTCTTTCTTGGACTGAGAACTGGATACAGTACTCCGGATGTGGCCTCATTAGGGCCGAGTAGAGGGGCAGGATCACCTCCCTCAACCCTCTGGTCACACTCCTCCAGATGCACCCCAGGATACCATTGGCTCTCCTGGCTGCAAGGGCACACTGCTGGCTCATGGTCAACCTGTCATACACGAGGACTCCAAGGTTCTTCTCCATAGAGCTGCTCTCCAGTGGTTCAGCCCCCATCCTGTACTGGTACTTGAGGTTATTCCTACTCCCCGCAGCTGCAGGACCCTGCACTTGCCTTGTTGAACCTCATCAGGTTTCTCTTTGCCCAGCTCTCCAGCCTATCACGGTCCTGCTGAATGGCAGCACAGCCTGCAGGTGTATCAGTGACTACCCCGAGTTTCATATCATCAGCAAACTGGCTGAGGGTGCATTCCATCCTTCATCCATGTTGCTGATAAACAAGCTGAATAAGACTGGACCCAGTATTGATCCCTGGGGAACACCACTGACTACAGACTATGCAAATGAAAGAATAAAAGCCTTAAGCATGACTCACCAAAGACAAACATCCTACTTGATCAAAGAGCATTTTATTTCCTCAAGTACACCAGCAGTGTGCTTGAGGAGTATCTAAAATATACAAAGTGTGTCACAATTTCAGGAGGAATAGTCAATAAGCTTTCCGAAATATACTTTATGAAGAATATTTTTTGGTGTGTTTACACCAAACCAATGATCATCAGAGTTCAGGGTAACTGCTAATGAATGATATCACTGCAGTCAGAAAGACACTTAAATTTGCATGAATATGATTAAATACACGCTAAAACATTAAATGATGGAAATTTGTACAATGTACAGGAATCTTCTGATAAGTCTGCATGCAAATTAATAAGTTATCTTATTTTACACTTATGAAAATGCAAACACAATTAAATACTGTTTAAATGGCAGCATATCTGGCTGTCCTTATAAATCTCAAATTAAGATGTTCAAACATAATGAAAAACATTTTCACACCCAAAACCCCCCTATTCCACTGATCCCACGCAGTTTCAGTGAAGACATCGAGAAATACATGGGAAGCATGCATACATGGGAAGCATGCCTGGCAGGATCTCAGCAGCAACAGCTTTTGATCTGCCAAAGCCTCTCTTGAAACAGCAGAAGCCAATGACAATAATCCATCCTGAATTGCCATAAGCACCTCCTGCTCAGACCCCTTGTGGGTTGCAGTTCAAAAAGGCTGGAGAGCCAGCAGACAAGAAAGAAGAAAAATGATAGCACTTATCTCAGCCCAAAATGACCACTCAGGAACTTCAAGGGTCTGGTCAAACAAACACTAGAAAATTATCAGTAGGTTTATTTTTAGATTTTGTTTCTGGTTATCATATCAACATTGTGCTATCTGCTACTAGTGAAACAGGGAGAAAATGCAACTAAGAGATTTTGGTGTGAATTAGTGAAGAGTAATAGAAATTCTAGCACTTACATGGCACAAGTGGAAGTAATGAGCATATGCACGACTTTGTAAAAATTGAAAAGAAAATGTCTCTGTGATTGCACCCTTCTACCCTCACCTGTGTCTACTGTAAAGGAAGGAGTAAAAAAGGTCATTTCCTCTCCTGTGGGCCACCAAAATGTCAGGTTGCCTGGGGAAGGATCATGGCCATAGGAGAAGGTGCCAGGGAGACAAAGACATCTGCATGAGAGGATAGCCCATTTTGCAGGCCCCATTAGACTGTCCCTGCTATATCCTGATAGCCACTGTTCCTTCATGGTCCCTTTACATCTCTTTCATTCCACACCTTTCATCCTACCAACCATATTTTTAATCTCCCTTTCCTCACCCTTCTGAATAACCAGTCCTATCATAATACCAATACAAACAAGGAATGTGGGTCCTGCCTCGCCTGCAACCAAATGTGGGATGGCAGCTCATGTAGGAAAATACAGGCTGTGTTTTAGTTCAGCAACCCAGTGCCTGCTAAACTTCAGATAGATACATTAGAATTCAGAATATGCTCCTCCAGCAGACATGTTTCTTTCTATAGATCATTCACCTGCAGTCAATAAAGATCTAGGATTGTGGTATGTGCAATACCAGAGAAAACAGGCAGCAATTTAGCAATGTTAGGTACTCGGCCCAAACTACCAGCCATAAACTAGGGCAAGTGAAAACTTAAGATGAGGGCAGAGAAGGAGTAAAATGTGTGACATGAAGAGCCCTGTGTTCATAAATATTTACAAAGTTATTTTACTGAGCTGATTTATGTTCTGATCTTATGCATGTACATAGTTACATTTTGCAAGCCTTAAAATTGACATTTGAAACAACTGTTTATTATCATATTCTGGAATAAATTTATTAAACTATTGGAGCACCTTTTATGGAAGCACATCCATTGAGTTTACTAGAGAAATCCAGGCAGCTTGCAGCTCTTCTGGGAGATGTGCAAGTAGGAAAAATGCTGCTGGCTTCCAGACATCTCCAGGATTCAATATTATTCATAATACACCGGCAAGACAGAAAGAACTAAGAAATAGTGTCAGGTACTTGTGAGCCAACTTGTTATCCTCATGCATTGCTCTGAACAAAACAAAGTGGATAGATTAAGAATAAGGAAGACATTTACCAGCCAAGGAACTGTAACTAAAGACTGTCAACAAGAGGCTAAGATAACTATAGAGAAATACATGCTGTAAAACATGTTACAGCTTGGGAAGAGTAGGATTTCAATCTGAAAAGGGTTTTATGAGATTTACCAAGGCCTGAGGGACAGAAAGGGGAAGAATAGTAACATCCTGAAAGCTGAATTAAAGATAGTTCTTCGGAGTGATGTTTCCTGGCCCTTGGCACTGGTCAATGCCCAGTAGATCACTTGCAAAGAGAGATTAAACAAAATACAACAACTAACAAATAAAGCTGCACTGCAAACAAGAGAACTGGAGAAGGCTGAGACAGATCTGTACATTTTGTATCATATCCTCTGCTTATATAACACAGCACAGCTTTGTTCCCATCTATACCCAACAGCATCCATGCTGGCCTGTTCCTCCAGCCTGCTCTTCTGCCCATCAACTGGTCCCCTCAGTTTGGTATCATCTGCAAACCCCACAGAAGTGCCTTCTGTTGCCTCCTCCAGGTCACTGATACAGTTGTTACACAGGACGAGCCCCAGGACAGACCCCTGGGGTACTCCACTCTTACTGGCATCCAAAGAGCATACAATCCAAGAACCATGTCCTCTCACTCCAGCCATCCAACCACTCTCACCTCTCTAGCTCCCTGCTCACCTGGACTGTAGTATCCTAACTTGCATGGTAACTCCCCGCTCTTCTCAACCTCGCAAAGATTATAATGAACAAGCTGGCCAGCTCTCTCAATGCCTTTTCTAGAGGTAACTATCAGGTCTGATGGATCTGTAGGGGTCACATGCTATCAGGCAATCCCTGGCTTAAACCTTATTCTGGGATCTGCCTGGAAGACTTCATAGGTGAACTGTGATGCAAGGAAGGCACTGTCTAGCTTACTATTCAAAACTGCAAATGCAAGCCATTTCCCAGTCTTCAGGTAGCTTGCATCAGTGTTTCACTGTTCCAGGTATCAGCAGTTCCTGCATTTCATTCACAAAATATGAGGGTACCAATTTTCACTTGGCAAAGAAATGGACTGTACTTTGTAAAACAGTAGCTGCTTCTAATACCCCATGAAAACAATTGCTCCTATTTGTAATTCAGCCTCAAGGTTTGCCTTGATTAACCCCCAGGGCAGTCACTGATAATATATTTTATAAAGAAAAATACATTTTTCTTCATTCCATGTATTATCTCTGAATCTCTCCAAGCAATCCCTTGTGTTCTTAAGTAAAGGACAGTTTATAAAACACAACCCTTGATGAAATTTAGCCAGTTCCTTCTATTTCTTAATACTGCAGTTCCATTAACTCCACTCAACTTATCTCTGATTACAGAGTAAAAAATCAGAGCTTTTGTGTTCTCTCATAAATTAAAGCCTAGTATTAAAAAAATAAGACTCTGCAAAATCACTGCCATTTCTGATGACTCGTATTTTAAAATAAATAGGCGCCTACCATTCCTTGTAAACCAGTTTGTGGGGCTAACATTTACACTGTTGCAATTAGAAGCAGGCGGGATTTATAAAACCTGAAATAAGGGTTTGAAATGGGAATGTTACAAGGTTTTTTAATATGCTGACATGTAAAAAGTGATGCTATACATAACTCTAAATTGGTTTGCAGTACCTTTTAGTGCAAGTAAATATGACAGCATAAAAGACATAGAGCAGTTTTAGCAGCCGCAGCAACAGAGAAGGGATTAAGAGGCTCCTGGGCTTCAGCAAAGGTGGTGAGCAGAATGCAAAGAGGACAGCATCAGCCTCACAACAGAAATGTACACCACAAATACAGCACCCAATAAGTTCAATCTTTTCTTCTTTCTCTGACTTGTTCTTGATTTCTGAACTGCTCAGTGTTTGAGTACATTCATTAAAGCTGTTCACTGAACTGCAGCCTAGGAATTGGTTTTATGCTGTCTAGTTATTTGCTTTTTAATTAGTCAGTGATGTGAGACTGGTCATCTAATTCACATATTACTTCTACTCCTTGGCTGGGATGATCAATGGGCTCTGAATATGGGAATTACGAGAAATATTTTTATGACAAATTTAAGGCCAAATAATTATTTGCTCTAAAATGAAACATTTGGTACCTATCAACATTTCCAGGGATGAACCAGTTATTTTATGAATAGTCAAAGAAATCACATGTCTCAGGAACATAAGACAGGTAAACTAACTGTACTCATTTAGTACAGTTTACATATCTAATGCCAAAGGTGCTGTAGATGTTCAGTCTGATCTCCTAAACAGAATTTCACCTAGCAATTCATGCTCCAAACCCAGAAATTTGAGGCCAAAGTAGTGCTTAAGAATAAATGTTCTATTTATAGAAAAAAAAATCTTAAGTAGTTTTACACGTAATTTGCTCAATATTTTTTTTAATGAGCCCAAGTCCTGTGCAAGGGTTTTGCCTGGAAAGAACAAGGCTACAGGGTTATTTTTTGAGAAACTGGGAATGTATCACTGATACTAGACTGACTGTTTTGCATGCTATGTATTAGAAGTGTGGTTGGAACTTTTAATTTTTAAGGGCAATACACCTATATAAACCTGTGTAACATCTTTAGGGGTCCCTGTGAAAGCTTTCCTAAAAAATACTGGCCTGGCTTTCACACTACTTTTGTATTTTTTTCTTGGGATAATAATGATGTTAACCTGTTATTCTTTCTGGCTTCTCTTTCTTTCTCCCTCTCTTTCTTCTCTCTTCTTAACAACTTACTATTTATCACAGATGACCAGGTAAGTTTAAATCAGTTCAGTACTTCACAACTTCCCTTATACCTTCTGCAGCAGCCATACCATTTTTGGAGTAGAAGACTTAATCCTTTGACTATGGCAGACCTGATATACTCCAGCTGCCCTGAAATGTTTATTGTCCATTTTATATCCCCATCACAGTGTCTCATGAAGATGATCAAAGCATCAGTGAACAGTTTAATGCTGGCATTCACTCTTTCCTATTTTTTCCCAGATTTGACTTCTCTCACTTGGATTTTGGGATCAGCTCCTCTGCACTAGCAGGGAGGTTTTTCTGGAGCTAACTGCTAGTGCACATCCCTAAAGCATTATAAGAAAGCTTTGCCAGAAATGAGAAAATGTTATTAGTAGAAATTTTATGCTGCAAAGTCTCTTACAAACTAAAGCAGAAGTTACTTTCTGCAATTACTACACAAAACTATTAATTACCCTCAAGAGACTTCTTCTGGTTTAACTAAATAAAGTAGAAAGTTGGCATCATTTTCTGAGCCAGCTGGGGCAATATCAGTAGAGATGTGCAGACCAAACACCTCTGATCTGAATTCATTTGGAAATCTCCACACTCTTATAAATATATCCTGACTGTACATTTTCGCAGTCTACCTAACATATGCTGTCTCTCTCTGAATTGTTTTGTATTGGCAAAATTCTTGGTTATACCCACTACTGAGATTTTCACCAATGACCACAGCTCATGTATGAGCTTCACCATGCTAAGCAGTAAAGTGTACGGCAAGACAGCCTTTGTTCTGCACAGATAAGATATGGAGGCCAAGGCAAATGAAATGGTTTGTCCAGTGTTACAAGGTTAAACCTCTAGGAAAGCCAAAAGTTAAACCTAGATCTCATTGTAACTTTAGGATGGCTGTTGGTTCATTCAGAGTCTGGTTCTTGTGTCTATGCTGTTTTGCCTACATTTCTGGCTCTAACAATCCAAACGAAAGTAAATGCAGTTTTATAGGCTTAACAGGCTTGCTGTAATTTGCAAACAAAATATTGAAACAGTAACCTTATTTCAGAATTTTTGGTGCCAGACTGCCACCTTATTGTTCTGTTTCTTTTTTTTTTCTATTCTGCTGTCACTCAAGAAATGTCCTGTTATTTCAGTGAAATAACTGCCTTTGGAAACAGTTCAGGATTTAGATCTGTGAAATAATGGCTCAAAATATTTTTCATCACATCTGCATCTCATACTGTTCTGTTACTATTTGTTTCAGTAATTTAACTGATGTGATCAAATAAGCAATCATACTTCTTAATTGAAGTATGAATTCCAAACAAATGTTAGCTATCCACTGCAGAAATTATTTCTCTCTGGTTCCTGATCATTCTGCCATATTCCTTATGATGATAATTTATGTCACATTAAAGTGGATATTGTTCCAGCTGTTGGCTCTGCCAAGATTTGAATGAAATGAAATCAAAAAAGTATATAAGTATAAAACTCTTCATCTGTCTAACTCACCCACTTAAAATGTTAACTCTGTCTGTTTTAACTGTCCACTGCAATGTTCTCTCCTCTTGTGTTATTATGAGATGTTAAGGAAAGAAAGGGTGCTCAGTTTGGAATGGAAGTAGGAAAAGATTTTTTGTATTGTCTCTGCGTCCTGGCTGAGCTTCAAAACATCTTATAGCTCTTAGGGTTTTTTTGTTATGAGTTCACCACCTTTACAGATAAAGATGGCAGTACGGACTGTACCTGCAGATAAGGACATACCCTCTCAGTCCTCCAGAAGAGTAACAGATTAAGATCAACAGTTTAATTCAAAGGATTTATAAAAAGATTTTAAAAGCCATACAGAGTACATTGGAAAAATGCCAGAAATCTCAAGAGGTACAGGAAAGACAGCAAAGAAACAATGGGAAAGCTAATTAAAGAAAACGTGCATGGGAAGAGAAGCAAAAAAAATGAAGGAAAGTGTACACCAGAGACACTAATTTGTGACAAAGATCTTGGTGTCACCTTCTCATCCAGACCTACAGGTTCTCATGATCTCAATTCTTCAGCCACAGAACTAGAGTGACAGGACAATGAAAATCACTGCTGGATCCCTATGCAAGTCACATATAACTTTCCTCTAATTGATTCCCTCTGCTATGATATGAGCATTCCAATATCAAAGCCACACATATTTAATTACTACTAGTCTCAGCAAACCTTGGAGAAGCTGTGTGTGTGTGTGTGCTTGCACAAACTGCAGAAGGAAGGATGCAACTGGCAGTACTGACATCTTTAGTGCAAAACGTCTTCTCCCCACTCACCAGTACCTGAGATCACCTCAGAAGTCTGTTCTAATACAAAAGACTGCTAACATGCAAGTTGGACCCCTGATTTAAGCAACAGTATCAAACTTCCTTGTTTCCTTTCCTATTGCATCTCCAGATAATTATAGTGAGAAACTGTCAGGTGCAGCGCAATGACTCTCTCTTTTTAGAGAGATGATTACAAATACCAGTTTCAGACAGGACAGATGAAATCAGAGAGGCATAGTCATTTTTCTCACGACAGCTGTGGGACAGGGAAGAATCAAAACAGTATGGTCTTTAACTGGCATTCTGTCACTTTTGACTCCCGCAGACCAGAGAGTTATTGTTTGGTTTGGTTTTATGTTTGTTTTTATTCATTTTGTTTTGTGTTGTGTTTGTTGTTTGTTTTTTTTTTTGGTACACACAGGTCAGTGTTTTAATAGGCATTTATATACACACTGATGGGTTCTGAAGTACCATGCACCTTTGGGAAATGGATTTTGGCTTTAGAATGAGTATTTCTTTAAGAACATTAGCTCGGTGAACATCACAGTCGGAAAAGCAAAACAAATATTAGGATATTTTTAGGAAAAGAGAGAAGTGCTGTAAAAATACATACCAATCCTAGATCTTGGGTATTGTATGGAATTTGGATCCTGTCTACTCAAAAGAGTCCAGTAGAAAAGTACAGACAAGGGTGATGAGGACAGTTAGAGGCAGTGCAATGAAAGAGTAGATAAAGAGTCCAGGGTAAGTCTGCAAAAGAAATTTTTGTGGAAGGACTTGACGGATGTACAAATCACAGTCAGTGTGGAAAAGGCAAATGTCTCTCGTAACACCCAGAAGACCAAACCAACAACTGACAGATTCAGAACAAATACAGTGTTCTGTCTCACTCAGACACTGTTTGAATTATCAGCCCAGTACCTTGAGGTACAGTTGATTTCTGATCAAAAAACACATAAATAAGCAAGTCGTGTTCATATTTTCTTCCTCCATGACTACATCACTTGGCATGTTATACTCCTCCTATGATCATAAAATGTTCCCTGTCTGCTATTTCCAGAAGATAAGCTTCTAGTTTAGGACAGATGGAACTGTGGAAGGACTCAGGAATATCTCTCTTTTTTGGTATCTCCTCAAACCTGCCTCTTGCTTACCCAGTTTCTTATCCATCTTATAATTTTTGTGCACATGACCTACGAGAATGACAGTGACTTTGTAATGTTCCATTACATTCTTCATTGGAGCTTAGCTCTGTGTTATTTTCCTGCATTTAGATTATACTGTCGTATAAAAAATACAGTCTTGCACATTCCATTTCTAGCAAATGTACGCTGGTTTTTTACAGCACTTTCCATTCTTTTCACTTTTTTCTCTCTTCATAATTTGCCCTAAATCTTTGAGGTGATAGCCCTCTAGATCCCCCTTCTAAGATACTATGGGTCTTTTTCTTCAATTGTTTACTGCCACCTCTGATGTGAGGATGTTCTTCGAGCATCATTTTTGCTTTAGAAATCTACCATGTCCATAGCTAATAGTGAAGTTATTTGAATGCAGAAAGGAATTTACTCTGCATCCAACTAACATGATGGTCCTTTTTTCTTTGTGTAATCTTGTGCCTTTGTGGTTCCCTGAGTAACAGTTCCCTGCTTCCTGTTTGCACTTACAATCACAGTGACATTTTGTTCCCAATAGAATTTCAAGTTAATACCAATATGGGGTTACTTTAAAAAGCAAGACCAGGGATCTCTCCTTTGCCCCACAGTCTTCACATTAGCAAGAGGTTGTTTCACTGTCATTCCAACAGCAGATATCTGATAAAGCTCAACATTTACAGGCTTCTGATTTAGATGAGTAGCTGTTAAACCTAGTGATATAAATCTCACTGTCCTCCTAATGTCTCGATGGCTCATCAACTCATTTTTGACCACACAGTGACCTTACAGGCTCATCTCTCTAACAACTTTTTATTTTTTTTGCTCTCCCACCGTGTTGTCACCTTTTAAGATTTGTCATGCCTGTGCTTGACCAGCTGCCATTTCAATTTGTCTTTCTTTTGGGATACTTACTGTCAAAAATAATAGCAACAATAACAGCTGAATTAGCATTTACAAAATTTAGTGACATTTTTGTGCATAACTTGTTACCAGCATGTCTGAACAGGAACTCCATTGACTGATGTCAGATATCTCATTTAGACAACTAGCCTTACTAATTCTCATGTCTCAGCTTTTCCACCGGTAAGATGAGAATACTGGTCTATTTATTCAGTGGAGCTGCTGTGATGGCTAAATTCAATTGTGTTTGTGAAGAGCTTTGAGAGTTTAATAGGAAGATTCTGTAGAAGTTCAAAATATTACCAGTAGTTCTGAAAAGAACACCAAATTGTTGGGAAGCTACACAGTTAAAACATGACAGCTAAACAAAACCATCAGGATGAACTGGAGAACATGTAACTTCCATCCAGTTGCTCAGCTGGATAGAAAATTTCTCTCATGACCCAAAAGGCATGTAAATTGCTCCAGAGCTTCCTAGGAAATAAAACAATCTGGAAGAAAGGGGAGGGGGAAAATAGCTTTCTTTACAGAAAAAAAAGAGACCAGCTATGAACTTTATGAATAGCAATCATGAGCAATATTCTCTCCCAGGTTCTAAAGTGCTGCCTGAAATGCTAGCTGAATATGAAGGAGAGATTTTTTCAGGTAATACTACAATGCCTCTTCACAGCATGGAAAACAGCGTGTAATACCTCAAATGACCAAGGTATGCGCGAATTCTCTGTTTGTAATTAAAAGTAGCATGTTCACTGAGCAAGCATTTTTCAAGGAAAGCCAGGTTTGCTGTACACCTTGATTAATGGCTACATTGTACCTTCATAGAACACACAGGAGGTAAAAATTTTTTAAGAGAAGATCTCAATCCACCATTTTGTAATTATACGTTATTGTTCTGAAAGATTCTGAGGCTTTTCAAAATTATATCTAGCTACAGATATGTGGCCCAGCCACTCAGAAATTGTTTAGAGATATTTGAGATAGGGGTATGAAAGATACTTTCCAATAGGCACTTTGCATCAAATTTCCTTAGTATGAGGTTTTGGACTGCATTTCTAGATTAGGTCATTAGAGGTCCATGTCTTGACATGATGAGGATGTATTTCTGTAGGCAAAATAAGGGATGAACGATTCATTTAAGCTAAAGTTCATTGCATTCAGGGACCTAATGAATAAATGTCCTGCATAAGAACAGATACAAAGAGTTCCCAGACTGAAAATATAGGGTACAATACAGAGGAACCCAATTCCCAAATAATTAGCTGTTTTTATTTCCACTTAGTGGCTACTACATAAAAATACATGATGGGTCTGTTGGAAGGATGTTTTCTTCAGTCATGAAAACTTCAGCCTTCATGAGAACCATGGAAGGGTGGTCACCTCTCGAGGCCAGACCACAAGTGAAGTGGCTGAACATGACACTGAATATGAATTTGAGCCCACTAGAAAAAGAAAAAAGAAAAAAAGAAAAAATAAAAGAGAAAAAAGAAAAAATAAAAGAGAAAAA
>NW_020884923.1:6296650-6765550 GCF_003945725.1 Corapipo altera
AAAAAAGAAAAAATAAAAGAGAAAAAAGAAAAAATAAAAGAGAAAAAAGAAAAAATAAAAAAGAAAAAGAAAAAAACCCCACCCACCCAACCATACAAAAAACCCTATGGAAGCCGCACAGGAAATCCTGTGGAGTTGCTTAATAGAGACCTGATTAGACAAACCCTTACAATGATACTTGCTCAGGCACCAGTGGAGATACAGGTATTTAATGTCCAACCTCCTTTGCTGAGGCCATGGGCAGACATCCCATGGTGCAGAACACTTCTGACAAGAAACCTCTGAAACAATCCAGTAAAAGTTTACCTTGCACCCCATTCACTGTGGGCAGTATAGGCACAAAATAAGAGCTACAACTGCCCTATCATGCCTAAAGTGCATGAGTAAATGGCTTGTAACAGTCTAAAATTATGAAACAGTAAGCAACCACATTCTCTCTCAGCCGATTGTGTGAAGGCATTTACCACATTGATTTATGAATGAGTGGGGATGGAGGATGAGAAATGAGCAAAATGTGGACTCTACCAAGCACTGTTTTTTCTATCAAATATTAGTTGGGTCCCACTGAGCTATAGAAAGACTCTGTAACTCTTGGTCCACAGCTCCCAGTAGAGGATTTCTGTGCAATGAGACAAGGTACACAGTTCTAGCTCAAATAACAGCCAGTGTATGGGGAAGAGCTCCAGCAAGCTGTTGTGCCAGTGCAGCAGAGCTGTCAGGGTAATCAATTCATGGGTCCTGCACTACTATTTTATCCTGTGTACCAGGTTATACCTCTTCATTGGCTAAAGCACTCTTGCACAGTATTTACTATTGGTTTCCCATTACAGGTACCACCTGTGTCTGAGGCAGAACTCCAGTCTATCTCACAACTAATTATTTCAAACTAAGAAGAAATTCTTTTTCTCCCTCTTCAGAGGTGCTTGACTCCTGGTTCTTTTTTTGTTTTGTTTTCTTCTTCTAGTTTTTGCATCTTTCTTTCATGGTTTCTCTACCCTTACCCTTAAATTTTCTTTTTTCAGTACCCTCTATCCTACCAAGTTGCTTTTCTTCCCCTCTAACCAACTCTTATGATGTTTTTATTCATATTTTTAATATTTTTTTCACTCCAGGGTCCTCTCTACCTACATATAACTAAGGCAGTAGGTCCTGGGGAGGCTTGGATATCTTGGATGTGCAACATGCAAGATATACATCTTTGAAGCAACTGCTAGACTACTAATAGCTGTTTCAAGGTAAATTCTCTTTGCACTCTGAAAATCACATGTAAAGACATGCAATGGTGTACTGTTCATAAAGGCTCAGGAAACTACCCATTGATCTATAATATGTCCATTAATCTCTGCAGCCTAAAGGGCATCTTTCTAAATTGGTACAGGAGCCAGCCATGAGAAGAAATCTGTCAATACCCTTTTGCGAGGCACAGGAAAACCACATACTGAGTCTTTGCTATTAAATGTGAATCCATAGAATGAGGCAGGCACCAAAATCTAAAATGCCACTTACTTGCCTCAAGCAGAAATAAAATGTCATGGCTCCTTCTGATTGCAAAGTAGAACAGTTTGATTGTCAATTTGTGATTTCTCTGAAATATGGCTTAGATATCTCTTGGCTTTCACAGCATCCATTCTGAGGATGGTTGTATCACTTCCAGTTTGTATTTTCTGCTGGACCAGATGTATCTTAATAGAGTGCTGAAAAAGGCCTCTGCTAGGCGACAGCTTCTCTCCCAGAAAAATGGAGATCTTTCCTGGAACCACCTTGCATTGCAGATGCACATCATGGCACTGCAAGCTTTTGTAATAAAAAGGACTTCATGCTCTCACTCGTGTATGTATTTTCTTTCTTTCTCTGCTCATGCTGGTACATCAAATAATGTGTCTGCTTCCTCCCATTTTTAAGAAAGACCAGTTCTTAGAAAGGGCCCTGCTAATTTCTTACTGGCTTTTGGTAGACTTTTTTGAGAAAAACTACGATATACCTTATCACAGTCCTTGATATTTAGTTTACATTGTCCCTTATCAGAGGCAGCTGATGAGAGTTGTACTTTCATATTAAAAGGTATCAGTTCTAGCCCTTACTTGGTTGGTGCCATCAACTGCCATTCTTAGCCTTGAATCAACAGATCTGCTCTCACCCAGATCTGCTATGAACAGGCAACAGGGTAGTCAATGGTTAAGTTCCTGCTTTGAACAGCTTGCCCATATGTGCATTTTACCTCTCTCAGGCATCTTAAAGCTGAATGACCTCTGCTTTGGTGTTTGGTTTTAAGATCTAATATCCCTTCCCCTCAGAAAGCACCTGGATTATAGTTGCAATTTTTTTGGTATAAATTTCATTTTAAGCTAAAAGATAATGATTACATGAAAAAGAAAGTCAAAGTTATGCATTTCTAGATGCAATCTTTCTAGATTCAGTTTTTTTAACAGTGCATTTCCAGAATAGATGTGAGAATGAAGCCAATTTCTGAACACAGACTTATTTACCTACAACACAGCAGAAGGCCTGTATAGTTTACCTATGCAAATGATCATTTTTATATGTCACTCTAAAGTTCAAATAATGCTAACCATGCAAGTAAGTTTTGCAAAATACATAGCTTTTTCATTCCTGTCTTGAGACATGATACAGTAGTTTGTTTAAAATTGCAGAGTATTACCTTCTCTGTGACACTTGTTTATGAATAGCGGTGAGCCAAGAGGAAAATTTTGCTGTGCATGGATGTACACTGACAGCATGAACACTACCATGTAGTAAAAGTATTTCCACTGTGACATAAGTAGATTTAAAATGAATGCATGCAGATATGCAGATTACCTAGAAGATGAGCCCAGACAGACGAAATATACCCGTTCCACAATTCTTTTGATTCCTACATGATAGAATACAGATCAGGTCATTTAATACAGTGTCATACAATAGTATACAACACACAAGTAACAGTTTAAGCCAGTTTCAGGTGGAGAATTACCTATATCAGAAAACAACCATTGAACAAGGCTATCTTCCCCTCAACAGAGAAGCAATAAATGAAGAGATTACTGGGTTAGAGAGTACAGGAATGTCTTGTTTTGTCTCCGCTCCAGAACATGTACACTCATCTCTTCTTTTTCTCTCTACCTTACAGATAGAGATTCAAAAACTCGAAAGAAAATTTATACATAAAGAAAGTGTTTGGTGAAACCTCAGATCTATATTTGCCAGTGTACATGACACTACCCCACCAATCCCTCAGTTGACTTGATTTGAAATTAGGACTGCAACATGAAACAGTTCTCAAGTTACAATTTCAAATTTTCAGCATTTGTAATATGGGGGCAAGCACACTGACTTTTCAGGAGCAGTTTGGAAATAATGGCAATTGTTGGATAGACATAATTCTTCTGCATAAGACTAGAATTAGACAGCTTGTCTACCTATAGACTTTCAAGGTTAATTTGAATTCGTTAATAGTGTGAATTTTAAAGTAATCACTTCAGCCATGTTGTAGATTCTGTCATTGAAAAATAACATAGAATTATTTCATATTTAGCTCAATTCATTTCCAAAGCAAACTCAACCAGACTGCATTAAATTGAGAAAAACACAGGTATTTGAAAAGACTAATTAAAGCACTTTAAAATCTATTTGGGTTATTTACCCTTGAGGCAGAAGCATTGGTTAAACAATGGTATACTTAAAAAACCAAAGCTCTTCTTTCTTCAGAACATTGGTCCAAAACATATGTAAAGATTAAATCCTATGATGGTGATCATGTAACTGTCCTCTCCTCAGAACAAAATTTGATATTTTTTACATGACTTGCTCAAACCAAACAGGAGGTAGGTAGAAATTTGGCTAATGTGGAGAAAAAAAAAAGATTTATCCTTTAAGATACTAGACAAAAAGGGGCAAGGGGCAAACAAGATAAAAGAATATATTTTGCATTATTAGGTTAATAAACTGGTTGTGCTACATTTTGATCCAAAATTGATGGTACAATAACTATAAATTATGATGTATTAGTCGGAAATGGCATATTGTGTTTAATGTGTTAGCAAATACTAAACTACCAACAAACACACAATCAGTTGCTATAGTAATTCTAATCTCCATCTCTGCATCAAGAATTTTTAAGGGATGTGATGAATTCTGTCCTTTAAAAAATGTGTACTTTCCCATAATCGTGTTTAGTGGATTTTCTGCACAATCCTCATGTGCATACTGCACAGATCACACAGCGCCTCATCAGATCCAAATATCTGATTTGAATTTTTATAGAACACTGACCTTTCCAACATATGTTTAATTTGTGTTTAATATATATCTCGTGATCTCAAATATTCCACTCTGCTTGTGTTTAAATAGAAGGTAGCACGAAAGTAGTTTACTAGGAAAAAAAGGAAGCTGATCAAAAAGAATAAAAGATTTTTAAAGGAAAGTGCAATAGTTAATTACTTCAAGCCTAAAAACTGGGAGCAATTCTCCCACGTGTATAAGGGCCAGTACAGGTCCTGTACATCAATTAAGCCCACTTAAAGCACATTTTGAAGGCTTAGACAGGATTTCTATGGTGCATAAGCCTGGGGCTGTCTCTCTGCATGTGAATTTTATTCCCTATGAATATACCTGTCAAGATAGCTGAAATCCGAACATTAAGGAGGTTGTTAGCAAATCAAAATCTAGATGTGCAGACATTGCCACCTCAATTGTATTTGTCACTCTTCCCTTTCTCACAGCAAAACAAAGTGGTTACATGCACAAAGCAAGTGCAAGAAATAGTGGCCACAGTACTACATTTTCTCAGTTAACCTGCTTTTAAGAGGAAGATGGATGGTACTCTCTGAAGAAAAAGATTGTTTCTCTCTCTTGCTCTCTTTAAAAGAAGAGCTTTTAGTGGTACTCAATAAAATTTGTTTCTATGTCAGGAAACAGAACAGAACAAATACTGCACTAAGCTCGCAAGCCTTCGATTACCTGTTTTGTTCACATAAATATGTAAGACTTAAAATGTATGATTAAATTGTATTATATATGGAGTTGGAACTTAATCCCTGATGAGCAACTATTTAGGGTTCATGGATTCTTAGTAATTACAGGTTTCTCCATTCCTTTACATTTCTGCATCAGTCATCATTTCTAAGGAAGGTAGAATCTGGAAATCTGGAATCTCTACTTACTCCCAGAATTTACCAGAAAACAGTTTTGTTGTTTTTTATTTGAGACATTAAACATTTTGAGAAGTATTCAACTACTTGGATCCACATTAAATTATGAAATAAAGGAAAAACTATGGGAATAATTGTGTTTGTAATTCCTGGAGAAAAGTCAAAGATACTTCATGTGGGGAATTTGCACTGAAAGCACAGAGAATTCAGGTTTTGCATTCTATTTCAACTTGTCCCATCAGATGCTATCTGACCTATTAATAATATCAGATTTGAGAATACTTTTTTTTTTCAATTTAATTTCTGGGCTTTTTTCTTTGTGTCTCCTTACGTTTCACTTCATGCCAAATTGTCAAAATTGTCACTGCCTCATTTAAATCCCTCAAGAAATAACATGTTCTGCCGTACCTGAAGAAAGCAGAATTGGTACTTTTTCTCACCCTAAGAATTCTCTAGTATACATCGTTACTGGATTATTTTAGGAAACACTGCATTCTGTCTATCTATCTTTCAGCCTATGCTCTGAGGTCACTTAATGCCTTTGCACTGCACCTTCTAAGCGTTTGAGCACTAATTCCATCTCTTATTTGGGCAAGCATTTAAAGTAAGTGCTTAAGCATCCACTTAGTTGACTTATGTGGGTTTTATACATGAGTCTAAATTCTTTTCAGAGCTTCCTACAGTTGGTTCTAAAGAGTTAACAAATAACCAGTTCTGTTACTACATTTGAACATGACTTCAGAAAACTCTTACATGACAGTAAGTGTAGGATTTATTCCAACAGTGTATTCACACTGTCAGCTCACAGGCCATCTAACCTGGATGGGAAGCCTAATCTTCCCAGGTTCCCAGTTCAGACAGTGCACTGTCAAGGACTCCTTGAGAAGGAAACTCAGAACATCAAGCTCACTCTGCTGAATATTGCCCAGCATTAATAACTCAAGATCACCTCATGATCTCAGTTTTCTGTCACATTGGCTCAGACTTCTAACTGTGGTAAAATTTGTGCCACATTTTGATTCTCCAAATTGAAATGAGGATACAGTAGGATTGATTTTGCTTGTCATTTAGTAATATTTGACAAATACGGAAAGCTTCAGTACAGTGCATTTATACAGGAACAACACACTTCCAAAGAGAGAAGCCATCTACACAGCAAACTCCTATAAGTATGTTGGATGTGCAAACTTCATCAATGAACACATTTACCAAATGCTGTAGAAGTAAATGTCTAGACGCTAAAAGCACAATCCTCAAAGGGCCCCAGTTTCTAATTTCTTTGGAAAACAGACACAATCTACACCATGAAAAATTTAATGGTACTTTAATTATCAGTGAATTGAATAGCATGAGATGTGTGTGCCTTCGTTTTTTAATACCTTTTTCCCTTTCCAGTAAATTGTGGAAAGAAATAATGGATGCCTTGAGTATTCTTCCTTTCTGTTTCTAACAAAATTTAAAAAAAAAAAAAAAAGAAGATTCAAATTCTTTTGAACACTAGCAATAATGAATATGGATACACAAATGCAGCTGCAGCATTCACATCAGTGGTAAGGTAATGCAAAAATCTGCCCCTTTGTTTGGGTTCTGCTACATAAACTGCTATAAAGCTCTTGGTTGTCTGACTCAAGGTTGCTTCTTTGTTTTATAAGGTCAGAGCTTTAGCATTTGAAATATATTTTGTATTTTGCAATATTGACCACATTTCCCTCTACAGAGATGTTGCAATAATTCAGGAATAGCAAAGAATATTACATATATAGAGAAACCTTTATGAATAAAAGCATTTCAACATTTTGAAGGATTTCATTAAATGGGTGTGTAGTTAATGAAAAATGTTAAGCTGGATACAGCGCAGTCTAGGCTGTGTTTTATACCACACATCACATACATATGGTGGCATCTGAACAGCAGAAAAATGGACATTAAATTGGCAAAGTCTCTGTAATGCTTATATCTTCTCAGAACTGAAAACTAGCTTACATTATAAAAGAGTTTCTGTTTAGCATTATGGGAAAATGCGCAAACCAGCATGTCTTCATTTTGGTCTCAATGGCTTTTGTTCATACTGATCTCCAGCACAGGAGAGCTTCCTAAATATCAAAGTATGTCTGAATTATTTAATTCAATATATACTATTATATTTAGTACATAGCATTGAGGAATTAGCAAGAATGGTAAGTGTGTGATAAGGAGAAATCTTTTTATCTATCCATGCTCACTGAAAGGTGATGGAAGTAAAAGATATTTTCTAAGCTTTGTGCTCCTTACCATAATAATATGTTTGACTACAGGACACGTACATTAGCAACAAATGAACATCAGTTACGAATGTAAATATCTCTCTGAGGATAAGGAAATCTTATCTTTGGTAAATCTGCATAAGGCACAGCAATGTGGACTGTATTACTACTACTACTACTACTACTACTACTACTACTACTACTATTATTATGTTTTCCATTTTTTAATTACTACTACTACTACTACTACTATTATGTTTTCCATTTTTTAAGGGAGGAATTAAATAGTGATATGAATTATTGGAAGAACCAGTGCTACTCACTGTGATAAATCCTCATTGCTGCTTTGCTGAAAAGGTACATCACACAAGAAACCACATGGCCTCTGAAGATACAGTACTGTCAAAACTGAAATATCAAAATGCTCTCACTTTGTTATCACATCAAGAATTAATACTATACTGAAGTCTAAATGATGCAGAACCACATATTTTCACTGGCAAATTTCAGAGGAAAGATCTTGAAAGGAATACTATTTTCTCCATACTACTTACTCTATATTATATAGAATTATATATATTATACAATGATAGCATTTTAAACATCCTGTTGTGATGAAGAGCAGTAATGAAAACCAGGAAAATGGCACATGCTTAACTACGGATAAAGCACCTATTAAAGCACAGTTATCCAACTTGATAATTCATAAATAAGGAACATTGATTGGAAGTGAGTAATTTTGAGTGACATCTTGCATGTTTATATATGTTTAAGCCCTCTAGTTTCTCTTGCAATTATTATCATGATGAAAGAGTACAAAATAAAAGAAATCTGCTACGATATCCTTTCTATTTTTTTGCTGACAAGTGTGAAATGTGAGCTTTTTAATATTAGAATATTATTTTTTAAAGTAAGAACCTGGAAAGCCTTGATGTTTCAGTGGCATTTTAAAATCTGACTAGAGGTTACACGGAGGTTAATATTAGTCACTGCTTTCTTATTGTTATGCTGCTTTATTCCCACAGGTTTTCCATAAACAGCATGAATTTGCATAGGCAATATAACATTGAAGGAAGAGATTAGAGCATGGATAGCTGACAAACTGTTAAATGAAAAGTCAGAAACATTAGCTGTTGTAGCACGAATGTTTTTTAGAGGATTTGCATTGGAGAATAATATTCTTCAGGAGCACTTGCTCTATTTCCACTGTCCATGATGACTAATCACAAAAGCAGTGGTATTAAATCAGTTAGCAGAGCTGAAACCCAGCAAAATGTGTCAAATGTAGATGAGTTTAACCTTGCAGTATTCAAGGAATGGAAACTATACCCTGGGGCACATTAGAGAAATACATGGATAGTAATTATCTAAAAGGAGATAACCAATGTGGATTTAGAAAGGCAAGAGCCTCCCTAACTAATCTACTTGACCTTTATCATGAAGCTAAAGGCAAGGTTGATAATAGGCTCTGCAAATAAAAGGAGCGTGTTTATATTTTCAGGAGGTCATGTGGGCATACACAACAAATAGATGAAAGGGGTGAAAAGAAAATAGCTTTATAAAAAACCTCTGAAAACTCATAAGAAAGCATGTACTGCAAGGGAATGCATTTAACCCTCCATCAACCACTGAGAGACACACAATTGCAACACTGTGGGAGCATTTGTTGCACCATCCTCATGGTAAGTTTGCCCAGAAATGTAAATGGTAATCAGAGATGGTAGTTCCATGGGAGCTGCTGGTCCTTTTAAATGTAACTAAAGGGAAAGTTACATAGGAAACTTAGTGTAGCTAAAAACTGAATCGACAGATCAAGAAGCTATAGTACATAAATCCCTTTCTACACTCAGCTTTTATTTTTCAATTTTTTTTCTTTTTTTTCGAGATAGCATATGAACTTAGGGAAGGCAATGCTACTTTCCAAAAAAAAGGTCTTCCTTGAAACTGTTTTTCTGATTCATGACAGTCTGCAGATGCTTTGTGCGGGGAATGCTTGGGCCATAGTGAAAGTCTATCTTCTGACAGCCACTTCCAATCCCCACAGAAATTAATGACATTTTGACAATGCTCTCACAGTTTCATTTTCCTCTAACCAGGTGAGAAGATGCTCATCTATCCATTTGGAATGGAGCAGCCATTCTAGTGAACTGACTATTTTCCTCTTTCCTGCACTGCCTGAGCAGGGGATGTGGTTCCTCTCTACATTCTTGGAAGAAGAAAAAGGTCCTCTGATACCTTGGTTGGAGAAATGACCGCGTATGGAAAGAGGACTTTGTGTGACAGAAACAATCTCTTCCTTGGAGAAAAAAGAAGTTAAGTTCTAAGCTCTTCATCCTTTTTTCATGGGAGCTACTGGAAGAAGGACTATTTTTCTGTCTCCTGTTGTAAATGGAGAGGCCAACAGTTATGACACACATTTGCATCATCTGAAGTTGCTGAAGTAATGGGGGATAAAGGAGAAGAAATTCAGAAATACATGTCCCATGCACCCACACTGCCACTGCCTTCCCCCTCTACATTTTTCATCAAGGAACAGAGAGAGGAGTCAAAAAATAAAGATAAATAGAGTCAAAGAAGCAGTAAGGAGTATAAAAAGAATTTTGGAGAGGAAAGAACTTGACCCAAAACACCTCCCTATCTCATCTACTGAGATAAAAAGAAGAACCTTAACCAAGGGAGGTTGGTTAGGAGATACTGCCTCTAACACCAAACATTCACAGATCTTTAAACCCCAGAATGGAAATGTATCACAGTCTTTCCTGGAGTATTTTCTGTGTTCCCCTGTCTTTTCTACTGAGCAGACAATGGCCACTGTCAGCTCTCCTCCAGAGTGCCATGAATACTGATGCCTTAAGCCCCTAAGCGTTTTTTATTTTTCTAATACTTTTAAGCCTTGTAAGTTTTATAAGTAGTGGAAGTAGACTCTAAAAGCAGCATCCCTTTCCCTGTAGCTCCCTTGTTTACACATTCCTTAACTCTCTTCCCCCATTCTATGCTCCCTATTTCACTCCTACCCCTGAATACAGCAGAAATGTTTAGTCTTTTGTCAAGGCAAGGCCTAGATTGTTGGCAGAACAGTGTATCAGGGCCTAAACCACAGAACACAGTCAAAAACTGGGTGACTATGTACCCTTTGTGCTCTGAAGAAGATGAAGATGGGATGAACAGAGGGTCCCAAAATACACCCCAGACCCATTTTCAGGGGGTGGACCCAGTGTGGTCCAGAGTAAAGGCCACAGGGTGGACACATTTGGGATTGGATGGATGGTATTATAAAATGTAACATCTGGGGCACAGGGGCGCGTGCGTTGTGTAACATCCACTACCTTGGCATAATACACCCTTTCTTATCTCACTCCTAATTAACTGCTCCGGGAGGTTTTTTCAGCACCTAAATCCCACGACAACAATACACTCGCACAGTTCCAGTTCCCCCTTTTTAGGCAGATAGGTTACAAAAATATACACAAGTCAGCAAACTTGCATAGCAGTGGGTGCAACCAGTGAATCAACTCTCTCAGGTCTAATACCAGGTTTTGCATCCTCAACTGGAGACTTGTTTACCATCCTGATCTCACCCAGAAGTTCATGAAGAGATTCTGAACATCTGAATTTTTACTTTAATCACTGTTGCTAATGGTACTGCTGGATCCAGCACAAATATTGCATTACCCTTTTCTTTTTTTCAGAATGAATGGTTTAGATGGAGTATTTTGGGTAGCTCTAAGAAGTCAGGAACCACTCAGAAAGTGCGAAGTACCAGGTTTGGGAACACAGAAGAGAGGTAAACTAGAACATTAACTAGAGCATACAGATCTTCTACAGATAGCATTCATTTGTTGTCACCCAGAAAAAAAATCATTTTGCAGATATTTAAAACATTTGACCATCTAAACAGCATCTGGAAATGTACACATTGCTTTTTTTTTTTTCTCCATCATTTCAGAAGAGTGCTAGAAGCAGCACAAAATATCCTGTTCTTTTCATTGAAGTGGAACATACTTGTCTGCATTTTAACTGAATTTATCAGGTCCTTGATTTTGTTTCACAGTCAATGACAACTGAATTCTACTATAATAAATATTCATAGCATGCATATTCCAGTCATATGTGTGAATTGGTAAAGTTAAAGCTTGGTTTCCATAATTAAAGCCATTAGTAAGGATTCCAAGATGGCTTTGTGCTTGTGCAGAAATTTGCAAAAGAATTATCTCCATTTTTTAACACCAACATTTGGTTGGAAACGCCTCAGTGCTCAGCTAGTATGGCAGCAAGCCTTTTCACTTGACGGATAAAAACTAAGCATTGAGTTTTAAAGGTTCACAATACAGCCATATAGTAAAATATTCTAAAATAGTCTAAAAAAATCTTATTTGAAGAATTCCACTAAAAATAAATCTGAGAAAGCTGTACATATGCTCATGGTTCTTCTGAAGGCAAAGGAGGAAGTAATTTTGGGAAACAAATTTGTTGTTATCTTTTGCTTTCTCAGTTCTACTAATAATTTGTTCTGTTCAGGCCCAATATCAGTGACAGGGGCCAGTAACCTCTGGTTGAGTTGAATTATGTTGTGTGGGAGTGGCACATTCAGATGCTGAAAAATCATTACTGGGAACTACAAAATGCAAGACTGTGATATATCCTAATGTAGCAATTCCCAGAATGTGGTACTTTGAGGATTGCTTTGGGTTATGAAAGGTTCTCCCCTTGACTTAAATATCTCAGTTTTAAACGGTGGGAAAGCATCTGCAGCAGGACATCATCTGCATAGTGGAAGTGGTGACAGTATTTCTGGGAAAATACAGGAGGAAAATCCTGTGCTGCTGCTTGTCATTTGTAGCTTGCCTTCTAAGAGAAAAAGGTTGGCATACGGAAAAGGAAACACATGCCTACAGCTGAGTTGGCAGGGGCGGGAAGGTATCCTGAGATGTGTAGGAATGTGAGGAAATAGGAAGATAGAATTTGATGTTATGTGAGATAGGGAAATGTGAGTCCAATGCCATGTGGGAAAGAGAGTAACTCCTGGAGATTTGACAGCTGCCAAAATTGCCTTTGCTAAAAGAAGTTGATGCTCCACTGCAATCAGTAGACTGATTAGCTAAAGCTATCTAATCAGCACTAGGGTACCTTACAAACTGAGATGTTCAATTGTCATTGCTCAACTACACTAATAGGAGAAACAACCACACCCCCCACACCAAGTTTAAACTTTCAAATTTTCCCTGCTGTACTTTCTCTCAAGCTGCCCTTCATACCTGGAAGAACCTTCCTACATGCATCCATAAAACTCCTTTGTTAGGTATCAACAGATCCCTCATTAAAACTCCTCCTTGTCACAGTTTCTGGATAATGCCTAGATTATGTGGGAACTGGGAACATGTCACTCACGCCCACCAGTAGTCAAACCATCTAAGGCTGGAAAGAACTGATGTCCTGGTCATACTCTGTCCTTGTTAAATTGTTCTTCCTTGACCTGCTGGCTTTATCTTCTGTGACAGCTAGGGAAAAGAATCCCTTTTTTACCCTGATAACAAGATGGAGCCATCATGTGTCTGCCTGTTCTCCTCTAGTAACTTTTGAATCCATTGGTCAATTTTAGTTAAATTTGGCACTGAAGTAGAAATCTCAAAGGTGTTTTAGTAATCTAAAAAACTAAGATAGCAGAAGATAAAGCTACCAATACTACATTCCCTAGGGTAAAAAAGTGTGAGCTTTGCCTGAGATAGATACAATGCAATGCATGCAGGAGAAATGTTATAAATTCTCCACTCTGGGAAACTCTGGTTTGTGCACTATAAAATCCATTATGCTCACACTGAATTCTAGAGAATCTCTGATGTGTTATAGGCACTACATGAACACTGCAACATAGCTATCATTCAGTCAATCAGTATAAAAAGTCAGTCAGTCAGAGAGAAAAATGTAATGGAAAACAGTTTCCTTAGTTCTGGAGTCCAGTTAACAACTCAATTTTTGAGCACTGGCATGATAGTATTTTTTCCTTTAGAGCTAACATGCCACTGCCCGGAGCTTTTTACAGCCAGAAGTTATCCCAGTGCTGATCACAGTCAACAGTAAACTCTTCTGTATGCTTGGATAGCACTTCAGGAAAGCAAACATTTAAATGTAAAGAAGAAAACCAGATCTCTCAAGTGACTGTTATTAGCAAGCTATCTTCAGGAGGAGAGTAAATCAGACAACATTCTACAAAGTAGGTCTATTTAATTTATTTTTTTTTATGAAATAATGCAGTATTCTTATTAGATAGAGAAGGTTGGATATATCTTACATAAGTATCCCTTGACTCTGGTCACTGCTATGACTTGTATCAGCAAAAAGTTAAAGGTCAGTGATAGCTTGGACAAAAGGCTTGCAGAGGTTGGTGTTAGGGATGAAAC
This sequence comes from Corapipo altera, assembly GCF_003945725.1. Taxonomy (NCBI): domain Eukaryota; kingdom Metazoa; phylum Chordata; class Aves; order Passeriformes; family Pipridae; genus Corapipo; species Corapipo altera. Next base: position 6,310,439 of record NW_020884923.1, read on the forward strand.
AGGACAACATGCAGTGACACAGAAGGCAGATCATGTACAAAATCGCGGATATTTTCACACTGAAGATGGAATAATGGTGGCAGCTATTAAAAAAAAGAAGTACCTAAATCAGGGCTTGCTCCTTCAGATTGTGATGAGCTATCCCCAACATTTCCACAAATAACAAATTACCAGCATCAGTCAGAGGCTGGATTTATTCTCACTAACTACACACTGACTTCATTTTTCTATTACTCCAAGTTAAATAGTATCATTACCTCTGGCCCCTCTGATCCACCAACCTATCTTTGTTTTATTGTTAAAAATATTTTCAACTAAAAAGTCTGAAGTCACTGAAAAACAAAAGCTGCAAAAGAGTAAAGAAAAAGATGGCAGTCATGCAAATATCTATCTTCACAACAATGGATACAAAATCTTGGGATGTTTTGGCCCTATACATACTCCCTGTAAAAAAAAAGTTTCTGAGAAATGTTAAATACATAAATACCAGCTTCTTAAGAACTGTCACAATTTGTGGCAAACTCCTACAATGCGGTGTGCTTTTCAAGAAGATGAAAGTATTGTAGCTGGAGAGTTTCAAAAGTCATGATTGTAAGTTCACCTTTTATTTCCATGAACTTGCATTCAGTAGTTTTCATTACAGATGTAAAGTTAAAGGGTAATAACTAAAAAACCCTCAGCCTGATAATAGTGGCTTTTTAATTATCCAATATTCTTTTGCTCAGCATAAGAAGGTGCATTACACAGTGAAGAGCATTCTAATGATACCTCACGAAATCTTCTCTGGTTTCTAAGTCACTGTTTTGTCTGGGTTACATGATAAAAGAATTTGTAATCTCCATCAGACTGTGAAAAGCAGGTATCTTCAACTACTGAGAATAAAGTAAAATTGCAAAATGTGGCTACACTGAAATTAAAGAGCAGATGATGCTTCATTGAACTCAGGGGGAAATAGAAACATCTGTCAACACATTGCAACAAAAACTCCTACAGTGAACAAAAGTCATACGTGCGGCTCTCTTCCAGAGGAGTTTGCTAATTTAAATATTATGTATGTGAAAGGAGTCAGGTCTTGAATTTATGAAAGTGTACTAACCCATAAAGAATTGAGGAAAAGAAACACACTACAGGAATCATACACACAAGATTCATGCATTGGATGACAAGTGTATGAGTGTGTGACTGACTGCACTTCCAGGCACATAAGAGAGGAAGATCTGTCACTGCATTGCTCCTGAATAATGAATCATCTAGCAATAAATTATTCCAGCTAACTTTTCCCAGGGATCCTTATTGCCAGGTGCAATAGACACAGAGAGGTCAGAAGACCAAGTTTCCTAGCCAGCATGTGAGACTTGACATCTCTGAAGGTACTGGGGACACTTGCTTATGACTCATCCATAAGCCATCTACAGCTGACTGACCTAGAACTAGCACAAGAGATGAAACTCCAGTCTTAAGGAAGCCAAGAGAACTTTTCCAATAACTACAACAGTGCCAAGTATTGTGCTTGATGGTTTTGAATTTTTTCCAAGAACATTAACCAAAGACTGTGTTGACTTTGATGTATAAAGGAATGCAGACTTGACAAAACCTCTCAACCTCATCCAGGCAGTGTACTAAGAATGACTGTGTATGTAATGACTTTTTCTTCCACTTAAACTTCAAGTAACACTGAAGTTGCAGACAGGATTAAAGATTTTCCTTGTTTTTAAAATTTTTTGCCCTATTTTTACCCTGGTAATTTTTTTTTGCTCTATACAGTAAAAATAAAACAAAATAATTATAACATACCAAATCAAAAATTCTTAGCACAAAAAGCAGGCAGGAAAGCAAATGTTTTCACTGATACTGAGCAAATTCTAAAGCATTCATTGAGATGCAGTATCACAGAGCACTATGCGTGCAAAATGCAGATGTTGAGCTCTGATGTCATCATTTCTAAGAGAAATATGGGCCTCAGCAGAAACAAATACACTGGCTGCTATTTATGCCTCTTTCATGTTCCCTGCACCTTCTCCCCTTCCCCAATGGTGGTGAGAAGGGGCTTAGCTTCTGTCCATAGCAGTGCCACTGAGGTGAGCAGCAGTTGTAGGAGCCCCTAAATTTATCAAACTCCTTGTGATTCATGGTTGTTCTATGCTACCATAATAAGATAGATGTGAAGCTTTTTCACCTCCACCAGGATATTAAAAACTGCTTTTTGTTATGTGGACATTTTGGTGTCTACTAATACATTTGAACATGAGCTTAACTTCTCTCTTTATAGGCACTCTATATGTGGCCTCTTATTTCCTATAGACTTGTGGGAACTTCATATGCTTGACATCTCTGTCTTTATGCAAATTGCTAGGTAGCACCAACAAGCAAAGACACAGACAACACAATCACAGAAGCCTCATTGACACTGAAATGTCTTTAATTTCTTAGAGGTTGCTGCAAGACCAAGTTCTTACTGGGGCAACAAATGGCAATCTTTCAGCACATCCCTGACCCTTGCCATTCTGCTCTCCAGTGCTCTGGATGGAAAGTAGATGCATGACATGCTATTGCTAGGAAAAATTGAGGGTTTGGCTCTGTTTTTTTTTCTGCAGCTATACAGGTTGTCCCCTGATTTGTGTAGTCAAGACTCACCTAGGTTTGAAAAGGTACGACATTTATTGAGCCTTTCAAAAGCATGCTAAAGATGTGTCCTCTCACCAACAGCAAACTAGCCAATAGGATATCATATACCATACCCTGAAGAACATATAAAATGTAGTTTCAAAGTTAATTGAAGACTCCAGCAAACATAATTCATGAGTAGAATTATATTTCCATTTTTAATATTATTTCTTACTCCGCTCACTCCAGGCAAATTTCTCGCAATCAGATGAAACAAGATCTTTGCTACAAGTACAGAAATCCTGCACTACATAGAAGGTAAGACAGTAGAAATCCATATCCTTCTTTAATTTTGGGAGGCACATTGATTTGCTTGCTTTCAAAAAATGAAAAAAAACCCCAAGCTTCTGAAAATCTAGTCTTTCTTCACTTATGAAGCTGATTTAGTTCAGTATAATACAACAGGATAAAAGTCAATGCAGGCTGCCTGAAAATTCCATGCCAATGTTTAACTTGGTGCAAATTTTGGAACAGAAAAACTAAATTGTCACTGTCATGATGGCACACAGCTTAAAATCCTTGGAGTAGTGACTATGGTGAAGCTTTGACGTGGGGTTTATTATTTCTTCAGAATAGCAAATGGTGAAGATTAGAAAGTCACCTTCAAGGATATAAATGTAATGTCTTCCTTACATACATACCCTAGTGGAATTCAACTTACAACTACATCCATTGTCTGCAGAGTTTTACAGTATGCTTCAACAGATCTGTAGGATGCTTAACATTTTTTTAATTAAATGTTACAGGTTTTTATATAATTTCCATACAACTCTACCTCATTTTTATAGATGCTAGAATTTTAAGACATGCCTGCTATGGACTTAATTTTCCACTGAACTGTAATGAGACTCCAGTGTCTTATTCTTTATGTTGTTGTAGAATCCTTAATCTTTTTTTTCAGTTCCTTAGGATAAATCCTCAATGATTCAGTGATTTTTACCCACCTCATTATTTTAGAAGAGAAGCATGTCTTTCAAACAAAAGTTCCTTCTTGATGAATTTCTGTGCACCTATTAATGTTGGGTTCCTCACATTTAGCTACCAGCACCTTACTGGAAATTCAAGCATATGTGGCCTGTGTTTATTTGGGTTAAAACAAGTAAGCATCAAACAAATCTGATAGAAGCTGCATGCTTGCACAAATCAATCTATTTTACAGGTTCCATCTGCTCTTAAGTGCTTCCCAGAGAACAAACACTGTGTCACTTTACCACATATTTCCATTGCACTATCCCAAACACACTTAAGCTGCTGACAGATTAATGCTTAGTTCACTTGTGGCATACATTCTTGGGTTCTTACACATGTTCTTATAAGGAAATGGAACTCACTAAGCACTTAATCACAAGTTGGGGTAGTGTTATGGTCTTGAATACAACACACCAACTCTGTTTGAGGAACAGGCTAAGGTATCTCTATATAAGCCATCTCTGTCACTGGTACTGCCAAAGACTCTGGAAATCAAATTACTTTTGTCAACCTCAGTTAAACAAAAGCAAGCAGAAATTTGCCAAAGGGTAGCCCTGTGGGCTAGGGATGAGCCACCCGAGGAGTGTGCAGAAATGGTCTAAGGATTGTGCCCTTTACTGCAAGCCAACTTGTATGGTTTAAGTGTATACTGGCTTGAAGCTATTACAAAGAAATATTGATAAAATGACTGCAAAGACAGAGAATAAGAAACAGATACAAAAAACAATAGCAAAAATACCTGAAGAAACATGCAATCCAACTTTCTAAATATATCAGCAATTCAGTTTATTGTGAATTTACCTGGTTAGGAAGCAGTGACAGCAAGAGGAACTCATATGAGTGTATGCAAAATGTGAACATACACTATGAATATCTGCATCTGTGCTTGAGAGAAAGGTGAAGTTTCATGGAAAATCCTTTGCATCCTTACTTGATGTAAACCAAGTTCAAATGGTTCAGAGCAGTCAACAAATTCACCTGGTTTTATGCTTAAATACAGGACACAAAAAGGAAGGGGTAAATAGCAGAGAAATTGTAAGTAAATTTTCTTCCATATTCAACCTGGTAAATATTTATCCAGTTCTGATCTTTGAAATAGATTTTACAGAAGAAAACTTAGCACTTCACTCCCTAAGCAGACTGATCCCCCATTATGTACACCACACCATTATCATCAACAGTGAATCTTAGAATCATAAAAGTTGGAAAAGACCTCTAAGATCACTGAGTCAAACTGTTAACCCAGAACTACCGTGTTCATCAATAAACCATATCCACAAGTGCTACATCCACACACCCTTTGAATACTTCCGTGGACAGTTATTCCACTGCTTCCCTGGGCAGCCTATTGCAATGTCTGATCACCCTTTCAGTGAAGAAATTTTTCCTAATATCCTATCTAAACCTCCCTGGCACAACTTGATGTCCATTTCTCTTGTCCTGCCCTTGTTACCTGGGAGAAAAGACTGACCCCCAGTGAAGGGTTTTTGCCATTGAATTGTATGTTGCTGAGTGCCATGGTGAAATTGGAACCCACAAGCCACCTCTGATTTCCATGGAGATGTGTCCTTTTGATTTATGAGCAACTTTGTTGTCACTCTTCCCTTGCTTAGCTTAGCAGGGTCTGAGTACAACTCACTGTGGGTTTTTCTTAGTGTCACTGGATGCAGAAAATGCTCTCTACCCTGGTGTTTTTCAAATGCAAAGATCAAGCACAGTGAAAGTCCTCACCCCTGCAAATGGGATGGGAAAAATCCTGTCCTGCTGCAATACTTGGAGTTAGTTGTTCTTTGATGGACACAGTTTAACACATCAAAGGTTAACCACTGTACTTTCTTGTTTTCCTCAAGGTATCAGAAGACAGGAGTACCTCCCTGGCACAGTGCTGGTCTCAGAGCAAGGCAGGGGGTTGAAAACACGGGGTACTTAATGAAATTAACAATTTCAGTTAAAGTCTATATACTTTTTATTTGCATCAGAGATTATGTCAATGCTCTCTTACATGGAAAAGACCTTCCCTCCACCTCTGTTTTTCTCTCTACTGGCACAAGCAACCTTGCACAATTTGATAGCATCTCTTGATAAATATCCAGCATTGGTAGAGCTCATTTGCACTGCAAACTTGCCAGCAAGACAATACGCAGATGAACTGAATTCAGACAGGTAGCAACAGATAAAGCTTGAGTATGCATTCAGGATGGTATCTTACTGTAAGCATGTAAACCTGTTTTTCATCTCAAAATTCTGAGATGTTGACTTGGTAGAGGTAATATTACCCAACTTGGTTACACATTTTGAAATCCCTTAAAAAATAAAAGGCCTTATGACAGTGCAGTACTGAGATAAATATCTAAGATAACTTATCTTCACCTATTGTCATGAGAGCAAGCAACTAACTAGTAGGACATTCCCCTGGTCATAAGTTACTTTGTGGGATTTTTTGGTAAGATTTAAGAAGTTACACTGTATTTCATAGGACACAATGTCTATGTTTCAGAACACATCAAATTGCAACATGCAGGAATTTCCCATTCTCCCTCAGCAAGGTCTCCAGTTGTATTTACATACACATTTTAAAAACAGCTACTTTGTGCTACTGTCTAAAGCAAAGTTTTCCACAAAATGCTTTGGTAAATCTTGCACATTCCCACTGTGTTAAGAAAATTAACACGCTAAATATTTTTTCCTTTTTATGACTGTATATACTGGGTCTTTTGTTTTGCAGCAATGTAGGATCTAATTCGATTTTTTAAAGTCTGCCAAGCACACTATTGCATGAAAATATTTTCTTTTCTCTTTCTCTTTTCTAGTTCATCAACAACGATTCGAGTAGAAAGACCTGGTTCAGGATGCTTCTACTTGTTGGTTGTCACTTTTGCCAGTTTTCAGAAGACTTCTGAAGCGCTGGTCAGCCTTGAAAGTACATTAAATCCTTGGTGTGCATCATTCAACATACCTGAATTAATACGGAATGAATTCAAGATGTTGTTGTAATGAACACACTTTGATTCCAGAACTTTACCTTTCCTTCTGGCAGTCCATCAGCCATATCTTCCAAGAACGCACTGCATGGCCAGAAAAAGCTGATTTTTCTTTTAGCAAAGTTTTTTGAAAATGTGGCAGTATCCTTTTTTCTTTGCCCTCTCTCTTTTTTATTCTTTGTGAGGATGGGGAGAAGTTTAAAAAAAAGGCTTTTCCTACCTAATTTTGATATTTCTAGGCTTCTTGTCATTGTTCTTTGGTTGCCTATACCCTATACCTATACTCTTCCTTTACTGGTCGTGTATGCCTTGAATACCTCAGTTTTCCTCCAAGATGACTTTATTTTGTCGTAAAATACATATTTTTTATTATTAATTAGTAGAATTGCACCATTTTCCGAGGGTGAGTTTTTCCTCTTTGATATATTTATCTTGCTCTCACTTTTGTCAGTTTTTGTGGCTCTTTTTGTGGCAGCTTCTTTCTGTTTCTCTGAGCCTTTTTTTCTTAGCAGTGCTATAGCCTGCGCCTTTTGCTAGCCTTCCAGCATTTCTAATCAGTTACTGTCTTTTTTCGGCTGCCTACAAACAATCATCTGCCTTTTGTTTCTTCCTTCTTACTTTCATCTTCAAATTCACCACAGTAAAGGTGATTCAGGCTTCTGTGTCTTGCCTGATGATGAAATGACAAACTGAACATGAGGAAAGAGGTTCCAGTATACTCAGGGGAAGACAAGGACATCTGGGAGAGGAGAAGCACTGAATCATCTGCTTAACCATGGAACTGGTTTGTCTGAAGGCTGACAAACATCTCAGGATTAGATACCAACAGACACTGTTTGGGATTCTGGCCTAAAGCAGCTAGAATTTCTAATAGAAAACTAGAGCAGAAAGGAAGAAAGAAGCACCTTCGGTTGCAGCCAAGGGAATACATGCAGAAGGATTTTACTGGTGAACATAGGGTCACAACAAAACATGAACTCTCACTCAAAATTGCATAATTCAATATTAGATGTTGTACAGATAAGTAAGGAGAAGATTAGCCATTGACTAAATTTCTGAAGGCCAGGAACTGCTGTATTTATGAGGTAGCACAACCAATGCTTATGTAGCAGTCAATATTCTCAGCATTTCCTTGAGTAGCCCCCTGTGGCACAATTCTTCTGGTAATTATATGAGGCAGAGTGCTATCCTAATATGGCTGTGTCATTTCTCATACCAAGATTAGATAATTTAGAATTAGTTTTGATACTTCCAATGTTCCCGATATAGAAGGACTGGATTTTATGGTTTTATGGGGAAAACTGACTAACAAACCCTGACCAAGGAAAGACAAATATAGTTCATAGAGATTTGATATGTTTGATAGGAGTATGCATGAATCTGTACAACCAAGGTAACATTATGCACAAGCTCAGTAAACACAGGAACTGAAAATAAAGATATTTCTGTTTTTCAGGAACATCTGAGTAATGCATTCCTAATAAGATCTTCCATTACATTTTAGCCCTTTAATGGGTAAATTCAAGATCTGGTGAGCTTGTAGTCTACCATCACATCAGTAAATGTGCGGTCTCTAGGATTTGCTCACTGCAGTAACTTACCTTTTCCTCTCATCTGCATATTCTTTCTTTTCTCTTCCTTTCCTGCCAATATCTGTCTGGGAAATTTCAGCGTCACCTATTTTACTACAGAGCTTCTCTGATCTTCACTCTCTAGTTTTCCTGGTGGATGGATCATCTCACTTGGAATTTATTAATTCCTTGGCACAGCTCTTATTTGACAATACTTCAATTTTCAGGGTCAAAGCAACGTCTTTACATCACTCGCTCTCCCTTGGCCAATCTCATTGATTCACCCTTTAAACAAACTCTATATTATTCAATTTCTTTGCTCTCCTTATTTCCTGCTTCTTTCCTCTTCTCTTCCTCATGACTATGCTTTTTCTTTTCAGTAACTTTTCTGATTTTTCAATAGAAAAAAAAATACTGCTTTTTAACCTTTCTCAGACTTTATCTCTAATGTCGCTTAGTCTGTTTTCTTGCTTAAATACCCCAACTCTCCTTTTTCACTACTGTTCACATCTCCACCACAAGAAACTCTTAATTGATTTCCTCCTTAAAAGTACTGCCAAGTCTCCGCTCTATGCCTTCTCAACTCAAACTGACAATTTATTCAAACAAAGAAAGAGATATTTTCTGACTAAAATCAGACTCTTCCTAATTCTCCCCCCAGAAAATGCATTGTTCCTTACAACTTCTCTGCTTCTATTTCCTGCATGACCTCTCTCTTTTTTCTCTTTCATCGGAGATAGAATTGTAAGTTTGTCCTTCTTTTTTAATGGTTCTCCTCCCCTTTGTCCCACTTTTCACCCTAACTTCTGTCTCTACCATAGCTTTTGCAAAGCAATGCTCAGTTATTGTCAAAGGAATGCAAAACTCCATATATGCTTCTTATGTCTTTATTCTTTAACTGCTAATTGTTCCCTTAACATCACTCCCCAATCCTACTTTAGTTCAGGTTCTAAACAAACCTTTGTTTAGAATCTGTATGTCATCAACTCCACCCTTTTCTTCTTAGCAAAATTCATACAGACACCGTGAATTCCCCAAAATTGTTCTCAAAATCATTCCAGTTGAACAACCATGTTGCATTTTTTTCACAGCACACAGGTCTTTGTAATATCCATTCATGCACTGGGAGGCTAGTATACAAGAGTTTTGTATTTTCTTAGTATATGTTTAACACTCGCTTCAATTTTATTCATGTGTGTCCTTTAATTAGTGTGTAATAGCAAGTAGACTAATGAAAACAGCTCAGGTAAGGGCTGCATAAGTCAAATTGCAAGCATGCATTTATGAAAATGAAAAAAAAAAAAAGGATCTCTTTATTACAAGACAAAGACACCAACTATTACTGCTTAGGTTAAAAAAATTCAAACCAACAAAAATGAAAGCCAAACTGAATCTTTCAGTTCTGGTAGGCAGATAGACTAGGACTAAAACCCTTATTTGAGATAAAGCCTGAACTCCTGAATGGTTAACATCTTAATCTGAAAGAGATCCTACAGTGAAGAAAAAGAAAATAAATCTCTACAGATAAAGTTATCATTGGAAAGAACACAGTTCTTTTAAGAAGTGTCTAAAAACACCCTGGAAATGCTATGTGAGAGATGGAGAAATAGCACTTGTAGTTGTGTCAGAGAAAAATGAAACTCTGGGAAACTCAGTAATTTAGTTCACTAACATCACTAGGAGATCACTATCTGTGAAATTCAGATTCAAATAGCTCCTGGCGTAAGTGAAAGGTGAAACTAAAACTAAACCTGAAACTAGAAGCTCAAACTGAAGATAGTAAGCACCAGTACAGAAATATAGAGTGACCAGATGAACACTGACAGAAAAAATATTGCAGTGATGGAGGTATTTAAGAAAATCTTAGCCTACCTAGGAAATGTGATATAAACTGAACTAACACTGATGTTGCTGAACTTCTACTCATGTGTGATAGAGTATATTCGGCAAACTAGTGTCATCAAAATCATACCTGAAAAAGAGTTGGCATGACTGGAGAGAATAGTAAGAAACTCTACCCGTACACACGCTATGTGAAAATGAGGAAAGGTAGATGATGGAGCATTTATGGGAGTGTGCGTTTGCAGAAGTCATCGAGGATTATGCAGGTCAGCATCACTTTGGGGAACAACACATAGCTGTGATTGGAAAGATGCAAGAAAAACAACTAGGAAAGAACCAAAGAATCCAAGGTGGTGGTGCTATGCAGACAAACAGCAAACCAGAAAATCCATTTCTTATGTCGGAAATGGATTGATTAGGATGTAGATAACTTAGGCACCAGACCAGTCATAAAACCTTTCTTTTTCATTTTTGTAAGAGGTTGTTGGGACTGAAGGGGAAGGAAAAGGGGAGGAATGGAAGACCTAAGACCTAAGTGGGCTGCTGAAGTGTTTTAAGGGATTCCTAAATATATTACCCAGTGACAGACATTCTCCCTATCTATAAAATAGGTACACTGAAGCCAAAAGTTGTGCAAATACTGCTAGAAACATCTGTCTTTTGGAAGAATTATCAACAATGAACCCGAGACAATACACTCTCTAATTTATACTGGGTTTTCCTCTTCTTTTGACATATTTTTCTCTAACCATGAGCATTTTCTAAAACCCCGGCAAAGTGAAGAAGGTAGATTTTATTCTTTCTATTCTTTGTTTCATTCTTCCTTTGAATTGCTTTCTCCACCTTCACATTTTTCTCTCCCTCTATCCCAGAGGTAAGATTTATGTTTACAACTGATGGTTTATGATTAAGACACTGAACTTTGGTCACTGAATTAGTACTGTCTGTAGTTTCAGAAAACTGCCGGCCAGGTACGAGTCCTCAGGGGACCTCCCACAACCAGGGTGCCGACTGGCGCCGAATCCCGGCTGTAACCCTTAAGCAGTAGCATCCCCCAGTGGCCCTAGTTATCACTGCAGTGATAACTTTTTTAGATAATTTTAGGCACTCTAACTTTCAATGTAAATTCAATTCAAGTGCCTCCGAACTAGCCAGGACTCAGGAGTCTGTTAAACTCAGTAAAGAACCATATATACTTGATGAAAAAAATTATTTTCAGTTACTGAATATACCATGTGTGTATTGCAAAATACATAGCTGTAAAAGCAGGAATTTTTTTTTTTTTTTGTAAAATGCATTCAAAAAGGGGGTAAAATTGGATCAAAAGAAAATCAACCTCTTTGTTGGAGAGCCTTCTTGAAGAAGAGAAAATAGGTTTAGATTTTGTTCCAAGAATATTAGGTTCTACGGTTATTTTTTACTTTTTTACAAGATCAGGACTCATGGAAGGGATACTTTAGCAACCTTCAATTTTTAATCTGCCTTTTGATTGAAGTTCACATATTTAGAAACTATAGTCCATCATATATATTGAATTAAAATTCTAAATCAAAAATCCCTAGCTGGTGTTTAATTCACTCAATGAAAATTCAACCCCATTCTCAGAAAATACTCAACAAGAACATCCCACATCCCAGCCTCTATTCTTCAACCCAGCCCTTTGCAAAACAATCCGAAACTGCGCTCACTGGGATTGCCTTCCCTGTTCCCTAAAAGAACTCAGTCGTTGAGGAAAGGTGAAGTAAGTGGTACTTCAAATTGTCACTGGAAGAGAATAGGAGAACATAGAAGGGCAGACAAATGATGCACAGGTAACACAAATATGGGATGCTTGCACCTACCCAGCTTCCTCCCACTCCAGAAGCAGAACAGACACATCAGCACAGTCCCTGTATCAGTGCTGACTCAGCAGAGAGAGGATGGAGGAGGAAGGATGTGCAAGGCTGCCAGAGGAAGAGCCAGAACAGCACTTCTGCACAACTCCTCTGTATGGGATGAAAAGAAGGAATTTTCTCTTGTTAATGTTGGAACTCTCCAGTAATTTCTAATGTTGCAGCAGTGGAGATGAAGGGTTGTTAATTAAAACAACCCATATGAAAATCAGTGGGACTTCTACATTAGCTTGAAGTTCAGCAGGGGATTATAAGCAGTGCAGAGCAGAAAACAATGAACGTTTGTCCTCTCTGTATCAGAATCTTACCAGACCTGATGCCACAAGAGCCCAAAGAGGTGACATGGTTTTATCCAGTAGGTAAATCCAGTAGGTCTATGGCATCAAATAGTTACTTCTTTCCTCCTATTACTCTTGTCACAATAGCTGAGTACCTCTAGTAGAGTTTTATAACAGATGCATAATTCCATTCTCTGGCTGCAGTGTGAAGCACAGAATACTTGAGACAAGCAGAAAAAAAACCCCCAAGCCTAATCCCCAGAACATATGTGCCTTCTCAGTAATTTAAGGGCTAAATACTGGGGTCCTTCCTCTGAGGTAACCTAAGGGAAATCTGTCTTTCTCAGTATCTCTGAATCTGATCCTTCATGAGCAGCAGTCAGCCCAGTGTGAATGTGCTAACTGAGATATGACAAACCCATGTAACAACTCTTGCTGATATTCTGTTATTCTGTGGTTAAGGCTCATGAGGATTTTTGAAAGGAAGTTTATTTTTGCAAGCTGCTGAGTACTGACTATGATGTGGGGCAGCTTTCACTTAGGCAAATGTCTTAACTTTTGTTAAGGCTCTTGGGCAGATAGGCTATTACTGCGACATTTACAAGTAAAGCCTGGCTTGGCTTAGGCTATTCAGTGAAAGGAGATGTAGGTTTTAACAAATAATAGACAGCTATTTTTCAGCACAAAGAGAGGAGGCAGCTTTTCATCTTGGCAGACACTACCTCTCCCCTTCTTTTGGAAGTTCTAAAAACATTGCTAACAGTCCTAAACAATGCTCCTCATAGGTTATTGTCACTACCTAAAACATAGGGGCTGGTATTCAGCATGACAAATCAGTTTTATGTAGTTTAGTCATCTATCTCTGCCAGTTGCATGAAGTGGATGATTCTGAAAAAGTCAGCAACTATCATAATGAAAATATACATTATGATACAATGTGTCACACAGCATTGAAAATTAATCCTGCTGCTAAAGAAATAGAAAATGCACAATAAACACATTACCTGAAATTAAAAGTGGTTTTGACCAAATCTCCAGAGCCTTTAAAGTTGTAACAATGATTTCCTATTTATATGGACTGTGTGAATTCTCAGGTGATTCCCTGTGGAGAGTTGTATGAATACTTTTTCCAGAGCTGAGGAAAGGAAAATAGGTAGCTATAATGGAACTACAGGAGCAGCCAAGCAGTAGATTGATTCAACAGGAGAAATTCAATGTATCCCAAAAGATTTCCTAGGATTTGCTCTCCTGCTGCTTAGGGCACAATTTGTTGTAATGAGAAACTGAGGATTTTGTTTCAGGTGTCAAAGCTTGTAGTGATGACTTGAAGGTATAAAGAAAAAGCAACAACTGAAAATCACTCTTAAATAATGCTTTTGGATGAGAATAGAACAAGGACAAGCTCTTCAAGGTGCAAAAAAGGTCAAATATCTCATGTAAATAACATTCCTTAAGAGATACTAATTGGATGCACAGTTGAACCCCTTCCTTCATCTCCAAACTGCTGCATTAAACAGCTTGAAAACTACAGTACACTTCCACAAGCAAAACAAAGAAAGCTTTATTAAATTATCTGGTAAAATCGCACTCAGTCTCACTGTAATCTCTGCTCTCAGTAAGGTCTGCAGAAAAAAATACTCAGTTTTCAGTTGTGAAGAACTGAGCTAACTGAGTTATAAAAAAAACCAAACCAAATGAAAAACAGTAGGTTCGAGTTTTTTATTTAATAAGGGAACATTTAAACAGGCAGACTATTCTGTTCATCTGGAGCATGCCACATGGTAGAAAGCTGGCAGGAAGCATGTTCTGCTGCAGTACTACATAAGCCATGTTTAAAAGGTTAAGTGGGACATGCTCGACATGAATTTCACCCTGCAGAAATGTGGAAATTTGTAGGTATTCATGTCCTCCTCTGCGAAAAGGAATAATCTTTATGAACACAGTGCTACTCTACCACTGTGATGTACCACAGCCTATGCAGGTTTTATTGATAATCACTTTTTAGTGAAAGCTCTGAAACACTATGTTGTTTATCAAGTGGAGCCCAGAGTTTTATTCAGAAACAGACTGCCACATGGAATTTCCTCAGGTAAAATGCTGAATGATGATGGCATCCCCATTTGAATAGGGAAAACATGCAAAATCTGAAATGTTCATATTCACAGCAGAATATATTGTTCAGCACTAGTATGCTCCTCACACTTTGTTCTGATACATGGTGTATCATCGGAGGAGAAATGGATGCTCAAAAAAATACCTTACCAAGAATGAACATTCACGTGTGAATGACATTACATTTGGACATTTGGGACAGGCTTATACTTAGTTACAAACAATGCAACTACCTAGAACCCAAAGATTTGAGTCTTAAAAGTTTTTACAACACAGACCAAAGCAGATAGCACCTGCCCTTTCTCTACTAGATGACCAAAGTTGCATTACAGCTCCAGGCTCCAATCAATTTCAAACCTACCACATGACGTATGATCTCCTAGACTATCCTTCCTTAGCAACAAATGACTATCAGACTCAGAAACCCTCCCAGTAGGTAGCATAGGAAAAGGTACTGACTAGGAGAAAAGAGAAGTAAATCCTTCACCACTTTGGCTCCTTCCCAAAATAAGGATCAGGAGCTTTTTAATTTCCAGTTGAAATTGCATTTTGCAAGACTTTTTTTTTTATCTTTTCTGTAAATTCTATGTATAGAGTATGCAGAAAATATACACTGTTTCAATCTGCTACCTGTCCCTCAGGTCTGACCTATCTCAGCATAAAACACTGATACCCCTCATGTCAATGGAGTCTGAAACAGAAAGTCAGTTTCTGATCAGGAATGGGGGAGCATCTGAACACATAAAACAGCAAGGAACTAATAATCACTTATTATTATAGTTCCTGTTATCATTCTATTTCCTCACAGCCTGACTGTGAAAGCAGAATGGGAGTTCTGCCTCTTTCATTAACCTAGAAAGCAATGCAAGATGTACACAAGAAATAAAAAGAATAAGAAGAATCGAGATGAAGCACAGTCTTTGTTTTTAACGAGACAGCTAGCTCTCCCCCATCTTTGGAAGCAGTTGAACCAATTACATCTCTTACCTGTATGGTTCCAGAGTCCTGAGGCCATAACACAATGCTTCTTCCCAGGATTCAAGGTTAATACAGGCATCCATGGCACAGTCAAGCATTTTCAGCTGATAGATATTTGTGTCTGGTAGGTGACCCATGTTACTGCTCAAGAGATTCTGGCATCTTGCCAGAACATGCTTCCACTCTGTTATTTGCCTTAGTTAAAGAAATATATTTAATCAAACAAAAATACAAGTTCTAAATGCTGTTTAGTAAGGTGTAAGAGCTACAAAGCATTAAAATAGAAAAGTTGCCATCATTTCAGACTCTGCTACAATTCTTGAAAACACACTTGAACGCAGAAGTGGTAGCTTAGGTAACTATGTTTTGCTTACATCTAGCAAAACAATTTCTAAAGAAAGCAGTATTTTAGCAAAAAATGGTAAAAGAAAGATGACAAATTGCAAATAACTTTTATTTAGGTTCTGAAACATTATTTACTTAAGATACTCCTCCAAATCTTACAGCCAAGGGCAAAAGCCCATAGAAATCCATCTTAAAAAATGTTTCAGTGGCTAAAAAAAGAAAATTATGTTTTTGTATATTAAAAAAATGATACATTCTTTTAAGCTGACCAAGATTTTTTTAAATTCTCATTAAATTAGAACCTTTTCTTGAAATTAAATAATTTTCTTTCTCCTTGAAACAATTATAAAGAGCATTGTGGATTTTTTTCATGTACAGCTGCATGTTTCATGCATGAGAAAGAAAAACATCATAGTTTTTATGTCTGACTAGTTGAAGACTAATGAACTAGGCACTACAGAAGATTTTCACCTCCAATGTCACAAGAAGATTTTTTTGTGAGTTTGGAATAGAGGAAAAGTAACTTGGGGCTTGCATTCCCTTTATTTGGATATTCCTTACTACAAAACACTTATTTCCATTACATTCTACACTGATTCAACTTATGTGTGGACCAGATTCTTCTCTCTCTGACCACACCTAAGCTGAACACTTTAAGAATTTTCAGTTTTAAAATGAGTACTGTCATCTGTGACTGCACTCATGGGAGTCCCAGAATGCAAGCAGTCTAAACAGCAAAAAGACACCACACACATCAGTAAGAACAAACGAAATAAAGAAAAAATTAGACTTATAGTAAGAGAAGTAATAACGTTGATTGTATCATAGTCCTTTCCATACAATCAGTTCAAGGAAGTCCAGCAGTTATCTTCACAACATTACTGAAATTACTATTCACACTAATCCAAGGATGAATTTAAAGTGTACAATGTGAACCTGTGATGAAGTAATTAGTCCTTCTTGAACATGGGAATATTTACCTACTTAAATTTAAGAATGTGACCACTATGTGGCTGGGCCAGGATTTATAGCATGGTTGTTACAAGGCTAAACTAATTATTTGTGAATTGCTCTCATGCCCTTGGATTGAAAGAACCATATAAGGGAAGGAATGTGTTATTATAATTGCACCTTAACCTTTATATCTCTGGCAAACATCCATGTATTCTTTACAACCGATTAAGGGCAGACAAACAGAAGAGTGGGGGATATTATTTCCACTTGATACAATTTTTGTAGAAAGTACAAAGCACTGACATTCTTGAAAGATTACCATTTTAGCTGATGCATAGTCTGTCTGCTCTTACTTCTTGTTATTCTGCTTTGTTCACTGACTAGCATCTAATAACAGATGTGCTTTATAACAAAACCTGTTGGGACCAAATTTGTAGGTATGTAAATTACAACTTAGAAAACTCTCTGTCAGCTGCAACAGGACAAAAGAGAAGCTGCCTATCCTGTATCTGCCCAAGACTGGAGGAGGACTGCCTCAAGCAGATTCTCTCTAACTGTAGATTTATCAGTTATAATCAGTAAGTCAGACTGTGGGAGTCACAAAATTTTTCAACTGTAGAAACTGTTGGTTTAATTTGTTAAAAAAATGACATTTGCAGAAACTGATAAGTATGTGCCTCAGTCAGCCAGGAAGGTTTTCTACTCATTATTGGCAAGTGGGCAAAAGTCAAGTTCCCTCTTCAGGTACTGCACTTGCCAATGCATGTTAATTAGCACTGGTATTGTGGTGCAATGGAAGGGAAGATGACATTTCAAATAGCCCATGATTGAGAACAGAAGCTGAACAGACAACAAGAACAGATTTTTTTCAACCAGTCCTGATACCTTTTACTATGATGTATTTGATTAATTTTTAAGTATCAGTTAAATCAGTAATCTTAATTAAAGACCTTAGTAAATTTAAATAGGTGCAATTTCTCCTGCAATTAAATATAAGAACATTAAATAGGACCAGTATTGTGACTCCATAGTTTTGGTATAAAAAATATTGCAACTTTAGGTTGCATACCTATAATTTAACTTTCACGTTAAAACATAGTTCCTCAAATATAACTGAATGCCTGAAGGTCTATTTCAGTATTGTCTGTCTCAATCCAGTGACAACAGAGGAACTTTAGACAGACTAGAAACTATACAAAAATTAAAGTAAGATGAGATGAGTGTTTCTCCTTTGCCAATGAATGAATCTCTCTGGATTAGAAAGAAACAAACTCAGTTGTGTAGGTTTTTTTGTTTTTTGCACAATAAGAATTGTAATCACTTGCTTCCAGCCTGGAATAACACTATGCAAACCTGCTTTTCATGCTGCCAAAAAGGAGTACTGGAAGATTAAATTCTCTCTAGGTTGAGAGAAAGCCCATGTTTCTAAAATGGTAAGACATCTTGCCACAATAAACCAAGTTCACAGTCAGAAAAATTCCACTGATTAGACCAAGATAAGAGAGAGATCAATATACCATAGTATTCCAGTAAAAATCTCCATCTCTCTTCTGCTCATCTTTTCTTGGTTGTTGCTTTTCACTAATTTCTTTAATTGGATTGAATATCTACATGACAGCCATTAGGCTCCAGTTCTGTTTATTAGTGCAAGATCATCTCATTCAATTTGCTTAATTATAAATTATTATTATAACTTATTATAATGATTCTATAATGTCTGCTGTGAAAATAATTTAACAACCTTTTTTCTATTTAAAAGTGGATTTATATGAAGCAGTGGGCTGCAATGGCAGAAATCCAAACTTGAATGAAATATCCCTTTACATCCTAGGTAGCTACTATCCCTTCCATGAAGCAGTTCCAGTCCAGGTAATCAGAGACTATATTAATACAATTATGAATAGTATCCATTTGAAACATCAAATGAATTAAAAACATTAAAATAAAAAGAATGAAAATGTAAGTAAATTAATCTCAAGAGATGAATTGCATACTAAGAGGCTTTCTAGACTATTTTCACAACTGAATGACAAACTGTGGCATGTCACTGAAAGGATACCTTCTTTTGATTTGGGATATCTCACTTTATTTACAGCGTCTTTGACTTCTTTCCAGGCATGCTCTTCACCGGCCAGTTTCTCAGAATCCTAGTTAATTGAAACAAATGCATTTTATGAGAAAAACAGTAAAATGAGAATATGTAGTTATGATGAAAAACAGGGTAAAAAGATTTCACTGCTAAAAGCTATTTGTAGAGACTGTATTGCTATTTTTTGTAAAAACTCAAAAAATCATTTCACCAGGCAATCATACTCATCCTGTGTTTGGAAGTAAATGAATGTAAACTTGGAAACATTAAATTCTCAAATGAGATATTAAGTTTGCAACAAAAACTATGATCAACCAGAAAAGGGAAATAATAGCATGTGATTTTTACTATTAAAACACATTGAGAAGATCAAATTCTTTCAAGGGCCTTCTATCTAATACTTCACAGACCTCAGGCATACTGTATAAAAGATTTAGCAAATAATTTTGACTAACTATGTGGTGATTATAGAGTTTTCACAAAGAGTGGAAGGCTACTTTCATCCGTTACAGTTATGAACATGAGCTTACAGGAGAAGTCAATGACTCAGAAAAAGCTGAACTTTGGTTTAATAACTCACTGCTATTTCTTCCCTATTCCATTGGATTCTACAAACAGCTATATTTTCCCATTGGTTTGTCATAAAGAAAGTAAAAATGATTAATGGTTACAGCAGTAAGGAGAAAGTTTCCCTTTTCAACTCTTTAGCAGTGACTAACTGCATCTTAGGTAAACCACTCAGAACAAATTTATTAAAGCATCTACAGACACAGTTATGCATCTTAAGAGATTTCCAAAAACATCTAGATATTCAATTTCCATTGTTATAGCATTTAAATACCTCTAAAATCTGGCCTTTAAGACACTGAAGTTCATTACCTATCTTTCCTTATGAAAGGCCCTACTACTTCCAAAAAAGTTTTTTAAAGTGCAAAGTCTTGCAGGAATATTTCAGAAATACAGTTCTAAAAAGATCAGCCCTCAGCAGGGGTGGAGGCCTGCAGATGAACAGAGAAGCTGTATTAAAACCAAGCACTTCGTAACCAACAGATGCTTACTGGGCATCAGAGAAGTACTTCCACTGAAAATCTTGTAATCTGCAACTACCTAGAATTGCATAATTTTCTTATCCCACTGTTCCTTTTTCAGAACAGAAAACATTTACAGAGAGAATCAGCACTTAGTTTCAGATTTAATTTGCAGTTTTGTCTTTCCATCTGCTTCATGAAACAGCAGACCTCTGTGTATTCCTGGGATGATTAAATCAAGATTAAACTGAGATTGTTCTCAGCTGCCCTCTACCATTCTGTAGAGCCTTACAAGGAGGGTGGTATGACCTCACTGCATTTGGAACATGTACTTCCCCTACAATCAGTTCTCTGATCAAAATAATCATCTGGAAATAATTTTGTGCAGAGATGAATTTGCCACCAGAAGCCATAAGGTTAGGACAAACAAGCTCATACTGTAGAAATTTTGTCACCGGAGTTAATGTACCTACCCAGCCCTCTTACAGCTTTGCAAAAGATGTATGCTGAATCTCTTAGCATCAATGTAACCTCTACAAATTTCTATGAGACTACATCTACTTCTGAACATAGCCTGTTAACCTGTAGCAATCTCTCTAAAATGTCTTTGTGGATCAACTGCTGCTCACTGATTGATCAAAAAAAAAATAAATCTAGCCTGTAAGATGCTAATAATGATGTCTGTGAAATTTTAGGTTTAAGGAGCTACCAAAACAGAAAAATTGTCTTAAGCTATCTTTTCTCACTGGCCCAGGCATCATTCTCAGTGTTTCTTTAATATGGTGTAAGCCTAAAACCTTGGAAACATGGGAATTGAGAGAGATTTGTAAGTGAAAGAAGGAAAAAAACTATGCACCAAGGCCAATAACTGATGCATCATTAGGGCTCACTTCGCACACAGCAAGACTGATGGATGAATCAGACTAACGTGTTCACTCACGTGGGATTAATCTTCCTCTGTCTAGAGCAGCCTTTCGAAATGCTTTCCATTGTCTTCTAGCATTTCACTGACAACACAAAGCAGTGCAAGGCTGGGGTTTCCTCTAACCTTTATACTAGTGCACAGGGTTAAGTCCACGCTGGCTTCATATCCAGGTAGAGAATACAGAGTGTCTGTTGGACCAGTAATCTCCCAGCCCTCTCTGGATTCACAGTCTTTATCCCTTTTGTAAGAGAGTTTAGGATGGAGGGAATCTCTGGGGAGGATTTAAGTCATAGGTTTCAATGAGATGTTTCCTGTGTTCTCAAGATGAGGCATTTTGGGGATTGGCTGACATAAGAACAAGGAAAAACATGGCTAGCTGGGCACTTCACACCTCTGTTCTTCATCAGATTTCCATCCATGAAAGAAGTCCAGTCCTTTCCTAAACAGTAGTTCAAGACATGGAAGCTGCTTCCAAATAGGCAGCCAAGCAGGGGCTGCAAAACAACTAGGAGAGCCTGTCACCAGGTACACTTCTGCCTTGCAGCCTAATAAGCTCTTTCCAAGTAAGCTGTTTCTCTGCCTTGGACAGCACCTTGGAAGTCATGGCTATGTGATATGATTAAGCCAGCTAAGAATACAAAGTTGCCTTGGAGTTGGAATTATGAAAATAACTGAAGTGATAATTAGTTACACTGAACTGCTTAATTTAATTTAAGAGCATGACATTAACAACAACGGGATATACAGCTTTCCATGGAGTAACACCTATTCAAAGTATCACTTTTCAGAACATGTTCCCAGTCAAACCTCCAGGTGTGCAGACACAATAAAGGAATCACAGAATCACAGAGTATGCTGAGTTGGAAGGGACCCACAAGGATCATCAAGTCGAACCCTTAGCCCTGCACAGGACCATCCCCAAGAATCACACCATGTACCTGGAAGACAGTTTTTTTCATCTGTAGAAACGAAGAACACCAGCTGAAGAAAAGGAAAAGGCTTTTGAAAAAGAAGGAAGAGTTAGCAACTTTTGCCTGATTATTTTCCTTATTTCTAACACTGACAGTAAACACAAGGGTTCGATCCTCAGAACAACAAAATATTTTTGTTTTGGTCCAAAAAATAATTAGACCAGATAATTTAGTCACAAAAATGCATGACGACCTTATGACACCTGAAACTGGCATGCTTTATGGTTCAGCTTTTGCACATAGAAACGTGCAGGAGAAAACCAAGACTATAAGCATTGAAAACTCCTGGGGAAAGCAGAAAAGACAGCTGCATCACATGCTTTTCTATGGCAAGAAGACACTGCTATACTCTTAACACAGGTACAAGCCATTTGAGGCAGAAGTGCCACTGGATCTGCTAACTGAATCCATAGTTCAGGGCACAAAGAAGACAAAAATTACTTATTTTGAACAATTATTCTGGATGGGAAAGGGTTCTAGTACCTGCTTTCCCCTTACTCCAAGCATCTGCAGAGAAAAGTTGTTCATTAAAAGGTGAATTAAGATGCAACAACATCATTTCAATTTCATCCCTCCATTCTTCCAATACTATGGCAGGTGCTGCTACAGCTTTCTTGATAAAATACATCTGGGGATTTATCTCTTTACACTGAAGGTTTCTGGAAATCTCTGTGGACTACCTATCCCTGATTAATTAGATCTGTGCTTCTAATGCTCTAGATGAAAAAATTTCCAATTATATTCAGTTCTTCTTGTAAAACAGGCCATAAACTGAACTTCACACCTGACACTTTTCACCTTCACATCTTCTTGAATTTACAGTACATAAAACATGAAGGTCCACCTACATAATTCCACCAGAGAAAATTCTGCCTTTGAAATCTTTTTGGCTCTTAAAGGTGGGTAAATGCCAAATATTTTGTAAAGCAAAATCTTCCTGCCATAAAGAATCATACTTCCTCCCCCAAATTTCACTACTGAGAAAGTTTGCTCTATAAAGGATTCAATAATGAGATTAAATTTTTTAAAAAATATTTGCTTGAATAGCATAATTTCTATAGATTTTGGATCAGAACAACATTAGTTGTTGTTTTTCTTTAGAATACTTCCAGCTTTCATATCCAATGATTCTCCACAGTTTTAAATTTGTAGCTACTCATAGAAAACTTCTTTCAGGAGCCTGAGAATGGACATGATCAGCTCTGCCCAGTGCATCCTGCAAATGCTCATAAAAATAGTTTGTCATACAATATACCACTAAATGTCAATATTTGCTTTAAATATTACCATTTTGGTTCTGTTAGTGACACCTGTAAAAATGGAATTATAATCACTCATAAGAAAGAATTAACGAAAGAGAGAGAAATAAGAAAACTGGAGGGTATTTGATGAGGATTGTAATCTATTTAAAGAATGACCAAATATAAAATGTTCTGCCGTTCTCATTTGAAGTGATAGGAAGATTTATTACAAAAGCATCATCTCCTGAAACAAGTACAGATATCAGCCACCACAGAAATAAGCATTTGAAACAATCACCTGTTCCATTCTCTACAATTCTTTTCCCATTTTCTTTCTAAGAATTAGTTCTTTCTCTACCTCTTCTGCTATTTAAGTGTCCTGAACACATGCTATCCTTAAGGGAACTCTCCTTAAAAAGGAGTATAATCTTCAAAGTATAGATAAACGTTTCCTTTCTGCTCCTTTACACCACTACTCCTTCCCAGACTACTCTTCTGTTTCTTATACTTCCTAAGAGTGTTCCCTGTCTATTAATTTCAGGCACCACTGCTTTTATACACTGTTTTAGCAATCACTGTTCTTTCCTATCCCAGTATTTAAAATCCAGACTGCTAAAAGATTCCCACATGGACAGCATGTCCTCTGAGAGAAGGTATCCCTTGTACCAAAACAAGCACATGCCAACCAGTAAGCATCACTGCCCTCTCCGCCCAAATGTGCTCCCACAACCCCAGGACTGCTCATCCGTAATGCACTGCATCTCCAAAACTCTCATGAACATTGGAAAGATTGATTAAGGGTTAGTTGTTCTTTCACACTTAGGCTACAGGATAGAAAATAAAAAATGGATTTTCTGTCCTCTCTACAAAATTCATCTTTCTCCTTCTCCCAGAAGGAAAGAAACAAGAGAGAAACAAGCCAAAGACAGTCCACAGTGAGGAACCATGAAGCCGTCCTCGCCTCCCTCCACAGAAGGGAGAAGGGGTGACTGGGAACTCCAAACAGTAATCAACCCCTATATCTCTTTTTCTCCTTTCGAGCATTCTTCCTACTAGAAATACGTCCAAGGGCATCTTCACTCTGTGTCTCTTTTCAGTATTAAGATATCCAGTCCCACATAGGCAGAAATAAGCAAAGCTTTGTAGGAGGTATTTGAGTTCCAGGCTGCCCTGAGAGAAGTAAAAATAAGGACTAAAGTTTTCCCTGACCAGTATCTTCTCTTAACTACCAGCAAATGTCAGTTTTACAAGGGTAAAAACCTTTAAACCATAGTTCAAACTGAAATTAGCAGTCTAATATTGGGTATGATACTTTTGCAAGAGAGAAAAATCACACCAAACAATAATGTTAGCTTTTTCTGGAGACAAAATCTATTACTATATAATGATAATCCTGTGAGAAAGTAGCACATAACTCTGTTCTTGTTCTCTTTTTTGTGGAAGCTTTAAAAACATCTTCAAAAAGGAAAGTTTTCTGAACTTCAATATTTTAACTCTTTAAAAGCTACAGATACCTCAAATACCTGAATATTTCACAGAAATTGCTGATCATTGCTTATGATTTGCTTAATTTCTGAAAACTTAAGTGGCAACTACAGATGTTAATCTGACAAAACAATTCTGACCAACTTGACAGGTTCAGATAAAAAGAGGTTTTCTTAGGTTTTTTTCCAAGAAAGTGTCGAGGAGCTCATTCCAGCATCAGTCCAAAAATAAACCCTGTGGGTAATTCACTTACCTGGGGAAGGATACTGTTCAACCTAATCCCTAGCAACTGCGAGGCTGGTATTTCATAGACTGTCTTAGTCATTACACATTTTTTAAAGCAATCTCTAGGTCTCTCTAACCACACAAACTGTCAGTTATATGGCAAATCTGCTTTATTTCTTAATTCTGCAACCTGTGGAGACATAGAGTGTCACTGAGTGCATTTAGTGGCTCAAAATAGACATATAGGTCCAAAATCCTCAGAATGTTTAGGTATTCACAATGCATAATCCAATCCACATTCATCAGTGCATTGAAATATGCACTTAAGTTTAAAAGCATGTATAAATCCCATTAAAGTTAATACTTATGCAAATGACTAAACACTTAACACTAAGTAGAAGTGCAGTTACTTGTGTATCAAAGTTCAGTTTATGCTTCTGCAATTTGAAGAATTTGTGCCCATTGAATTACTGGTTCTAACTGAAGAGATACTGACATTAAATTAGATATTTATTTTTCAACACTAATATCAAAACAATTTAATATCTTAATGCATAATATATCTCATGATAAAATTGTAGTTATAGTAATTATGTTTTTTAGCATACACTGCAATGCAAAAAACCAGTATTTACTTCAGCATATGCTTTCTGAATGAATGAGTACAAAATACAGGAATTTGATTGTGTAGCAAAGTACATGCAACATGAATAAGATCATACACTGTTGATCAGTCTACTCTATACCTTAAAATATTTAGTGCATCTCAAAAGTTAAAAGTGGCAATTCCTAGAGCACTGACACAAACTGATTGCCTAAGTCACCAGGACGGTTCTTGAATATTCAGTGTCAATACTCAAATCCACACTCTCCAGTCTCCAAGTTTTTTAAAGTCATGAATAAAAAAGGTTGAATTAATTTTTTACAACTGCAGCTCTTTAAGAGAGTACAATGCCTGCAGTTTCCTCCTCTAGAATTTTGCCAACAAATCTGACTGCCTACTATACGAGTATTAGTTTAATATAATCAAAGAAGAGGTTTGCAAATAGCTTTAGAAGATATTGTACAGTGTTTTAGTAACTTCAAGAACTTCTACTTCAGAGAATTATTATTGACTATCCTCTTACTAAAACCAATTTAAACCAGTAAAGCTTCTTCCAGCATTTAAGGGAAGCAGTTAGAAGCATTCCATAAGGCAAATGTGTGCTTGAAACAGTTTCCATACCTTTCTAGCACTCTATTGTTCTGATTCAATAATATGGACATTTTAGTCATTGCCACAAAAAATAGAAAGAGAGTAGAAAGGACATTCTCTAAAATGTCATAATATCATGGAAGCTATTGTAAGACCCTTGAATATTTCTCAGGGCCTTTATTTACTGTTTGGATAGCTATCATGCAGCTGATTCCTGTTGACTGCCAGTGTTATGAGTATTTACATGCCTCAACAATCAATGGTGATCAGCCAAGGTGATTCAAAGCAAAGGGAGGTAGCCTACATCACAAACCATATACTGAAAGTTAGACATCTTGACTTACCTAAGAGCAACTGTTAAAGGGATCTGATGCAACAACATAATTTGGTGATATATAATCTATATTGGATTTCTAATTTTCCAAAACAGTTCACAGTAGTAGTAATTTTTCCTCTGTCTCCTGATAGGTACTCTCCCTTAAGTACTTCACTCACTGATTAAAACCAGACAAACTGTTCTCCTAACATATTTTTCCCAGTCAAATGAATGAGTGCTGCCCCTCTGACAAGCATGCTATCTCAAACCTTTCCTTTTAAAATATCTTTTGCAGGTCAGGGTTTGGGGTAGGGGAGAAGCAGGTCACTTCATATGGATCCCTACCTTCATTAACCAACTACAATTTACAAGTAACTGAACTTCACAGTATCCTTCTCCACTATACCATATGCCTATAGATTTAAACTACTGTATTTTTAGGTAGTAGCTAGAATTAAGTCAAAAGGTTTCAAAACTCAGAAGGATTTCTTTTAAGTGATGCAAACTTAACATAAAGTTTTACACTAGAAATACTCTGAGAGTAAAAATTGTCTAGATATTGTCAAAGGAAGTGCAGGAGCTTTAGTTTATATCCAACAGTTGTCAGCACTGACTAAGATAAAGATTCATACCATAAGCAATATGACACAGCAACATATGTTTCTTAATGACAGTGTGCAGATAAATCTTGGGCAGAACTGTGATACACTGTTTTACTACAGTCCCCAGTTCAAATCACTTTTTATGGTAAAATCGACAGCTTTCATAAAATTCCCTGAGCAATCTTGTGGAAAATAGCAGGACATCCTACAATGGGTCATCAAATTACAAAGTCCTCTGCTGTAACGCATGTGGCTGGAGTAAATACAGCCTTTTCCAGCCTGATTTTCAAGTGATTTAGAGAAAAGAAAGTTCCTATTCATGTCTTAGAATAAAGCTCACAAATACAAAATTTGTAACTACAGCTTTATGGCACTGTTGTGATATTAATTGAACTAATAGCAAGAAACTCATATGACACACTGCTTATCATAGCAATTTTTCAATCCAAAGCATTCAGTCTGCAGTTTTACAGTCTCAAAAGTTATAGGCTTCCTTGTTATTCAAATGAGTTCATTCTTGCTTTAACAGGCCTCAGAGGATATTAGTTGGGCCTGCCACTGGTTTAAGCACTGAAGAGCACGATTCTGTCTTTCTCAACCTATGATGCTTCCTACGAATTCAGCCAGAGCCTCAAACTTTGAATTATTACACTGTCAAAAAGAAATTAGAATGAATTCATGATACCTGATGAACTTGCCACAGGGTCCTAAATCAGTCAATCAACCTTTGAAAAAGAAAATGAAAAATAAAATTTGGCTTGCAAAGAGTGTTTGAAAGTTTAGAGGCAGCTGATAGGAAAGCCATCTTTCTTAACTTAATAAGCCTAGAGTGAAAGATGCATTTCCACAATGTGGCATGGGAAATGACAATGTGAGTCTTTGCAGTAAGTTTCATACTGAGTTTTACTAAAGAATAATTAATCCTTTTAATATAACTTGTATAATGGGCATTTCGGCATCTGTTTTATGGTAGGAGATATGAAATAGGGCTGCACATTACTTAACAGAGATCACAAAACAAATAGCAGCAAAAGAAAACAACCACCATCAGGTATTGCATGTGTAATATATTGTTCACTAAATAGGCATATCTTTAAAATTGTCCCTGTATGTTCCACACATGTACCTATGCACATATACATATATGCACACAATATTGCTTTTCCCACTAAAACCTATGCTTGTCCAGTGTAGATATATGTCCACTTCATCACAGAAAGGAATTACAGTGAAATGGGTCACAGAATACGCTGTTCTTCCAAGACAGGTAGGCTAAGGAGATGGTTTAATTCAAAGATTTAATGACAGGCAGATTACCAAGTTAAAATCTGGACTACTAGATTAAACTTTCCCCCAGATTTTTTTAACCTATCTTGGACCCATATGAAGTAAAACCATGATCATACTTCAAGGCCCTATGTGCACAAGTCTGCTTAACACAACCATTCATGATTCCTCTCCTCTCCTCTGATTGGAATTATCAGAAAACTAGGACAACAAACACAGCAATGAAGCTAATTTTACCAAGCATTTACACCTGCTGTATATGTAGAATTTCATTCTAGTGATTTCCAGGCATTGAATGGACAGTAATTGATATCAGAAAAAATATACTGTAAGAAAGTTAAGATTTAATACCACAATTTTTTGGCTAAGGAAAATAAAACAAAAAGAAGAAAAACTGCTCAACATCATGAAGTATATAGTATAAAATTAGGAGGGCAGTAAGAGCCAGAAATTTGGAGTATGAAGAAAGTATATTCAGAATTTGAAGAGAAAGACACAGAATGCATTGATATGAAGGAGCATAATAGGAACTAGAGTCGAAAAACTTTTATTCAGAATGAAAAAGGTTCCTCTGGACTAGTTTTGGGTGATGTCTTCAATAGGGAATGGGTTTGGAGATAACAAAAACTTTTGCTGAAACTACTTGAAGATGGTATATTGTGAAAAATTTCAGTGAGCTAATAAAATAGTGTCCTATTTCAAGTTAGTCACAATTTTGCTGATAAACAGTAGAGTCCTTTTCCATCTTGTTTCCTTCCTCTATATTGACATGACTCACATTGTTTGTTGACTTCACTACTGTTATTATTTACAAAACTGGCAGTATCAGAAACAGCTACACTGCTTTAGGTTTGTAGACTGTACAGAGTAAAAAGAATACTCATCCCAAAGATTAGAAAAAACATTGAAATGGAGTAAAATATATAGCATGCCAGCAAAGGCTGAAGTTATGGTCAACCCATATAATGTTAATGTCCTGCTTTGGACCTATAAAGGTAAATGGTAAAATTCTTTCCTTGTCAGAAAGGTATTTAGCTCACATACAGAGAATGAATGAGAGAAAGGTATTTCCACTCACTTTCTTTTCCTTTTTCTTTAAAATTCATAGCCCATTACTTAAAATACACACTTGGAAAGACAAAGATCTAAGCTCCCAATTTCTACCTGATTTGGAGAAGGAATCTGGAAAAAAGATACGTGGTGCTTTCTGTATCCGGGACTCACCTATCACTTGAAGCACTAACAGAACTGTGGGGTCCCCTACCCCTTGGGATCTGCTCTTACACTGAGGATGAACTTTCATTCTGACTCTGATGAAGATATTATTTTGTCCAAAGTGGAAGACCTTCAACCCGAGAGATTCTTGTATCCAGAAAACAGAACACCGGTCAGTCCAGAAAACTGC
This sequence comes from Corapipo altera, assembly GCF_003945725.1. NCBI lineage: Eukaryota > Metazoa > Chordata > Aves > Passeriformes > Pipridae > Corapipo > Corapipo altera. The sequence goes on from NW_020884923.1 coordinate 6,339,794, forward strand.
AATTTAAAGTTGCAACATCTCTTTTTTCCCCTTTTAAATGACTGAAATCGGATCTGAATTAAAATCCACCATATTTCAAGGAAATTACTTAATTAATGAGATTTTAAAAGATCAAATATATTGCAGAGTAGAAAAAAGAGACTGAAAAAAGTGACTGATGCTAGAAATCGCCTTGACAGGCTGAAACATACAAGACCTTATAGGAACCTCAGTGAAAGACAATTCAGAGATTCAAGCTCAGATAATGCAACAACTGGCTTCAATATAAGGGAAAAAACGTGAACTGGGTCTCCAAAATCAGTGCAGGAAAAGGTGTTTGGAAAGTGGTCTGTCTGATCTAGTCCTGTATTTTAAATTTTTTAATTACTACTGTTTCTAACTTGCTAACACAGAGCAAGACCTTTCTTATTTCTATTAATAATTCAGAAGAGGTCAAATAGTGACTGCTATAGGAAGGATGCTATTTGAAGAAAAAAAATCATAACAGTAATAGCTACTTCTAACAACAGTCCCAAGGAAGCTGGACATTAATAAAGGGGGAACACTGCCATCCAGGCACTTAAAAGTAGCTGCAACAGCCTAAAACAATGATGAGAGTGGATTACGTTCCCTTGGCAAACCAGTGTTTCTGCTTAAAACATCTGCCAGAAGATTTACATTTCCTCTTAAATGGCTGGATCTGAGATTCTGAGCAGAATGAGATTCTGCTCCCCTCAGATGAGAAGAAAACCAGACTCCCAGGAGAGTACCACACTCTAACTTCTACCCTTGCTTCAGATATGAACTTGTTGGACCAAACTGATACAGGTTTCCCTATCAGGATCTCCTGAACAGGCAAGGAGTTTGCATACAGTTTTCAACTCATGTCTATTTATAACAACAGCTGCATCTTTTCCTTGACCTTGACAACGCAAGTGAGCTCCAGCTGACTGCTGCCAAGGGGTGACCAGAGCACACAGAGGTAGTCCCAAAACAACTGAGAAAGGCAAGTTGTTATGGAAAAATGATCGCAGTCCATTTGTCACTGTCTTTGGAATGGACCTTTAGTGGAAAAGAATTAAAATGCTGAAAGACAGAGGGAGCCTCAGAAGTCTTGTAAGAAATGCTAAGACGCTGAAGAGGTGGTGCCTTTGTTAATGAACGAGAGATCCCAGAAATTTAGAAGCAGTTGCCTTGGGTTTTGCTGTCATTTTTGGCACTACAAAAATAAAATCCCTCTGTCCTTGGCTGTTTGGAAATCCATCCCAAGAGGGTAAGATCCTCTGAAAGGGAACAGAAAAGTGTTAGACTGACGGTTGGATTTCAGGAACCAGTCCAGGGTTTATGTCACTACCAAATGTCTTGCCAGAAGGAAGGAACTGTTAATCAGACAACTACCTATGGAAAGAATCAGTACTGTGTCCCAGTGGGCTGCTAATTACTGATGCTTGTACTTGATGCTTTCGTAGGCACTGGTTATACTAACATTGGACTAAAAGAATAGGTGGGTGAAATATTTTTGATCTCTGGCTTGATGTCATTTTGTAGTTTGCTTCAAAGGCAATTCAAAGGTTAGTGGCAAAACAGTAAAAAAGATGAGGAATAAATATTTTTTACAATCAACTATTGCAAACTCTATATTTTATTAGGAAATTATTAAACCCTAATTTTACTGGAATAAAGTCCTGATCTTTTTTTTTCTTAACTTTGTAAATTAGTACTTAGAAAGTTCCTTAGAATCATGACTAAAGATACAGATGCTACTAGTTAATTTTTTGTTTTGATCAAGGGGTTTTATGTTCAGTTAGTTGTATAAACAGACTTATTTTCAACAATCCCATTTAATCCTTGCTTCCCAGGCCTTGTCTTTTGAATTAATTTGGAGATCTCATCTTTCATATCATACTTGGAAAACTTAGTGAGACTGTAAATGTCTGAAAATAAATAAATATTGGGGAAACTGGGACACAAACTTCTGGAATTTGGCAATTCAGCAATTTAAAAAGACACTTTTTAACATATAATTTTGTATTCCCTGTGTCCTAAATATATGATCCCTGAGGGAGGAGTGATACTTTTGTACTAACACCAGTACAGTGATCTTGCATGAAGCCTTTACATGCTAATTCAAAACAACAGTCCATAATAATATTCTTCATGTAACAATGTCTATGTAATTTAAGCATATATTCTTCAAAGGTATTGCTGACATCAAACATGGACATCAAAGTGTCATATCCTAGTGTATTCTTGGCCATACTGAAGTATCTTTCAGAAAACCTGGTGAGGCAAATCAATCATGAACATATGCCATAGCAACAAATTCATTCAACTTACGTAGAGGTTCATTTACACTGATGAAATTCCTAAGCTACAGTTGTGTTGTTTCCTCAGCTTGTAACAGAATGTCAAAACTTCTAGTAGGATCAGGAACTTAGTGGTTTTTTTTAATAATAGAGCTGGTGGATGTATGCAATAACAGCTAAAGAATTGCGAGTGACATTTTTATGTAGAAGTAGATAGCTTGGCTGCTGTTCAGGTGGCCTAATTTTGAAAGTCATTGAGTTGGAAACTGGACTTACGATGTTCTCTACTAAACTCAGGATGCAATATAAGTAAGTACTAAGCAAAGCAATAAACTGATTAAAGGAATAAAACACTTACTGGCATTTTTTTATTATTAACTTTGGCAACTATCAAACACTGACCAAGTATAACAATTATTCAGACTCAAACTCATTGGTTTTGACCTTGTAATAAATAAAAGCTTTCAAAAAACCAAGATAGACTAAAATATTAAATCCTGGATCCAAAACAGAAAGACAACTAATAACAAAGTGATTCTATAAGCACAAATGTCCCTGAAATCCTTGGCTGAAAATGTAGAACATGAACAATACCCTGGTTCATGACTGTGGAAAAAACTGTCTTCATTTAAAATGTTTGCCATCAATGTAATCCCATCTTTAATTATAATTAATGAAGGGACTTTTATATGCTGGAATGGTAACACGTTGCCAAGAATTCGGCTTTTACAAAGGCATACATTTCTTAATTACAGTGGAGATTGATCTTAACATGGAGTGAAGAATAATACGTAAAGCTGTCAGAGATACAATGAACTGAAGACATTACAGTAGCTAACCTGAAGTACAGACAGTCAAGAAGCACTCTATGAGTGACTTTTAGAAAGACATGTTTATTTCCCTCTATTAATTACTAGGATTTTTTTCCAACTTTGGCCAAAAGTGTTGTTTAGATCTGTAGCTATTGGCATTTAATTTGTCAGGAACTGAACTGCCAAAAGCTTCATCTCAATCTTATCTTAACCAGTTTACAGTGATGTAAGCACTTGCCAGGCTTCTTGACCAGCTACCAGAAGACACTGGCCACCATTTTGGTTAAGTCCTCTTAGAATTAAAATACAGCTGATATTGAGATCCAGGCACCAAAAGCCTGGGTCCAGTTAGTGCCGCTGTTTGCCTCTATATATTCTCATCCTTGTGACATCTATGCACATGGGTTATTTCATGGCTGTGCTCACAGTTAGAGAGGAAGATAAAAAACTACTACTGTATAGCAAACAGAGATTAGCTTTGAAGTCCTTTCATCAGCAGTGACCAACGAGGAACGTTTCCTCTCATTTTGCATGCAATGCAATTGCGACTGTACAGCCATGGAACTCTCTGTTTGGTCTAGGGCTGTGTCCGCTCACACTGACTGCCAGTGTGTATCAGTTGATGCTAAACTTCAATTAATTTTGTTTCAGCAAGGGTCCTTGTGGTTGTGCTGCAGCCTGTTTCAGGATACTTGAAAATGTAGCCTTTCCCATTTTACAGTCTCAGATATTGACAATTGTGCAAGGGAACTTTGTACACTTAGGCAGTGGTTAGAGAAGATTGTTATGCTATATCTAGCTAAAAAGACCAAGTAACTATGAATTTCAGTCCTTGTTGATGTTGGAGTGAATTTTGCTTTTTTTATATATAGCTGTAACATGAAATATTACAGTAAATGAGAAATAAAAAATGTTTCTTCACAGGTAAGTTGCATCTTAAATCATGTCAGAAGCCTGAAATATTATAAAAAGCCCTCATGTAACCTAGAATGGCAAAAGAGCACTTTGACACACTACTCTTGTTTGTATGCATACCTAAAATGTGTGACTGTAGTATGATGTAACCACTATCTGAGTTTAATAAATTTTAGCACAAATAACAGTGAAGAAGCAGTGACACTGACTGTAAGATATATTTGTCTACAGCAGCAGCCAGAGACAAATGCTTGAAGTGATCTACATAAACAAATTTTAACACAATCTGGGTGTTGGCATGCTGAAACCTACATAGTTGCAACTGCACTATGCTTATCCATGTCAGCTAGCACAGAAATGTAATCATGTGATTCTTGATTTTGTGTTTATATACCCTTCATGGAGCAGCATAATTTATCTCACCAAACTTCATCTGTTTAAAGTGTGGGCATTTACTTGAAGGCATGCCTTTAACCTCTTATATCCATTCCAGTTTTCATAGATTTCTACTGAAAGACAGTATGAATGATCTGCTTGTCTTTTCTTTGGGTATGGAGGGAGACATAAAGCACACATATAAACCTCAAAACATTCCACTTCAAGAAATTATTCTCATTTAAACAAATACATCACATAAAGCTAAAAGACCTTAGAAAATACAGCATCTTTCTTTATTATCCTTTGGGCATCAGAATACTCAGAAGACATATAAATTACCAACTTCACCCTGAATTTGTGGAAACTGAGTAAACCAGAGCTTCACAGAACATTCACAAAAATGACCACCAATACAGACAGACTGATCTGGTTTCCAGTCAAAAACCTGTTCAGCTCCAGTTGAAATGGTAGCTTCTCACTGATTATGAAAAATAAGAGTAGGATCTTAGAAAACACAAAGGTTGCTTTTGAATAAAATGAATGCCCAAAGTCACTTACAGTCAGTAACTGACTTGAGAACAGAAACTTAATACCGCCTTCCTTTTTCACACAGGCATATAACAATAAATGAACAAGCCTTTAAAAATATAGCAGGAAACATAAATTTCATTGATAATAATCTGGCAAAGTATTTTTATAAATATGAATAAAATAAGCATGCATGTAACCAGGTTCAAATAGATATAAGGTTTACATGCTCTTCATATAAATTGTAATGTATATTTCCCACAGGATTCTCAGGATTGCTTTTAAAACATTACAAAGAATGCAGCATAAAAGCTACAATGGAAATTACCTGATTTAAAGTTTTACTGTAAATTGCTGTGTGCATCTCAGGAGCTTTCACTGGTCCCTAGTACATACTCAGCAGCTCACAGGCACACTCAGCAAGACTGGAATAACAAGAAGCTATGAACTCTGTAAATATTTGTTAGTGTTTGTTTCAAAAAGTATTCTACCTTTTCTGATGAGATGACTACAACTGAAAAAAATCCCAACACCCAAGAACTTACTTGAATGCATAAAGCATTTCCACAATTTGCATTTTTACCTTTAAGAAAGATATACAAGATGAATTGCTGTTGACTAAACCATCCTTTTTTGCAAAGCAACGTTGTAGTATGGGATTTTACTGTTAGCTGATTATATTTATTGATTCACAATGTTGAATCTGCCACTCCTGATGACCCAAAGTTGCAGATGTTGCCTATTCTGCTGAAAATTACTTTCCTTTTCAAAAATTTTCTAAGATGTCTTGGAAATTTGTCTCAGTATTAGGGGTATTTCAGCAGGGATGCTATTGAATAATTTTGTCAACTGATGACTTTTAAGCATCTAAATTCAGACATTACATAGTTTAAAAACCCAGGATTTCACCCTTGGTACCTGCAGTGTTACTTGCCTCTCAGCTTACCAACAGTGACTGAAATCAATGGAAAAAATAAAAGTCAAAGTTTCCAAGTTAGTCATGTAGGGATTTTATAAAAACCATTTTTCGTCACAGAGAAATGAAATGTAATACTGTGAGGACTGCTGCAGATAATGTCTAATCACTCTAGACTGAAGCTGAGGATAAAGATGTCTTCTTCATAGACAGCAACAGACAAAGTTGCCACGAGGCTCCTAGATTTTCACAGACCTCTCTACATGGTACCAATGAGGCAATTACAGAATTTCAGACTGCAGTCACACAGAGCTTTTCAAACATTTTGCAATATTATTCCCAAGGAAATTTTGCAAATGGGCAAAAAAAATCTACAGAATCTGAATACAAATCACAGTCATATTTTCAAAAAGAAAAAAAAAGTATTAATTTTAACCTATGTATGAGACTATTGCTCTCATTAATATATGCACATATAATTTCACTACAATATTTTTTTATGTTGTATGTTGATTTTTACAATGACATGCACACCAGCTTGGGGATATTATTTCTTAAAACATTCCACATGCTGAATGGTCTTCATACCACTTGTCTACCCTTTCACAAACTGCTTAGTGATCCTTAAAGACTCTTTAGTCTACTTATTTTTCTTAATCATCATTGCATCTGTGAGGATGCCATTTACCCAAAACTAATCCAAGATTTCAGGGCACTTGAGTGACCATCTTTAAAAGAAAGACAAAAGGAGGTCTTCACTTCACTGCCTCTGAGTAGAATTGCAGCAGTCTTTACCAGGCACAGAATGCCAACACAGACAGGAAGTAATTTAGCATTATGTCATAAGCCTGAAACTTTTCTGTGTTCTCTTTTTTGAACTGCTTACTGATGAATCAAAGCATAAGTTACAGTTTAAACTTTGGGGGTTCCTTTTTTTTTTCTGTATAGCAATGCTCCTTGGAATTACATTTTCACCTTTCTTACCGTTCCTAATCAAGCAGGAACACATTCAGCATGTGACTTATCCCAAACATTTGTGAAAATAAGAAAAAGTGTACATATAAGTGTACAAAAGAGACAAAGTACATAAACTGCTATGAAGCCAGCATCACTCTGCATATTCCATTTGATCATTCATGAGGCTCTGAGCCAAAATTATTCCATCAAGCCTGTATAACTATGAAGCAACCCAGAATATAATTAAACCAGTCTAGGCTGAACCCTGGTAAAAGGCCACACTACAACTACTGACCTGCTACTCCAAGAACTTGTGATGTAAGTGAGCATAAAAACTACAGTCACCCAAGGAGGTTCACCATTCTAAGAACTGCTGACTAAGTCTGGTAATTATTGAAAATTACTGATGCAGGCGTTTGTCAGAATTAATTCAATATTATTATGAGGATAAGCACAGCCTTCCTGTATTATCAGACAATTGGCTTCAGTTAAAGTTCTAAGATTATTCTTTTGAACAGAAAACCAAAAAAAATTCTTTCAGCTTAAAGTCATGTTAAGTCTCATGTTTCAAGGTCCATGAATCTCAAAGTGATCTGAGCCACATATTGGAACTGAAAGTAGCTCCTAGCTTTATGAACAATACATATTTTAGCAAGAAATTCTTCTTATCATGTTGCCAGCATTTCTTGCTTTTCCTTCCTTCACAGATGTCTTCCATGGCAACATAAACAGCACTGAGAGCAGAGGTCATTTTCTCCTCTAATCTGGTCATTCAATTAGTAGCAAAAGATAAGTATTACGTAAAGGAAGGGAAGGTGCTGACAGGCCTAGGAAAACTCTGTTCATTGGCAAGGAATTTTTTTACTCAACTTACCTTCTCCTGATTCTGGCAGAGAAGACAATCACATTCAAAGCAATACTGGCGCACCAGTTGCTTTTGGCGTTCGCTGGTAGGCATCAGTGATTCAATATAGCTGATGGTGAGCTGCATGCAGTACATAAAAAACCAGAGTTGGTATATTTTACAAAAATTCCATTTTCAGTGTATGTATAGCTAAGGCAACATTTTTTGGATATAATATTTTTTCCAGCACAAAATGCAATGTTAATAGACTATTTCCTAGAAGAAATTGCCTCCTTTTACAAAGAGTAGGGAAAAAAAAGGACAAAAATAATTTCCACAGAAGAACACTTCTGCACACTTCAAGATCAATATTCTTTGAAATTATTAATCACCCTCAAATTACCACTATTTCAACTTTTCATTCTAATTTGGAAGAAAAAGAAAAAAGAAAGGAGAGCAAGAAAGGAGAGCAAAGAAAGTCAGTATTTGAATTCCATGTGAATGAAATCTCATTTTCTGTCTAACTTCAAAGTTTAAATGTGTATTTACCACTGTTGTTATACAACATTCCACTATCTCCAAAAATTTTTTCTCAAGGAAGCCCCTACTTTCTTATATGTTTGAGCCTAAGGATAATTTACCCTATGTCATACCCATATTCAGTATGTCTGGGATGTTTCCCTTGTGACCAAGGAAGCCCAAAAGCATTGCAGTCTAAGTTATTGAAACTATTGACAAGAAGATTTATTAAAATGATAAAAAAAATTTGTGCCTACATTTGTGCCATTTTCAACTCCTCATGCTGTACAGAGTGAATTCCAATGAACTACAGAGAAGTCTGTAGTTTGTTCACTTTGACGCCTGCCAGAAGGAATTTTACAGGGCTAACCATTTGTAGAGTTCTTGAAATGTTTAAAGAGCTGCACAGGCACAAACTAGTGACAAGGAAAAGAGTATAACAAAAAAACCAGTCCAGTTCAGACCAGTGTGCAGTCAAATATGCTATTGAGTGATTACACTATGTGCCCAACACACTTTGAAACATTATAGAGAGGTCAGAGCTAAAAAAAAATCAGGTCATTATTTCATCCTGAGCCTAGACACTTCAACTAATTGGTAGAATTTTCACATGGTTCTCAGTTAAATCATGAGAGTCCACTCAAAGAAATTACAGGAAAACCTGACCAATTTGTAGCAATGACTACGAAATCCACTATCAGAACCTGCATTTTGCGAATTAGCGAGCTTTCTAATTGAATGAGCAATTAAGAGGCAACTAAAACAATGCCTGCTTTCTTTCTTGCTTGCTATTACAGTGTAATTTGATTACATACTGAAGGAGGACTGTATTAAAAGAAGTCTACTGAGATGGAAAAATTAAGTATTTAAAATTATCATAAGCAGAAAGCCTGCAGAAAAAAAATAAATATGGTCTCATAATTGAAGATTAATAATATAATTAATGAAAGAGACAAATAAAGTTCCATAATTAATCAAAAGTTAGAAAGTGTGAGAACTTTTAGGTTTGCATTCTACATAATGCTGTTCTGTCCCAGCTTGTGCATGTCTGAGCCAAGAATGTAAACCACCACTACTGGCTTACAGCAGAAGAGAATTATAGGCTTCCCTCTGATCTTTCTACAGTGAATGGATGGAAATTGTGCTGCCTATTTATTTTCCACTCTTTTCTCCCAAGCTTGATATCTTCTGCCCCATTATCTCCAACGTCCCTCTTATTCTTTCTCTTCTCTACCCCTCAACACGAGTATCATTTTCCTGTCTTATTCTCTACATCTGATTATCTAAACTTGTTTTCCATTCCTAAATTCTAGCTCCTTAAATAGTCATTCTTGGTACAATGGGATGACTTCATCATTGTGCCAGTCTCAGATCTGTCCTTATGCCTCATCTAACACCTTTTCCCCATATTTGATCACCTACACTCTTACTCTCCCAAGTTAAAAGTCCTTGTTGCCCTACTCTGTTTTCCCAAACATCTTCAGTGATCCCAAAAACTTTCTCCTTGTTTCTTTCTACAGCTGGTTCTAATCTGCAACTTCCCTAGTGTGGCAAGAAAGATCTGTCTCCCTTCCTTTCCACAAAGCATTTTCCAGCCAAGCTGCAGTCCTAACCTCATCCTTCAGACATTCCAAACCCAATTTCCCTCTCCCATCACAAGCCTCCTGATCATCATGCCTCCTTATAACTCGCAAGTGTTTTCTGTCAAAATCATTCCACACAGGCTGTTCCCTGTCTCTTATCCTCTGCATAAACATCTCTGGTTCTGACCCATGTCCTACTGGGCTTTAGGTTCAGGTGGCATCCAGAAGTAAAAGGGATTTGATCAAGTTCAGACACAGTGTAAGACAGTAGAAATCTTCTGGGAGAAATAATTCATGTAAGATTAGTCTATTCTTTGCCAAAATATTTAAGACAATGCTTTAAACGCTATCATTACTATTGAAACCATCATTAGACCGGGTTTAATTCTAATGCTGCAAAACAAACACAGAGCCAATATCAAATATACTTTATCTATCATCAGCCTACAGGCTTCATCCCTTTCTCTTTTTATATTTTTGGCTTTTTTTTCTTTCTTTTTTCATTTATGTTGCAGAAATCTTGGAAGTAGAAACAAGTTTGAAACAAGTAATTTCTTTTTCAGAGGTTATCAAACAGTTGTGGATATGAATAGTCACATAACAACCTCCTCTGGATTAGAGCATTATGACTGGGCATAAGGAAGAAGACAAGAGGCTTTTAGCATTTTAACAACTTAAGAGTTTCTCTTGCTGTCAGAGGCCCGAGTTTAAATTTCCAGTCCTATCAGCTGAAATCCATAAGTTATAGCTCACAGCTTAAGTGGGAAAATATAATTAAAATATTTAGAAACATGACCAACCTAACAGTGACTAAGCCTACACTAACCATTTAATTGTTTAAAAATAAGAATTCTGTATTCAAGTCTCTCTCTTAGACTTGTTTTAATTTTGGATCACTTCATTAGAGGCAAGGCTCATTTAACTTGTACATAGTTGGGAAATATGCACATTTATCAAAGGTTGTCTTAATGGTGTTTGCATGTGGGATGTATGCTATTAATTAAAACATTATTTCAGCTGACCAAAGCTTGACTCTTTATTGCATCGCTTATGAAGAATGCAGTAAATCTTTTGCCCCCGAGCTGAAGAATATATATTAAAAAACATTTATGAAGGCATGAGTCTTATTGACTCTCAAGACATTCAGCACTCTCTGAGCCCTGCTTCTCACTCTGACACAGAAATTCTTTAACCATGGGTATGATGGTTAGTTTCTCACGTTCCTCATCTGCCAAATAAGGTGGACACAATTTTCCAGTACTGCCGTGCTGCAGCAGACTTAATTTATGGGTTTTTTTTATGTAACAGACTATAAGCTACAAAATTTCTAGACAGAAAATTCTGTAGAAATTTAAAATTAATTATTTTAATGCAAACAGCAGGGGAAAAAAAAGTGAATCTTGTTTTTGCCATCATAGGTCTCAGGGTCTTAGAGAGGGTTTTGTACAGAAGCCTGTTAATAACACAAAGTTATAGACTGTTATGAGTAACAGTCTATGCTCTTTCTGCTTTGGCATAAAAGATCAAAATGCCTTCTAACTCAACAAAAAAATTTGGTTTTTAAAAATGTAATGTGACAAAATGTAATGTGGTAAACATACACCGACATAAAACTTCTCACAGAATTTCAATAACAAAAACATTGTATAATTTGGTTGAAATCTATCTTGAAAATAGATTTAATTGATCATCTGAAATTATGATCTGTGTTTAGTATTAATTTAGAAAAAAAAAATGCTCTGCAAGGGTACAGTCAGTTATGTGATTTTCTGAAGAAAGATACAAATTTGTTGTAACTGAACTCTGAAGCTGATGAGAAGCCAAGCACTTGTTTTGGATCAGAATTGCACCTCAGCCAATCCATTCTGTCTCTCTGCAAGACTAATTGCTTTGAAGGCATACAACTTTTTATCGGAGAAGAGGAAAAACTAGCTTGTGCCTGCCTGCAAAACACCAGGTAGCCTCAGCAATTAACAAAAAGTCAATTGAAATTATAGCACACATCTTGATGCTGTTTCAAGTGGTTACTTAAGGGTAGGGAAAGGATGAAGACCTCTTCAGAGCAGGCTACTTGTCTTTTTGACAAAACTGGCTGATGGGCTACCTTATCACTAAAGGAGCCCTCATAATCTCTAGGTGAATAATTTTTGCTTTCTTATGATCCTTCCCCATATCTCACCTTTCTTTGTGACACTTAAATTTCATTTCTGTGAAGAAGAAAGTGCAAGAAAAGGAAAACTTTGTATGCTGTCAAATTAAGATCACCTAAAGTTATCAGAACTGTGATAGCACTACAGAGAAGTTGTGAAGGCCCCATCTCTGGAAGAGTTCAAGGCCAGGTTGGATGGAGCTCTGAGCAACCTGATGTAGTGAAAGGTGTCCCTGCCCACAGCAGGGTGGGTGGAATCAGATGATTTCTGAGGTACCTTCTAACCCAAGCCATTCTATGATTATCTTGATGGGCAAAAATTTGTTATAATTAGTTTTGAGCTGCTGGAAGCAAGTTTCAGAATTCAGAAAGTCCTGCAGTCTTCAGTAGGGATGTACAGAAAAAAGTGCCCACAAAAATCTATCAGGTTTTTTCCCCCCTCACATTATTAGACTCAATTATGCTCAAAAACCTGCTATAGAATAGAGTCTGCAGAGCCTTAGTGGCCCTTATAGCCACCTTGACCCCACATCTATGTATGGAGATCAACAGTTGCTCCCAAGCCTTCTTCTCCTTTCACTTCTTTTGTCCTCTCCTGTTTCATTCCGTGATGCCACTTTCAGGGCAGAACACATTTAAATGTAGCTGATCAAGCACCAGAATTTGGGGTACTAGCATAGACCCATACTGCCTTATATGAATTATAACAGAGTCAGAGCAAGGACAGGTAAGTTAAAAAAATAAAGGTTACCAAGCTTGAAGGAAATTTCCTATCAGAGCCAAGTTTTCACTTTAAAAATTCTACATTCAATGACCATTTTAAATGTCATTTAAATAAGCTATATTATGACAGAAATGAAAGCCTTTATTCTGAATATCACCTAAAGCATTCATTGCCAAAAGCCCACGGGAACAGTGTGTTTTTGTTTTAAATGGTAACTTTCTGCCCTCAAAAAGCATTAAAAATCATTAGCATAAAAATCAAATAATATACTTAAATATAAATCTGGTTTCCAAAGCAAAATTTAAGGACCACATACTTCTTACTATTTCTGCAACACACTGACTTCTTAAAGCTTTCACCTGGGAAACCATGCAATTACACATGAATCCCTTCTTTCAGTGCCTTCAAAAAAAAAGCAACATTCATGACTCATTATTTTGTAGCACTTCAGGACTGTCAACACTGTCTTTGCCACAGAAAAAAGGCCTAGATTGCTAGGGTATGATTTTTGGGAGTGATTAGTTTTCCAAATATACAACACCATCAAAATTAGCAGTTTCATTCTATAAGGATACAGGCAAAATTCAATTAAAGCACACAAAATACCACATGCTTTCCTGTCAAAAACATGCAAAGCTGAAGAAATTTGCCTAGACAGGAGATTAAAACTGAAATGAAACAACTTCAATCAGAATATAAAATCTTTTTGAGGTTCTCATAATTTTGCATGCTTTTTATCACTAACCTGATAAATATAATTACTGCGTATAGCTTGAGTACTCTGAAGTGTGGTTGGGCCATAAATGTTACTCCTGAATAAATCTGCACTACACTGCAGCAACTACATCCAATGTAATAACTTCTAGTTTACAACCAAAATAATATCTAGTGGTTCCTCCCTCTTTATATGATTGTGAGATGACCACAGCGGCCCATGAGCTCAGCTCCCTTTGTTTCTGTTTTCCCTGTGACTATAGATGTTCCTTAATGTGTACACTGCTGTAGTGTACTCTGACAGAAAGCACTACAAATGTGCAAAAATATTTTTACTTCTCACTGGCCTAGTGAACATATCATATTGCAGTGGCTGATACTTTCAGGGCAACAGTCCAGAGGCGCTATCAAGTTTGTTCTTGTATGGATAGCAAGGCCATAATCCTCTTCTACTCATCTGAGCTTGACTTGCTACTTAGCTTCTTACTCCTAATAAATTTTGGTGCTTGCTTACTTTCTATTAATTATTATATAGGGAATCTCATTCTGTCTGAGTCTATTGTAACAGGATAAGACAAATTTTCTAGTGATTATATTTAAGTTTTCTTGTTGCCTCATGGCTTGAAATAACGTTCATCTTACCATCTCAAGGCACCCAATCTGTTCAGAAAACCCAATCAGATTTCTCCCTAATATATTTTCTCTCCAATTAGCTCAGATTCTGATGTCTGTAATAGAAGTTAAAACTCAGCATGTAACAGGTGATGTAGTTTTATGTACATATGTGTGTAAATTCAATACATGGCTATTAATAAAACTCAGCTCACCCTACCTCAGGCAAGCAGTAAGGCAGTGTGGAAAGAAGTTGTACCAAAGTTACCATGCAGAACACAAAAGGAAAAGTGGTAGCAGTAGTGTATGAGGAAAAGTAATTGTTAAAAATAATACTGAACTGCTGACTTGCATATATCCTCAAAATAATTTTATTTCCCTCCCTCTTCCCATAACAGATCTAAGCTAATACTGATTTTGCAGCTTTACTTTGTCACTTAAACCTTAAGCCATTTTTCTTCCATAGACACATCCTTATTTAAAGAGTCACGTACCTCAGACTGAGACTTTTATTTCCAGGTAAGTCAAGTGAACATCTGCTTTAACATAGTATGTAGGTTTACATGTTCCTTAAGGCAAGTATTCCTTTTGCTACCAAACCCATAAGGAACAGTTGCAATAAAGACACTAGAACATGAGCTCTTTGGAAAATTCTGACTTTATTTTACCACCTCAATGGTGGCAAAGTTTTTTAGAAAATACAATATGCCCACATTAGGTGCAGTCATTTCAAAGCCTATATTCACACAACTGCAAAGTCACTACAAACAAACTAGTCCTAGCTGCCCTGCTTTGTAATTTACGTATATTTCCTGATTGCCTTACAAGGAACTAGTAAATTACACCGTATCTGTTTCACCACCAATTTTAATCTAGAGATTTCTGGGGGCTACAGACCACTGACACAAAGTCTAAAATTCGGGTCACAGCTTCAGAGCCATAGTACAGTCTGCACATCATACCTGCACAGAATTCTACTTCACTTCTCGCTCCAGAACCACCCCGGGCCACATCAGGGCCTCTCCACTCAGTAAAAGCTGCTTGTCATAAAGAATTGCTTTATGAAATTAGAAAAATATACCCAGGTACAAAATAAGATAGCTTCAGAATTTTAAGCTTTAATAATTAAGTCAAAGGCATCCTGGAAGACCTTAAAATCTACAGTATTTTTAAATAAACAACCCATCTTAGTGAACTGGGAAGCCAAGAGGAAAGTTATGGTTTATGGATAAAATAGAAGAAAGGTGTCTATAATTTGGCTTAAACAAGAATGACAGACTAAAAGATGTCTACAGTTAATAGCTCCACAAATATATATTGCATTCTAAAATATTTCTCTTAGCAAAAATATAAGTATGCAAAAATATTTCTGCTGGTTCTTAACAAGGTTTTACCCCAAAAAAATATTTTACCATTTACTTATTTTCATGGCCTACTATATGTGAGAAAAGATACATTAAGAAAAGAAAAACTTCATAAGGAGGAAAAGAGATACTACTTCTAAATTGGAATATATATGCTTTTCATATTCTTGGGGTTTTAAACACAGCCGTGAACTGTATTCACATTAGGTCACAATTTTGAAATGACCAACAGCTGGGACTGTGTAGGTCATTGGTTTATTTAAAGTTACATATATACACACATCTTTGCAGGTCTTATTAAGCACATTCAATACTGCATTGCTGCAAAACACATTTACTTTGATATTATTTCCTAGACACAAATTATTATTTTCAAATTAGTACAAATGCCATCATAAAGTTGAGAATAGCTTAGATCAAATCAGAAATCTCTTGAAAAGGATATTTTGAAGTCTTTCCTAGTGAAATGGACAAGAAAACAAACCATGTTTTGCTGCTCGCACTGTCAACGAAAGGTTTACTACAACTGCATGGTTGCAGGCAGACAAATGCTTGTTGTTGCAATGACTTAGTGAACACTGCATTCCACTCAGAAATATTCTAAGTGTTCTGTCAGGGTAAAGACATCCAAAAACAAACAAAATGAAGTGCCTAGAGGAGGAAAGGAGGAACAAGAATTTATCAAGACTGCTAGTGATTTATGAGAAGTAATGATTATGGGGCCCAGGCAGTGTGAAGAGATTATTCTATTTATCATTTTCCCCCCCGATAGCTATGTGCTAGAAAGTGGCATCAATACATCATCAAAATATTAAGCTGGTGGCCCTGCAGTCTGGAATTTATTTAGGGAGATGTCATTGTTGCAGGTGTCTGTGACGGAAGGGAGGACAAGTTAATTACCTCTTCACCAATCTGGATCTCTCGGACAGAGCGAAGTAAAAGCTGGTATCCTTCAAAAACGATAACGCAGTTTGGGTCACAGCTGTGGTTCAGTAAAGACATGCTGTGAGGGGTGGTAGAGGGGGAAAGAGAGAAAAAAAAACTTAACAGAGGAGTCTCCATTGTCATTTCCCTTCAATAATTTAAAAGCATCTAACATGATTACATGTGAACCATCAGGCAATTAAGCTTTGAAACAAATAAAATCCCTGGTAAATCAACTGCTTTTGGTTAGGGGAGGAAAATTAATACTTAGAAGATTTATATTTATTGCTAATAGGAGCCATGCCTGAATCTCCTAATATGTTTCTGCCTTCTGTGTCATCAGGTAGGAGGGAGGCAACAGCCTCCCAGCAACTCACCTAGAGACCTGACTCAGGGGACAGGGTAAGTGGGGAACAAGGTTATCTGGACAGTTCAGAGTGAAAACTCAGCCTTTGGGCTGAATTATATTTCTGCTGCTTCTGCTCAGTCTCAGGGCATTAACCTTACTATTAACCTGTCTGTCATCGGAACCACAGCTCAACAGGGCCAACAATAAACCTGTATTTCATATCAGGAGAAAATGGAGTATACTATGTCCCAAAGCCAAAGAATTTGGTGTATAGAGTTGAAAGAAGAAACATGGCCATTCCCTCTGTTTTACACATATTTTCGTCCAGCCTCTATTCTTGTGGCATGTGACAGCTGAAGCAGCACAGACCATTAGGGAGCTGCTGCCACCCTCAAGAGACACACATGCTGTACAAACACGCCCTTTCCTCTTCTTGAAGGATGCTGCTAAGAACAACATGTCACTATATACTGTGAGTCACGTGTTGCATTAGCTGAGAAACAACTGCCTTTGCCAGACCAATATCAGTTCCACAGCAGAAGTGGGGCTGATGGTTCTTCCCCTATGGGAATGACCCATTGAAAGAATGATTCTGGCATCATCAGCCTGGAAGAATTTTTGGCTTATGCAGCTCCTGGTTGCGTTTATTTGCTTTCGTCTGCCTGATTCAGCAACTCAAAATCCCACCTGTTGGTAAAATATAGGATGTTCCCAAGGGCCAGAGACCTGCACTAAACTATGTTTATTCAGTTTTTGACTCTTAAAGAAGGTATCAACAGGATCCTAACTCTTCTGTTATCCCTTCTGGCCTAATAAAATATCTGTGGTTAATCTCCACAAGAATCCAGTGATGTATGCTAGGAGAGAGTATCCATGACACTTACTGTGAGATCATTGGGCATACTCCCAAAGCTGCTGGCAAGGTGATGTAAAGCAGGGCCATAGGATTTTATAGATTTTAAAATATGTTGTGATGTTGAAGCCATCAAGCTATACAACAATGTACAACCTCTCAACAAGGCTAAACAAAGCACTTTTAATTAAATTTCATCTTGTGGAAACATTAGTGGGTTTGATGACAATTTCCTCTGGAAGCATATGAATTCATCAGGATAGGACATTTGCCCAGGATTTGTAAACTACAGATTTAAGTTCACAGTTTTCCCAGCTCAGAGTGGTTTGCTACAGCAAATCTCAAACTGCTCTGAAGTGACTTGAGAAAGAGTCTCTTCCCTCCCTTGGCAATGTATTATAATTGAACATAGACAGACACTTTACTCACAGTTAGGGGCTTTTTTCAACCAAAAGCAAACATTTCTCTATTAATAACGCTCCAAAATAATATTTCATTTTTCTCAAATGTGAAAAGTATTTGTTTGCATTCCGTTATGAAATCAAATGTTTTGCACTTTCCATAACGCCAATTACCATGTCCTCCTAACCACCTTTCCCTTAACCTTACCATAAGGCAGGCCTCAAGATATTGTTTCCTTAGTCAAATCTTGCATGTGTGACATTAGTAGGAAAAGAATCAACAGTGAGAGGCCCACTGAGGTACTGACAAAATGGTCCAACCATTCATTAACAAAAAATTTAGATAGTAAAATGTCATTTTAAATTATACATACTAATTTTCCATGTTAATGATTACAGGTAACTAATTCTATGAAGATAAAACCTTAACTGGGACATACTTCTTACATAATACAAATAAGAAATTCAAATTCATCTCCCAAGAGACTTATCTTTTCACCTTACTGGTTTGTTTGTTTGTTGTTGTAATTTACTAAAACATACTCAATCTTTTCATTTTAATTGCCAGTTCTGAAGGCTCTCTGCTGCAAAATATCTGTATTCTAAAGCATCACTGAACAGGTTTCCTTTAACTAGTTCCAGTTACATATTTTTGATGTCAGCATTTATTCTTACTTAGAAAAGACTACCACATCCATAAAAATAAAATATAAAGATGTACCTTATTTAAACTGTTTTAATGCTGTAATCAGGGCTATTAAGAATGTTTTCAACTAGATCATATTTTTTATTCTCCTTTAATTTATTTCCATTTCCCAGTTTCTTGTTTAGACGTTACCTTCTGCTTTGATGGCCCTTACAGCCACCTTGAAAAAAAAGGGAAAAAAAACTAACATAGATTTTGCCTGTGAATGAAACAGTGTCCACAGTACCTGGGATACAGGCCAACACCAACATCCTGCATCTCTCCATTACTGATGGTGAAACAGTTACAGGTCACCTGTAAAAACAAAGAAAAAAATCCAGGATTACTAGAATCATTTGGAAACCCCACACTCAAGTGAAAAAAAAACTTCCAAAATAAAACGAAGGGGCAATTGGTAAATTGGATGGAAAACATTCAAGCCCAACACTGGTGTTCTTTCATTTTAGAGCAATCACATCTGGGACACACTCTCCTGTAAAACTGCTGTCAATTAGAAACAGATATATAAGTATCCTGCAAAAATGTGGGGTTAAACACATGCAGAGACCTTACTTTCCTGTCCAGAGAACAAAAAAAAAAAAAAGCCACACTACACAGAGCCTGAGAAGCTCAGCCCAGAAACAACATAACAGATGACAGTGACTACTGATGAAAGGAGTGGCTGTTTCCACGCAGGGACTCTGCTGACATCAGACTGTCGCAGCACCTTTTAATGAGTAGCAGCGAAGCCCAAAGAATATATACCCGACAGTTTTGAAGTAAATAGCAGCTCTGGCTGGGGCAACCTGATATGGATACAAAAAAAATGCAAAGACTGTGCAATAACATATCTTTCACATTATGGGAATTTTGGTTTGCACGTAAAAGATCCCACAACAAAGCATGTTC
The DNA here is from genome assembly GCF_003945725.1 of Corapipo altera. NCBI lineage: Eukaryota > Metazoa > Chordata > Aves > Passeriformes > Pipridae > Corapipo > Corapipo altera. The sequence continues at coordinate 6,359,215 of NW_020884923.1, forward strand.
AAATTGCCATTCAAGAGAAATACAACCTTTCTTTTAATCTCAAATATTCAGCTTGTAAGTGTATTCTTCCTTCATACAATCATACAAAGATAAAGTAGTTCTAGAAAAGGGAGGAGAAGCATGGAAGACACCTGCAAGTAGATATAATTCTACGTCAAACTATAACACTGAAGTTTCTTGGTGTTCAAGACACATCAACACTTAGTAAATTATTAGAAAGTATCATTTTCATGGGCTTAAACAAAAAACAGAGCCCACTTGTGAATGTATTTTTTGGGGGAAGAGCTAGTTTGGGTTTTCTTTCAAATTTATTTTTTAGATATGTTAGTTATCAATGACATACTAATAAAATATTTTATCTAGAAAAATACTGCATGATAATTCATATTCAACAAAAGCCTCAGGCCTCTTCTGCATAACATGAGATTATTAATATCATTAATTCTCATTAGAAGAGAAAATGAGTAAGAGTATGATTTGGCAGACATGGAAATGAGATTTGAAAGTTGCAGTTTTATCCATAGAGTAATTGTCCAGAACAGTAAATGCACACCTATGTTTTAAAGAGGTTTGCTGAACAATTTAATAGTATAACTTATCCTATAAATTGACAAATTATTATTTATGAGACCATTAACCATAAGGTGCAAATGAAATCCTCTCTCAAAATTTCTCATACATTCTGACAGCTACATTAATTTAAATAAATGTACATGCAGTACGGCATGTGTTTTTTGTAAACGGTTAGACAATACTTTGATTAGTCAATTATTTATGTAACCCACTCAAATGTTCTCAATCAATTACCAAAAGCACAGATCTTAATTATTTCTTTCTTGCTGGCACTAGATATAAAGTGCCAGGCAACTTCTGAGCAAAGATTAGTCCATTTCAAGTGGCAATTATCCTGGCTCTAAAAATATTGACTTGATTTTGGTACTTATTGAAAAAATAATGCCTTCCAGGTAAAATAGAAAGCCAGCTTTTGTGACCCTTAACTCTCTCTAATGGATTATGAAGTAACAGAGGTCAAACATCTCTTGGAACTAAATGAACTCCTCTTTCTTGAAAATCTCTTATTATTACCATAAAACATTTATATTAATAATATTGAATTTTGATTACTGTAGAGTTACAGAGACTATTTCATCATTTTCTATTAAAGGTATTACACAAAAAGTTTTAAAGAAGTCACAATAGTTTTACTGCATCCTTTTCAGAATCATGCATTAGTTTTTTATACAAAGACATAGGTGAAGAAAAATGTGAGCGGAATGAATAAGATGAGATTCAGACATCAAGAGCTTCTTTCAAGAGTAGTTCACTGTGAGGCACTTTTTAACCTCTCTTAGATATTTTCACAGTACGCAGGTGCATCTCAATATCCCAGTGAGGTAGTGAAATGCCATCCAGTTTCTAATTATTTGCAGTTTCAAATACAAGACTGGGAATCCAAAGTATACAGAGCCAGATCTAAAATGGTTTTTAATACATAAACACAGGCAGAAGCCTAATTGGTCTCATGAATTTTGAGCTACATGATTTTGCACACAATCTTACTACAGGTGCTCTGAGGTTTATTTAACCTCCTAAGAGACAATATTTCCCCACTTTTAAACTGAGGTATGAAAAAACCCAACAGTGGTAGACGTACAATGTGTACTACAGAGAATAACCTTAGTCATGGCTTCTTTTTTGTGCTCAGCAAGTAGAGAGAGAGAAACTGAGATTACGGTGATGAGCGGAGGGAGATCTCACAATTTACAGTGTGAGAAATTCTGATTTAATAGCTATGGGAGCCCAAACCCAGCTTTCAGCAAAGGAAAACAGGGGCTGACAAAAACCTCATGATCTGAAGGAGCTGGACCCTTCTCACTAGATCTGTTAAAGTTCTACCTCATGGATCAAGCCTGGCTCCAGCAGAAATCAGAAAAGACTTTTGAGATGATTGTATCAAACCATGTCTAAACCCCTGTAATCCCTCTATCCCCCATGTAATCCTACTAGAAGAAAAATTAACTATTTAGAAATTGCAGTAAAAACTTGTGTAATTCCATAATTAACATAACTCGTCCCCTTCATTAACATGTCCAACCTCAGATACCTTTAAAATCGTGTTCTCGTGTTCAATAAACTATTCCAGTTCCCCCATACTGGAATCGTGTCTAGTTTTTATTTTTCAGACCGCCACTAATAGCAATCCTTCACAGACATTTACCAGCTTGCAACAGGTATAAAATATGAAATATCCATAGTCTGTCACTGGAGGATGTGGTTGGTTTTTTGTTTTCTTTTACATTTGTTACAAAGTCTCTAAAAATCTACTGAATCACCTCTACATTTCTATTTACACAAACTTTTAGGAGGTTTCAAATCTCAAAGTTAAAGATCAGTCCTACTAAGGGGAGTTATGCAATTTCAACACAAGAGTTGATGTTGTAGATCATACTTCCAAGAAACAAAAGGAAGAAGGCTTTTTTTTTTTTTTTTGCAGAACGCCCAAAGAAAAATCAGTTTTCCTGGCCTCCCAGGATTCACAGAGGTAGCTCAAATAACAGCTAAATCTAGAGTATCTAACGTTGTTTCAGGAGAGCATGGGTAAACTGCTTGTTCATGAGGCGATTGTTTCCAGATCAAAAACTACTGGGACTGGAAGTTGACTAATTCTGTTTCTAAGGCAAACAAACAAACAAACAAACAACCCCCCCCAACAATAACAAAAAACCACCACCACCACAACAAAACACAACAACAAAAAGAAACAAAAAACCAAACAAACCCCCAAACAAACAAACAAAACCCACAAAAAAAACAGAACAAGGCAAAACAAACAATATTTTTCTCCTGTGTCATAGATTTCTTTCAGGTTTCATGGTCACCTTGTGCCATCTTTTTTCTGTCCTAGTTGGTCAACCTTATTCCTTGTATTACAACCAGGTTCTGATTCTGTGTGAGCACAGATTTTCAAATAAGAAAAATAAACAATTGTTGGTAATTGAGTGCTTCAATATATATGTTCTTCCATCCAAAGGTATGTCCTTGTCATCTTAAGTCCTGCAGAACCAGTTATCACTGTAATTTAATTTGTGTTTGTCTGTCCTGATTCCTCTAAAAATTCCTCCCTACCCAGCTACAAAGCACTAAAACTTTAGTTTTAGACATAGAAACAGAACAGAGTACTCACAGTTTGTTACACCCACAAATAAAGAAAATTGCCACATATTTCTGAACTTCAAAGTGCAAAGATAAATTCCTTTCCATTTCTAAAATTTCTGAAATAACACATCTTTCAGCATGAGAATCGAGGGAAAATTCTCAAGGGAGAGTCACAAACTTTTCAAACATCTACAATGCAAAACTTAGAAGTATCCTAGAGCTCTGAGGCTTATCATCATAGCTTGATCAGCCATAGAGTTCACTAACAGTTTAAAGAATCAATTCACAGTGTTTAAGTTAGCTCCATGGCAATAAATCCTGCAAGTTTATTTAAAAGGAACTACTATTTCAAACAACAAACATTACTATATAAACTGATTGATTTAAATAAAAAGATTTATTCTTTTGAGAGGTTGAGCATATTTTAGAGAGGCATCCTGTACTCGGTAAGGTAACCCAAGTAGAAGACATAATCTTTCCTAGACTGGTAAACACACTATGAGTAAACCAATTTTTCTGACTGGCCAGTACTCTCCGGTATACCTTATCATCAAACAAAAATTATTGCAATCTGTTAAATTTGATTTCCTCTCTGAGTGACTAATGAAAACTCTGTAAATTTAGCCCATAAAGAGGTCACTGTTCTCAAGACGTCTGGAACTACTGTCTGAGCAATCTCTGTCTGTGCCAGACTCACAGTCTAGTGGACAGCCATGAAGATTTATTTCGGTGTTTGGATTTGACAGAGTATGAAGTCTTGTTTGGCAACATAACGAGTTGAATTTGCTTTCAGTTCAGACCTCATTCATATTGCTTTATACTAAGGATTTGCCTTTGGGTTAAATAAAGCAGAGTTAGACTTGATAGCAGGACATTCCAGATTTGGAATTTTGGACACTAAGACAATGAAACACATCAATAAGGGAGTAAGGGAAAGAAAACAAATCACTATTGGCTAACACTTGCTGCACTGATCAAACTACAAACATCAGGGCTAATAATCAATCATTTTGTCTCTAAGTGTTCCTGTATGTTACTGTAACACAGTGAGGCAGCTCTTATAATACATGTAAGAAACCTCACAAGAAGGACTTCCAAAGGGTTATTGCACTGATAGAGTCAATATAATTTTCAGCTTTGATATACAATGACTCAAGTCATCTCAGTAAATGGTGTGTTACAGCTGGTGTATTCTAACCCACCACCAGGGAGAAAGCCATAAGTAACACTTTTTCCCCCTAATTTATGAACTCAATGTAATGTAAATTAAAGTTATATAAAAAGCTCCTTCATGGATTATTAAGTTTCTCATTCACGCCATAGCTGGCTTGGTATGGTTGGTCATTGCAAAATATTTAACAAAAGATACTGCAATCAGTTCTCAAAAGGCTCCTTCAGAGACTCAAGCATTTTTCCAGGAGGAAGAGGTGAGCAATAAATGCTATATGAGGGGCACATTAACTCAAATGACCAAGGCATACCCCAGAGACCTTCTAGCACCACTACATCCCAGTACAGCTCTGCACTGATAGCTCTTTCCCACTCAAGGATGAACAGATACCAGGCACAGATGGTTGATAGACCTCAAATCTGCTAATGACTTCATTTGGCACATGGAGTACTAGATTAACAGTGCTAAACCATAAATGCACAGTATGCCACGGCAGTGACAGATCTGTCAAATCCCTGTTTTGAGTGTGTCTCACTGAACTGCTTGTGCTCACTTTTCACGCAACTGCTCGTGCTTACAGTCCATGACACCCAGGCTTCCCGTTCAGGAAGAGCTTCTCACTCTGAAACCTCAGCTCTGTCCATGGTGGAAAAGCATCTGCTAACCTGAACACTGTGCTGAAAGGAGCCCTGTTACAAGGCACATTTGAAAACTAGATATTTGTGGCCTGTACATACATGCTTACATGTTTTTACTAAATCAGGAACTTTGAATCCAATTCTACATTACATTCAACTTGGGACCTACTTACTAGCTTCCATGGGAGCCAGAGAACCAAAACTAGATGAAAGAGACATCTGAAAGAAGAAAATAACTGATGGGGGGGAAAAAAAAGATTCTTTTGTTCCAGACAGAAATCAAAACGTATTAGAAGAGTTTAGGAAAAGTTTTCTTACTTAGATTTTCAAACTAAGTAAAGCAGACAAATAGTTAACTCTTCATGATATTTGCTCAGAAGCCAAACCATGCTGCAATACCAGGAAGTTTGGAGAATTTCTTTCAGTCCTTGACTGAATTTGCAAATATTTAATTTTACTTCAAAAAATTCCTATGAATCTCTTGCGCCAAAACATCAATGTTTTGGCTGAATTAGAGACTACAATTACTTACAGTGAACATGTGCATTTCAAATGGTTTTCTTAGTTCTTCATCTTATGTCTTTGGACATCTTTCTTCATATTTAAGTATTTCAGGCTTTTTTTGCTATCCTAACACATAAAAGTTTCTGATAAGTGTACAGAACACAGGTATCCATTGCAGATAGGCTGTCACTGCCAACAAGGCAGTAGACCAGAAATTTGGCCTGACATTAACAGATGATTTAATGCAAGTGTGCTTCAGGCATCCCTTTACAGTACTCAGCTAAGTGGTGCAATTTTGATCGGAATGGAATGAAAATAGGTCATAGCAAATTACCTTCGCTTTTCTTAACCCCACACATACTTCTCCAATCTTTCAAATAAAAGTACTTAGTTACCCAGCTAAATATATTTGATTACTTAGAATTTCAATGCCATCATTACTAGGACAAATGTCATGTTTGGTATGGTCCTATGGTCACCTTTTCTTTTTTTTTTTAAGAATGTGTGTGCAAGATGTAGTTACAAAGCTGAGACTTGAAAAGATGAAGCTCAAAACATGCAAACTTTTTGCACTCTTTGGGTAAAATGAAATATCTTGAAGTTTTGTAGAACTCTCATTAAAAGTTTTGTGCAACCTGTCCTAAGCTTTTGACAAGTTTCTCCTCTGATGACAGTTAGCAAGTCCCATGTTCCCCTTGGTGAAATTCTAGCTTTTACCCAGCCCTGTAAATGTCATTATTATTCCTGCTTTTTGGAACAGAACTGAAATGCATCTATTTCTGGAGCAGAACTAGAGAGTGGGAGCTGCAAAGTCACTAATGGATCATATTACTCTATGCTTGAAGCATTTGGCATTATTAATTGGAGTGGAGTAGGAGCATGACATCCTTCTCTTCATCCTCATTTTCCTACTGCTAAGTCCACTGCTGTAAAATGGGGCAGAGTTATTAACTTGATTTCAACAGCCACTGTGTGCCCACCTATTGAAAACACACTGTTTGTTTACTGAATGAGATCAAACTTCATGGGTATTCAGGAGTGATTAACTGACTCTCTATTTATCTTGCCTATTTTGTTACAGACAGATATTTATATGCTTTGTAATGGTATATTAAAAAAATAAATGTGGACTTAATTTTTATACCATAGCTGAATTTCAACCTAATTTTTCATATTACATAGGCAAAAGCAAAACATTAATGAATTAGTCTTATATAACCTCAGCTAATGATACAGGTGGAAAAAAAGTATTATATGTCACCGCCTTCCGCTACACAGATGATTTCCTCATACCAAACTCATAACTGCTAGGCAGTCCAAGGTGGGTGAGAAGAAATCTAACCTGAATGTTTCAGGGTTTGATGACTTCATTATCACAGATGCAATGTAATTGCTATTCATTTGGAGGTGCTTCTTGAGCTAGACCTTCAAGTATATTTACCTCTTGAAGTTCATTGAACATAAGTCTTTAGATTTGATCTGCTGGTCTTACTGGATTTTTGCCTCTCTTTCCTTTTCTCTTAACTCTGTAACTATTGCCCAACATCATCTTTACTACTGGGGTGGTGGCAGGGAGGGGTTTGAGGATGAGGGAGAAGATGAAAATTTGGGGAAAACCTTTCTCATACCATCATTTTAAAATTGTTTCCATGAGGAAATTTCTGCAAGCACAAAAACTGATAATGTTTGAAGAGAAGAATATTTCAAAAAGGGTAGGAAAAATTAAACTTCTCTTCCAAAATGTGATGTCATGAAATGAGTACTTTTAACTCTTAAAATCTTAAACAAATGTAAATAAAAGGCTTGGATTTGAAACTTCTTCTGAAAATGGCAACAAAAACCTTTACACTTGAATTAGAAATGTGGAAAGCATTTTTTTTAGAAAACAATCCACATTTTTTCTAATTTTTTTTTCTATGTAGCATGTGGTTTTTGAACCAGTGCTAGTCTTACTTTGCTACTTGTGTTACAACCTAAAACAGAGATGACTGGGGAATTTTAGAACTGAACCTAAGACTTTTTTTTTTTCCTTATTCTCATGAAAAGAAATACACAGAAACTCTTCATGGAAGCATATGACACTGAAAGCCTGCATATGTCCATGGTCACTGAAAAGCAAGGCTAACTAAAACCTGCCTTGTTTTGTATTAGCTAGACAAAATTACAGGTTCTTGAGATGTTTGCACATTGAGGCCCAAAAGAATCCTGATATCGCTTCCAGTTCCTTCCATTTTTCTTATGCTTTTTTCCTATAGATAAACTACTAATATTTTTCTCTTTTTGACACACAGTTTTATCAAAAGGAGAAAGCATTGTTCCTTTTATCATATCAATATAGCAGAAAAATAATTATAAAAAGGTTTTAAGCTATTTAGATATAATTTATTTTCCAGCTTATTCCTGTAATTCAAACTGGGCGACACTACTACTTCTAAAAATCAGTGGGTCAGACACATACTTTTGTAAACCCATCACCTTTAGTGATACAACCCCTCTCTCCCCATTAAAGGCATTTGGAATTCAGTAAGGCAATAGAAAACATGCAGTATGTTCCTCTAGATAGTTGGCAGACCAAATATCTGCTGTGAGCTGATCTTTTAAATTAGGTGCAAAAACATTGAATGTTATACGAGCTGTTCACAAAATGCCAAAGTTACATTTAACAAATAAAATAGTATCCTTTAAAGTTTTTAAGCGCTTGATTAGCATATGCCTGCACAATGCTTTTTAACTCACTCTTATGTCTTCCTTCAGTGGAAAGTATATGAACAGTGCTGTCAGATACGACGACTGATGCTACTGTACCATAGCAGGTGTTCTGTATGAGGCTGCCCAGGATGGTGAAAAGGAGTGGCATATCAGCTGATATTCATCAGATATATTAAGTCCAGGCAGCAATTAGAAGCTTAACAGGAGAAAATAAAACTGTGAAACAAAAAGCTCACTACATATTCAGTTCAGAAACACTGAAATACCCAGCTGATTGCCCTTATGAAAGGTCTTTGAGGAAAAAAAGGGTAACAGCCTATTAAAGGCATTGAAGAGATGGTTAAATCCAGACCACAGTTCTAGACCTCTTTCTGACTGAAAGGGAAAACTTGTACTCTAAGCATGTGTCCTGGCATGCACGGGTGAGTAGGACCACATCAGAAAATAGCAGGACGTGATTGATAAGGCAGAATATATAAGTCAAACTCAATATAAGTACAAAATAGAAAAGTATTACATTTAACTCTTGATGTGATGTATAGAACAAATCAAAGCTAAAGCAGTAAATTTAAGGCCTGTATAACTCAAGTACTCAGTATTCAATGAGTTCTTAGGTTTCTACAGGTTGTGTGCATTCTTAGTATCTCTGAAAAATCAACTTCCCAAGGGTTTCCAGCCATCATTTATTTTAAATCTCTCTATTTTTGGGCTATTTCAAACATTGCTCTGATTAGAAAACAGTTGAAATAATTCAATTTTCAGAATTCCATAACACTGGACATGTTTAGTCTCAACACAGTACATACATTTCCAGTTACAATGAGGTACAACTTTCATGCTGATGTCACTCATTTTCTCATTCCCCCAGTGCAAGTCCATCATTCCTGGCCTATCTTTTTTGATGAAAAACCATAGTCTGTCGATGATGTCTAACAATACCAAAGACAATTTGCTAGAATTTTTGCTGTATTTGACCATACTGGAAAGTGACAGGAGTAAAGTCAGAAGAAAACCCAATCCTGCTCTACTCCTTTGCACCACTGGGTGCACGTGGCATCCAGGATCTAAACCATAGCATTGCAGAGCTGCGTTTCTCATTGGTAGGCCATGGTGGGAGATTTTGCTTAAAAGTCTTTGGATGCCACAACCTGCTCCAATTAGAAATGACTGGATAGTTGGTATTGAGGTATAGGAAACTCCTTTCACATTTTGTTTGGATTCCTTTATGACTTTAGAAAGTACTAGTAGAAAATAATTGCTTTTTATGCCAAGGAAAGGAACCATGGACATATATTGGGAATTTACATGGGAACAAGACTTGTGGAACCCACAATGTATGTACCACAGAAACTAGTAGAGGAAATGTCACCATCCCATCCATCAGAATTCCTTAGCAGAAGGCCATTACTTCAACAAAACAGAAAACTCCCAGTATATTGTTCTATCTACAGCTGAATAGAATGCATTTTCCTTTGGAATACTATTTTTCTTTATTGTACCAGATTAGACATTGCCATTATACACATTTTCTGAGTTGTTACTATACACTATCACTATTTAGTAACTCGCAATACTTGAAGGCAGCATTAAGCAGCACTTCTATTTGAGTAAGAGACACAGAGAAAAGAAAATATAGAAATTTACTCCACAATAAGCTCACAAGTTAATATCTAACAGAGAACTCCTAGGTAAGGAACACTGAGCAATGAGTTGACAAAAGAACTGTAAAATAGATACATACACAGTAACTTTTATTCGCACAGCTAGAACTAGAGCTTGCAGAAAAAGTCAGGAAAAAGCTGAACTCCTGTGTATGTTTCCTACTTAATGAACTCTCTTAGGGTATACAGACTGTAAATTGGTGAGAAAATGGTCAAAGAATTCCATCATTTGATCTTTCACTTGTAGCGGGGAAAAAAAAGTATTTAATTTTGAAAAGTCTCTACGAGATATCCTGGAAATAAAGGAAGGTTATACAAACACTACATTGAGCTCACAGTTCAAATGCTTGTGGGTAGCTAACTAAAGTTCACAGACCTGTATGTAATTGCTGTCTACAGGAAATACTTGTGTTAGCAAAAGAATTTTCTCCTTGCTCCTTCACCTTTGCCCTTCCACAAACTGCAGCAAAGAAACCTCCTAAGAGCATTTCTTTAATGAACAGGGCTTTCCCCACCTCTACCAGATGAACTAAATCTAACAGTCAGGGACAGAATCTGTCAACTTCTCAGAAACATACTCTTACTAACTATTAATTGATAAAGGGTATACTTTTATACAAATAGGTGTGAAACAAAATGATCCACTCCCTGTACATTTGTCTTTGTCTAAACTCTATATGGGTTTTTATGAAGCTTGCAACATGACTAAAAGCACAAAATTTGCACTTATTGTAATCCAAATTGGCAGTGACTTTAATGGCATCAGATGAGTTACACAAAATAACAATTAGGTAAGAAGAAAGTTCATAAATTGAACTTGAATTAAAATTTATGTAAGCACTGAAATTGGGTGATCTAATTCCACGTGGTTAAAATTCTATACATTTCAGAGAAAACAAATCCTTGCCACCAAAGGTCTGCAAACTTTGGTTTGCTAGATTCTTAACCTAAGCTCTTCACCATGAATATCTCACTTAACATTAAATAATAAAATAAAAACCCAGAAGATTTTTCTTAAAAAAAACCCAGACAGCAGATGTGATATCATTAAATAGCTTGACTAGTGAAACTTGAAAGCTGAGCAAACCTTTTTAAAAACAACATGCAATTTTGTTTCATTTCCCCCCCTTGCTTTAGATATCTTGAAAGGCACTGAAACTTTGAATTTATGAAAAATGTCTGTGTTTTCCCAGCACTCAAATGATATACTACCATTTAAAAAGTGCCAGTTAATGCACTTTTCCATGTGAAAATGACACTTTTGCCTATAAACATGTATCAAAGTTTCTTTATAGGAAAAGTTGTATCATCCTCACTTATATATGCAAGACCAGGAAAGTAATTACCAGTAGTGTACCCTGGAAAGCTGATGCTTTAATTTAATTTTCTTTATCTTACAATTTTTAAGTTAATTCAATTGTTTTCATAACCTTAGTTCATGATTTCAGAAACTTTAGGAACATGACCTCTATATTTCAAAGTCCTATGAAGCTCTCTTTATAATCATCACATAATTAAAGAAAGTGCAAAATTGGATCAGAAATATGAATCAAAACACACGAGGATATTCAAATCTACTGTTGCATTTCTCCTACAGTTTATGACATTGACTCCCTTCCGTATAGTTTTACCCAAACATCCTGGCAAAAACCTAAATGTCAAAATACATTCTTCCTTGAGGAATTATGACTTTTAAAATTGAATATTCTGGCTATTATTTAGAAATACATTTCCCTTTCCTTTACAACTTGCCTCTAATCTGATTTCGCTGCATATGAAAACTTTTCCTTTAAATTATTATATATTCATGAATAGAATGAGGTAAAACTACAAAGTAATTCCAAACCCCTAAGGAGTCTTTCATGATACAATAAGAATTTAAAACAAAAATTATAAAATCACGCTACATAAATTTTCATTGTTAGCTTTTTTTATGAGAGCCATATGAGAACAAACAGAATACATTCACACCTTTTTTCACCAATGTGGAAATAATTCTCTTTTTTACATGTTATGACAGAAAAGAGTAATTTGTTCCAATAATTCCTATTTAAGTTACAGTTAAAATGTATTTTTTTAAGTGTTTTATATACTGTGCTACTTTTGGCACATCTAAAATATAAATCAGCTGTGTGAAACTGTAAAATTGTAACCTTTAGGTCATATAACAGGAATTTAAAATATTGAGCTTTCAAATACCAAATACTTCCACTGTTTGGGTTTTTTTTCAATGCAAAACATTTTGAAAGTTTGAATCATGATCTAGACTTTGTGATCAGTCTTTCCAGACTGAGTCCAGCTGTCTTCCCATGGACAGTCAGTAACATCATCTCCTTGGAGATGCTGCCCCTTTTCAATGGCAAGGCTCTTACTAGCCATGAATGAAGCGCTTCTCTTAAACTTCAATGTTTTATTTTTTTGACATTTTACACTCACTGTGATACCACTGCACCCAATAATCTATTGAGCTATTACTACTTGATGGATCATTTAAATTTGTTGTACAGATTGTGTAAAACATTGAAACCAAATATGTGAAAATTATCCCTTAGGATAAAATTTAGACTTCTAAATCTGTTTCACAAACTGCATCACCAAACCTCAAATTACATGTCCATGATTTTTAACAAAGAAGATAAGAAGCAGGAGAATGAAAAGTAACAAACACTGTAAAATGACTGAATTTAGTAAAGAGAAATAAAATAGAATGCAAAACTACAGGAGATGATGTATTCAAAACCAAGTTTAAACAGATAACTTGCTTCTTAATTAGCACCTATAAACAGTTTGTGGACAGAGTAGAGTTTGGAGGAGAGAATCTTGAAAAAAATACCAGTTAAGGCCAACGGTGCTTAATTTCCTCCACCAGCAGTTCAAAGGTGTTACAATACACAGGCCACAATGGAATTTAGGTAGAGTTTTATTGTTAAAATTATTACACATCTTAATTCCCTCAGCAGTTCTAAGCAGCAACCCAGGCACAGTACCTGCCCAGAAGCATCTGCTGGTATGCTCTTAAAGGTGTCAGTGCGGCAATCAACGGTCAGCAGTGGTTTTTGCCTCTGCACATAAATTCAGCCCCATGAAGCTGAAGTTTCACCTGCCTGTTGATCTCAGATCCCTGTCTCCAAACCCCACTCACCAACAGAAAAAATCTGCATCTTAGTAACTAAGGACACCTTTATCTGCAGGACAACTGGGGCTACATAAATCATATGCCTTGCCTTGCAAAGGCATAGATACACTGGGGTACATCCACCGACACCTTCTCACCTGGTCAGCATCTACCCATGGATAACATACTTTCAACTGTCCTATTGCAGGAACGAAGAAATCAATGAACACCTTGAACAAATAATTATTCCCTCCTGCTGCTTTATGAGTAAAAAGTTTCAGATTGTCAAAAAGTTTCAGATTGACTACATACAAACAAGTCAGTCACATGAAAATGGAGAAATAAATCTCCATGTGTTGTGCTTGTTTGAGAAAGAGGCCCTACTTACTCTAGCACTTACATAGAACTTTGTTTTCAGCTGAATGCTCTCACTAACCTCAAAAGGGTGGCTCACACATTACTGCTGCCATTTCTTACCTGCTTCAGTAAGCCACCCTGCAACCAAAGCCCCATGAATGGTTCATCCATTTGCTTTAGTATTCCTATTACTATAACTATTCTAGTTATAACTAGCTGTGGGTTATTCTGTTTAAAGTCCCTTCAATGAGACTACTATAATAAAGGCAATGTTAACTTTAAATTTATATTTTATTGAATATGCATACAATTTTCATAAAAAATCTGACCATTGGGAGGATTTGTAACGCAGAAAGGTCAGCAGCAGGCCCAAGATCTGTGCATGAGATGGGAAGAAGACAATTACAACTGTGTGTGGTGACTTTTTCATATATTGCTTATTGTTAAATGTGTCACTGAGTAATACTTGACAATATTTAATGAAATGAATGCAGAAGTCTTTTACCAGAGGAAACGTTAAAGTGAGAAACAAGTGAAGCACACTCGATCCTGATAACTGAATGATGATCTCTTTGTACCACAATACTTCCCTAAGACTGGACAACAACAGCAAAGGGCAGGAAAGCTGACCAGGCTCTAGGAGGACTGTATTAGTACCAGCATGTGGGAAGACAGAAGCAGGGATGTTTTAGTCAAAACAAAAATAATGATTGAATTTCTACATAAAAGCCATTATTTAAAAAGCCTTATTTATACAAATCTGACAAATCTATTCCAAGACATACAAAAAGACAGTTGCAAAATAAAGTTCACTAATATTTACTTATTCAGGTTTCTCTTTGCCAGATCTGTGTGCATGATATGAACATACTCTCATGCCACTTCCTGTGTTTGCCTGAAAAAAAGAGATGATATTTAACAATAAGGTCTTCCGCAGCAGTTTAGCCATAAAGCCACACATTTTGCAAACCAAGTATCTATAGTAACTAACTGCACAATAATTGAGCTTAGGTATTATCAGTTTCAAAATTATCCAAAAGCAAAAATGCTACGTATCTGAATCAATAAACATCTGAGCCTGTACATGTCCTTCATTTCCACAAGAAAAAAATATTTAGCATAATTATATAGCTCAGCAAATAATTCTGAAGACATCATTTACCCTCCAAAAGTAGCTTCTGTCTTTATTTTTGGAATCCCTGAAAGTAGATTATAAATCTGTCGAAATTAATTCAAAATCAGCTCAAATTTTTCTTTCTTGTTGTTGCTATTTTTGAACTCAATGAGCCAACCATAAACTAGGTAGTAAAAATTCACATTCAAATACTAAAATTGAGACAATTTTTGAGTCTGCAGTTACATTAGCTGACTCAAAATATGAAATTTTTTAGTTTATTGTATCTTATTGTTATTACATTGCAACATAGGTACTAAATGTAAATCATAATCCCAAAGATAAGCTGGAAGAAGCCCTGCCCTAGTACAGTATCAATTAATGAACAATGAATCTTGGAAAATATTGATTCTTTATTTTGCAGCCCACACGAAAATTGTCAGTCAGACCATGCTGAGAATTATTATTTTGGGAATAAACTTTTCTTCTCCCAGTATGATCTCATTACTATTTTTGTTGCTATCTTTTTGTCTCAAATTTGAGAAGTTAAATAATGGAGCATTTCATCAGTAGTGAGAAAACAAAAACGTAATGCTTATGGAGATCCTTTCCTCATTGTAGCTTCTCACAAAGCTTCTTTCTTGCTTCTCGCTTTGGCAATTCAGTTTTGTGACTACAGGCTAAAACCAGAGTTGAACAGGCCTGAAACACTATTATTTGCCGATATATCTGTAGTTTTATATTTTTATTTACTCAAGGACATCAAACAATGCATAGACATTAATTAGTTAAGTGTTATAACAGCCCTGTGAAGATTAGAAATGCAGAACTGAATCATAAATATGTTGAACATAACACCAATGCCACAAAGCACCTCAGCAGCAGTTTGGCATACAAAGGAATTATTTTTATTCTTTGACTGTATCCAAAAGGTTTACAGTTAGAAAGAAAAAGCCCTTAATGTTATTTGAAAAATAACAGAAGCATAAAATCCACAACTGAAACAGGATTCCTGGCTTTACACTTCCCTGTGGCACATGTTGATGGTGCAGTGCTGTACACACAGCTGCAGGCACAGCGTTGGTCATGTTATGCCACTTAAGGGGCCATGTATTATTTCACGTCCTCTGTCTTGGCTGCGTGATGCTGTGAAATTAGCCAGTAGTTCCAACGCACTTCTCTGGTGCGTGTTCTGTCTGCATTTGCCTTTCTCCACTCATGCAAATTACTGCATGAACATTAACTGCCATTACATGGCACAGAAAACACAAAAGTGGGAAACACAAAGAGGAGGGAAAGAAATCTCCACAGCCCAAAATCTATTAAGCACAAGAGTGCTTTTAAAAGCTCAGCCACAAACCAGAAGGGACACTCCTGAAGAACTGGAGACAAGAGCAACCAAACAGTACAAAAAAGACAAGGAGCAACTGGAGAGGGTCCAGCAGAGGGCCATAAAGACAATTAAGGGTCTGGAGCATCTATCTTATGAGGAAACACTGCAGGAGCTGGCCCTGTTTAATCTAGATAAGAGAAGACTGAGAGGTTTCATCAATACATATAAATATCTCAAAGGTCGGTGCCAAGAGGATGGTGCCAGACTCTTTCACAGCAACAGAATGAGGAGCAAGGGCCATAAGCTGAACCACAAGAAGTTTCACCTCAACATGAGGAAGAACTTCTTTACATTGAGGGTGGCAGAGCACTGGAACAGGCTGCCCAGGGAGGTTGTGGAGTCACCCTCTCTGGAGACATTCAAAACCCACCTGGACACGATCCTGCATAATCTGCTCTATGTGACCCTGCCTTGGCAGGGAGGTTGGACTAGATGGAAGTTATGTGATATCCAGAGGTCCCTTCCAACCCTAAATATTCTGCGATATTCTTTGATACACAAACTAGCATGGAGAGGCTGCACAGCCTACTTCACTTCCTTGCTGCAGGGCATTTGCCATCCCTACACGACAGCCTGCCTTGGCAGGGGTGATGTTGCCTCTCAATGCCCACAGCACTGACAGTGAATGAGTGGTTGCTGTGGGAAACAGCTCACCCGGGCTCTAGCAGGCAAGGGGAACAAGTGGCAGCAGTGTGGGGCTGCCATGTCTGCACCCTCAAACATATGTGACTGTTCCAGGACAGGATGGCACCTAGCACTAAACTTATCAGACCCCAAATTCAATAATAAACCCAGCACAGCTGTGCTTTTTGTGTGCCCTGCTAGCGTTTACATTCTTCAAATGTTTGTAACTTGGGGGTTGAAAAGCTCTGAGTCAGATTCTGTCTCCTAGTAACCTGAGAACATCACCTGCCCTGTGGAGTGTGGGCTTTCCAGGAAGGACCCTCATATCAGGACACTCACCAGGAACCCCTGAGGCTGTTTAAGGCCTCCCTGGGGCAGTCAGAGCACAAAGGTGGTAAAGTTTCCTGTCAGTGCCCAGTGGGCACCAGCAAGTCCTGGCTGCCTGTCCATGCCCTGAGCCCTCAGGGAGCCCCCTGCACCAATCCTGCACAGGGCCAGTTTACATGACTTGCTTTCTTCAGTAAACCAAGACATGGCAAAATACTGCTATGAAAAGATTACAGTACTTAAGACATAATCACAACAGAAACATAATTATTTTCACCCTCCATGATGGAGGAAGACTCCAAACAAAAAACTGCAGAATGCGGCTCTAGTAGAAAACAAATGCATAAGTGGATGCTCCTACAATAGGTGTGAAAAGAAAACCACAGAGATTCTGGAAGACTTTAAATGATTTTCTTTCACTGAAAGAAGAAAATGTGACAAGATCTAAAAAGTCATCTTCCCCCTTCCCCTTTTTCCATGAGGAAATAGCCCTCAATAGTCAAACTTTTGCTGTGACACAAGAAAAACAATTCATCACTGACTGTGTATTTTCCAAAATTATACTCTTCTCTGTATATTGATAGCACGTGCAGTTTCTGGCTCCTATACAAGCTATGTGTAATGAATTTTAGAAATAAACTTTTTTTTTTTTTTTTTTGTGTCCCATGAGCATGTGGGAAAATAATGCATGTATATAGGAAAACATTCACTGGTATTCATTTTCAGTGGACAGATACTATGAACTGTTTTTCTTGGAGTCATTGAAAGTGCACAATGAAATCTGTGCTATTTTCCACTTTAAGAGGAGCAGGTTTGGATGAATAGTAACTCATTTCCTTCTGTTTTAACAGAAGGCCCCAGCTACAGAGTCTTAATTCCAATTTATATGGAACTTTGTTAAAAATTGTGAGAAAAATTTTGGTTCCAGATCATGCAGCTATTTGCTCAAGTTTACATTGTATCTCAAAAATAATTTAAACAAATATCTGGTTCTCTGAAATATTCATATATGCTGTTACAGGTATGCATACTGCATATAGTCTTCTGTGAATAATGCCAAAAGTACAAGGCTTTTTCAGGAAAATAAGGGCAATTTTTGTCACACAAATGATAGTCTCACTGGAAATACAAGTTTTTCCCTTTTAGTATCAGTCTATAAGCCTCCATAACATCACCGAGTAAAAGAAAAATGCAAATTCTTGCATGATTCATGCTGCTTTCAAGAACTCTTCTTCAGTCTTTATGCAAGACAGTTCAAAGAACTCTGCAGATGCCATGAATTTAGGAATGCAAAAGAATTTACATTAGCAGCCCAGAAACTTCATTCTCAAACAAGCAAGATTTTAACAAAAGTATAGTGGTTTGTGTTAAATAGCACAGGGTACCTGACCATAGGTTTTACAAAGACAATATCTCCTCTGGAGATTATAACCAAAAGCAGCTGTGGCTCAGACAAATCAGAGGATAATATCCTTCATGGGAAGGAGAAAATGGGTTTGACATAGAACACTAAGCATAATACATAAACTAGATTCAACTGATGGTTTGTCAGTAAATGCCATGTTGCAGAATCTGATTATTTTATAGAAATGCCAGTCTCATACTATTCATACTGTGATACAGATGAGCACATTGAACTTATGCAATAACCCCTATGAGGTCTGTGGAGTTTTCTGAATTATTTTCTAGAAATTTCCTATTTGTAAGATTTTTTTTTTTTAATGAAGTCTCATTCTAAATTGTCATGAATCAGGCACTTGGATCTCAACAAGACACATCACTACAAAGCACATCCAACATCACAAATAAAGACATTATTCTAAAACTGCAATAAATTTTTCTAATAGTGTCGCTAAACAGTCTGCATATCATATTATTGGGCTAATTTGATTTCTTAATTCAACAAATAACTGGAAGATGCCTACGCTAATGCCATGTTTGTAACAATTTGGCCCATTCAACTTCTGAGACCCAATAGGTGCTTGCAGTACTGGACCAGTTCCTTAGCTGTGCATATCAGCACAGTTCAAGCAGATTTCACATGGTACTAACACAATTTATAACAGTGAAGAATCTATTCTAGAACAGTGATGAAAATGTAATATAATTAGGGAGGAAGTTGGTTGCTTTCTTTGTAATGTTAAATATTCTACCTAGGCCCAATTCATTTGGTGAATTCTTTTAGTCTCATTTCTTTTTAACAGGAACGTCTTTTAAGGTTAGAATGAATTAAACATTATCACAAGAAAGCAAATGGCAATAAGTACATTAAATGATACTGACAGCAGTTGCACAATAGTATCCTTTTTTACCGTACAGCAATACATTTGTCAAAATGTGAATTCTTTGCTCTGAGAACATGAAAACATAAAATCAACCAACTCTTATATGGACTCTAAGAAATATGAGCAAATTGATCAAATAAAAATGTAGATTTATCACAGAAGTCCTTGACCTCCAAGACAGCTTTTCAAACCAGTTAAGTTTCTTTATTGAAGTAGAACAATTTTCTTATGTTTATCTCAGACTATGTGGGTGGATGAATGAAATCAAGCGTCTGTGAATCACTCACAAAGATATGATGTCTCTGTTCTCAGGCTCTAGCAGCATATCTTGGTTTTTTAAACCAACATGCCTGATGAATGATATATTTTTCACCATCATTTTAAATATTCAAAAGAATGTGCATAATTATTTTCTAAAAATACACCAGATACAATCTCTGTCTAGGTTTTTAAACTGTCTAGCTGGAGCCCTACTTTGGCAGCACTCATTGTAGGATCTGAGCACTTCCCGACTATCAGTCTGTACTCTGTATTCTGGAAGCCTGTCCCAAAATCTCCCTCAACAGCACGTCTGTTTACTGTCCCATTCTGAAAATTTCCTTCTTCTGAGGGTAACCCTGGCTATGAAGAGCTTCACTGATACTCAAGAAAACACTGTGCCTGTGTCAACCAATAATATGGAAGACTACATTGAATAAAGGAATACTAAGTGATCATTACAAGGCTCATGCCTTGCCCTTCCTTCTAAAATGTGCCAAAATTATATCTATATAGAGCCATTTAGCAGGGAATAGCAACACTTACAAGACTTCCAAGAAAACTGTACGTTAGTTACTGAATATAAAGATGTCAACATCTAACACTGTTTACTTCAGTAAACACAGCAAACTCAAAGGCAACAAAGAGGGTACAGAGGCCACACTGTATTCAAGGACAGTGTTCAATGATCATGCCAGAGCAACCATGCTGGCTGGTGTGCTGCCATGCACCTGCACTGGAAACAAAATCTGAAACCAGCAGCAGCCTCTAGTGCCATAGACACACCCCTGAACAGAATTCATTTTCCGAAACATCTGAGTCAAGTGTGTGACCTTGCATTGACACTGTTAGATGAATAAGTTTTAGATAGCTTATGAGCAACTTCAGACTTCATAGTGAAAAAACCCAAAATCACAAAGTATTTAGAAGCATGGATTTTAAGGTATGGTCAGACAATCAGGCACTGCATAGTGACTTAAATTAGCATTAAATTAGTTAGAGTTTACCTGTCATGAAAGAGAGGCGTGCAGCAATCAGTTACTGCATCTCAGCTCAAGGGTGGTAACTTCTTAAGACATGCTAACTTAATAATTTACAATCATCATCTCACAATTCTAATTTACATGACATTGCTTCAGCAAATAGACTGCACAGGTTGCAAATGACCTGCAGGGATATTATTGTATTAGTTAAAATTGTAACAATGCAAATTAGGACAGGCTCTTGTCTATACACTCAGTCACAAATCATTGTTCTAGTGGTGTCAAATGTAGAATACGTAACGTACAAATATGGCTTTCACAAACTGTGGCACATCAGTGAAAATACACCAGCTACTGCCTTCCTGGATTTTTTTTTTTTTTTTTTTTTTGCAGTGTCACATAAGAAGATAAAACAAAATGTAGCAAATTCAGGAAGAGAGTGATAAAGACTGAGTGAGAAACTGTCTCACAGACAACATGGTGTTGTTTGGCTGCAATGCCCACTATTTCTTACAGTAAAATAACTGAGAATTTGAACACCAATTTTCAAACCTTTGACTTGCAGCATACTTCCTCTGTGGCTTTGGTCAAATCACTTAGCCTCTCTGTGACCCAGAGCTCCGCATTTAATAGAAATTGTTTGATCCTACTCTACAGCTCTGTATCCCAGTTTTCTTTGTATTCTCCCTGGCCTTTGAGGCTTACAATACCATTTTGTAAGAATGTGATGCAACAAGAACAAAAAGCTTTGTTCTTGTTTCCTACAACTTGCCCTAATGCCATACCCTGTTTTCTGCAGTTAATAAGCCCAGAGTCAAGCTACAGCCAAATCACTTGGAATGTAAAATCTGCTCATCTGTCATAAACCCAAACAAGCTACACATCAGTGTTTCAGACATATCTGAACTGTTAACCAGAATTAACTGACTTCCATTAGACTGTCTCGTATGGTTGACAGACAGATGCCAATTTCTCAAACATAGTTATGCAAAAACGTGCTTAGAATCATAGAATCAGCAGGGTTGGAAAAGACCTCTGAGATCATCAAGTACAACCCTTGCTCCACTACCGCCGTGGTTACTAGACCATGGCACTAAGTGCCACATCCAGTCTCATCCTAAAAACCTCCAGGATGAAGAATCCACCACTTCCCTGGGCAGCCCATTCCAATGCCTGATTACCCTCTCTGAATTTCTTCCTAATATCCAACCTAAATTTCCCCTGGCACAGCTTAAGACCATGCCCTCTTGTCTTACTGATAGTTGCCTGGGAGAAGAGACCAACCCCCACCTGGCTACAACCTCCTTTCAGGGAGTTGTCGAGAGTGATGAGGTCTCCCCTGAGCCTCCTCTTCTCCAGGCTGAACAACTCCAGCTCCCTCAGCCTCTCCTCACAGGAATTGTGCTCGAGTCCCTTCACCAGCCTTGTTGCTCTTCTCTTGACCTGCTCCAGCACCTCAATGTCCTTCCTGAACTGAGGGGCCCAGAACTGGACACAGTACTCGAGATGTGGCCTCACCAGTGCTGAGTACAGGGGAAGAATCAATTCCCTGGACCTGTTGGCCACACTGATGGAGGCCAGGATGTCATTGGCCTTCTTGGCCACCTGGGCACACTGCTGGCTTGTGTTCACCTTCCTGCCAACCCAGCCTCCTAGGTCCCTCTCTGCCTGGTTGCTCTCCAGCCACTCTATGCCCAGCCTGTAGCGCTGCATGGGGTTGTTGTGGCCAAAGTGCAGGACCCGGCACTTGGCCTTGTTGAACCTCATCTCACTGGAATCAGCCCAACTCTCCCACCTGTCCAGGTCCCTCTGCAGAGCCCTCCTGCCTTCCAGTTGATCGACACTCCCCCCCAGCTTGGTGTCATCTGCAAATTTGCTAATGATGGACTCAATTCTCTCATCTAAATCATCAATAAAGATATTAAACAGAACTGGACCCAATACTGATCCCTGGGGGGCCCCACTAGTGATCGGCCACCAGCTGGATGCAGCCCCGTTCACCACCACTCTCTGGGCCCGGCCCTCCAACCAGTTCCCAAAACAGCACAGAGTGCCCCTGTCCAAGCCTTGGGCTTCTACATGAAAAAGATATCCTGAAGTCTTTCTTGAACTATTTTGGATAATTCTAGCTTCTATTTTTCTATTTATAAGAACCACAACCTTCTGTAATTTGCTTAACCAACTGTGATTTCTAATTATTCTAGGGAAGAGAACAGCAAGTTTTCTTAAATGTAGCTTTAAGGTAGCAGTATCTTGAGTGACAGACAAAATTACTACACTTATGCTTATTGCAAATGAAGTACTTATCAGTGAAAGATTGTTTTAACTCATTTATATTTCCATCCAAGAGGAAAAGAAAAAGTATAAATATAAAAAATTAAGTTCCTAAAGACTGGTTGCTCATGGGAAGAATGGCAGGAGAGAAAGTTCTCTCATAAGAGGTCCTGAATACTTCCTGCAATTTTACTTGCTTGAAACCAACTGAAATGAGAAATTCCCTTGCCCTTAACATCACAGCAATTTAATCATGAAACATTGTCATCACTAAGTGAACAGATCTAAATTTTTTTACTGTATGTGGTAATGTGTGGGTAAGAAGTGATGAATATTCTTTAAAGAAATTGCTTATTAATGTGTCTCAAACATGCCCCAAGAAAACTTTCATGTATTGAGAAGCAAATTCTGTCTTTAAGAATACTTTTGTCCTTGGTCTTTAATGCCACCAGAAAAAGTTAGAAAGAGGATAGTAACATCTGCTGTCATAGGCAGATGCCCAGTACTGCCATGACTAAGGTCATTCTGTCTTTAGCATCTGTCCAATAACACTCAAAACTATCATGTATTGGCATTAGAATGACAAACTCTATACTTGGTCTCTGCACAGGCTGAAAAGAGTCACCAAAAAATGTTAGTCTGTTCATCAGCACAAAACTAGGTAAAACCTATTGGCTGTCCTGTAACCTGCAGTGCAGAAAAACAACACTATTTCTCCACTGTCAGCATTAAAACAGTGGAGAAACAGATTCCCCATGTCCAGTACGTTAGTTCAAGTTGTAAGACACAAGCATCGACACAGAGCTCACGACATTCAGTGGAAAAACTCCCACTGAGTCTGAAGTGTTTTGATCCAGTGTTTTTCTATATAAGCCTGGGAGTAGTTGATTTGCAGAAAATGAAGAAATAGAATACATTTTCATATTATGTATTTGGTTCTTTGGCTCTCTAAAACAAGGAATTTTTTCCCTTCCATTCCTAAGGACTTTTCCTCTAAGTTTTGTTTATAATCATTATGTTTAAATAGCAACCACTTTTGTAAAAAACAGATTATAATCTGTGAAATTACTAAAGAGTTACTAAAGAGCATTTCCACTACCGCTGGCAGAACAAACATATATACACCAAAAAATCATGAACAAAGAATTCTGGATTGAAATCATCTTCAGTAGTACTCTAGGACAGTAATAAAATTTCCTGCTGAACTAAGCAAAATAAATATTCTGCTGTCTGCATATGCCTCATTACCATCCTTATTGCAGATCATTTTTTGCTAGTCTTGTAAGTCATTCAAAGGCATTCTAGAAAAAAAAACCAATAGTAAGATGATCACAACTGTTTCCAAGATAACTATCTATGTTTTCACAGGAGTGATATAAGACCCTGTAGGAATTTATAGTGCCTAACTGATTACAATCAGAAATCACCACACCCAATCCCTCTGATCTCTGAGGACCAGCTGGAATGCAAGAGGGTTTATTTTCTGGTAAGTTTCTACAATATTAATGCAACAGGTCCATCTCTGCCATCACTTTCTACTCACTACAGTATCAACTACTGAAAATAGCATAACCATACATCATGCATTTGCTTTCCACAAAAGTTACAAGCAGCCTTCCAGGTGCTGCTACCTGTTCAGCATCACAGAAAAATTTTAGTTTTAGAAATGTTCATGACTGATGAGGTTCAAACTTACCTTTCTATTTTACAGTGTTGATTCCAAGTTTTAGACTCCTTTCAATTGACTGTACATGGTAAGATAGTCACCAAGGGAAGAAAAGAAAAATCAATCAATAGAAAAAATGTTTACAAATGGCATACTGGAGATGAAATCATGCTGATCTTCTGGATCATGCTGTACTGCCTTCTCAGTCTTGCACCATTTACTTTCCATCTGAATTTTAATTGACTATGTTAGGACTTCTGAGACTCATTTCTACACTAGGAATAACCCTAGCAGCTTGTGGACTGTCCTTCGCCAGTCATGTCAGCTAACTGGCTGTGGCACAAAATGCTCTTGCTCTTCCTGCTCTTCCTCAGGTCACATATTTATGACCATTTCCTCCTGTGAAGAATAGGTCCTCAAAGACTAAACTGCATTTTTTTTGGTGGCATGGATACATTGAGAGAAATAATGTGAGGAATAGGTGTTCAGTTGTCGCATCACCTTGACAGGAAAATGTAAGTGCTGCAGGCAGTTAAAATGAAGGATGTACTTATTATTGAATTATTATTAATTCAGTCTGTCTGATAAAAGCACCTGTTCTGGAAAAACATGTCTGTATTTCATTCAACTCCATCAGAAGAATAAAGGATGTTAACTGGATGACTCACACAGGCAAATGTATATCCTGAAGCATTAAGCACTGACATTTAACTGCACAGTATTTTTGTTGGTTCATTGAAAATGTCCCTCAGTAACTCAGAGTTTAAAGACACAGAACTTCCAGATGGCTATATACTTAATAGGGGAATCAGATCACAGGCACCAGACAGCACAGAACCCTACGGTCTGTTTGCTTCTGCAGTAACTGCCTTGTGGTGCATGGACCCTGGGCAGAAATGAAGCATCCACCCAGAACCACCACAGCAGTGGGATGAGGAAGAGAGCAGGAAGAGCAAATGCAAGAAAACCTGCGGGTTGAGACAAAGACCATTTAATAACCATATCCTGACCCCTCCCCCAAATCAGGAGTTCCTTTTGTTGAGAAAGATGTTATATGGCATGCAACATCCCTTTGGCTGATTTGGGTCAGATGTCCCAGCTGTGTCCCCAGCCTACTCAGAGAGGGCAAAGTGTGAAAAAGAGATAGGTTTGGGGCTGTTCCAGCACTGCTCAGCAATAGCCAAAACATGGGTATGTTTCTAACACTATTTTAGTCACAATTCCAAAACACAGCGCCACAGGGGCTGCTATGAAGAAAGTTAACTCCACTTCAGCCAAAGCTGGTACAGTGCAGTACATCTGTAAGTATCCTGTTTGCTGACAAACTTAAGAAAAATCACTGTCCTCTATGCTCCCCAGTGCTCACTACTCTTCTCTTCCATAGTTACTTTTACTCAAACTAAAATGGACCACAGCTGAACTCTACAAACTTGACATCTCTGTTGGTCTCCCATGCCATTCCTGACTGCTTAGTAAAGCAAGGACATAACTATTGCCATAATTATTTTCCTTTCCCATATAAGATGCAGCTCACACCTACACTGCTGTAGATGATCTTCCATATCTGTGGGAGCTAATATACACTAAGGCTGCATAATTGAAACAAATGACGCTTTTTCATTTTTCTGTCTTTCCTTCTGGCAGACTGAAAACATGTCTTCAACTTTAAAAATCCAGAACAAAAATTCTTTGCAAATATATTTTTCTGTCATTGTTCTCAACCATCAAGAACCACATGATCATTTCCTACTTTAATTGCCTCATTGAAAGCTTTCAATGATTATCAAGTTACTCTTATCTCTTAGAGCTCTGTTTATTATGCTTAATTTAAGGGCCCCAAATTATTTTTCTTCAGAAATAGCAGGTGAATCTATCTGACTCTTATTCACTCAGCAAGCAAATATGACCTTCTGCTGAGCTTTAGATTTCAGGTCCTTCATTCTGTCCATAAAAGGCCAAAAGTTCATATGATAACACTTTTCAGTTAACATTTCATGCATTAGAAAGCCCCAAAACTAACAGAAGTCCATCCAGTGATCTGTGTCAAGCTACAGTATGCACAGCATGCTTGAAATCCAACATCTTCATATATTTCTGTCCCATATTCAGTTGGCAACACATGAAGATCTGGGCTGCTCAAGGGATGTGCAGCACAGCAAGACTAACATATGAGGCATACAAGTATATTAGTTAGAGTATAGAGATGGAATTGCAAGAGCAGGTTGAAGTAATTAAAAAACATTTTGCTAAAAATTCTAGCCACATGAAAACCAGAAAGTTTAAATCAATTGGTTGCAATCTATTTTATCAAAAATCTCAGACTCAAGATATACTGAGTGTATGATCATGTTAGCAGAGGCAGTTCTGGAAAAGTTTTGAAGGACATGGATAAATTCTCCTTTATTTGCACTCTTATATCCAGAGCATATATCTGTCCAGAAGATTATGTTTAATTCAGCCTTAAATCATTGGCCTTAATGAATTGAAATGCTGTGGTCTGTGTTTCACGAAAAGAACAACTGAATTACCAGAAAAGCATTCTGATTTTCAGAATGAGAAAAAGAAAACCTTGATCTCTTTTCTAGCTATGACTATCACCTCAAAATTAAATCTGTAAAATTCAGTTTCAGCCGTTTAGTATGTATCTTCATGCTACTGTCTAGTGCAATTCTAGCCACTTCACTACAATTTCTTCTTATCAGAGATCTGTGCTTTTTAATAAACAGCCTAGAAAGTCTGCCTGGGTTAAACTCCGCTATACATTCATCAAAGCTTCTTTCTTTATTTCCTTTACCTTTGCCACATACAATGTCTCAAGTAACGAATATTAAAAATGCACATATGACATAAGAATGTATGTCCTTTACACTTAGAGAGATAGATGTAACAGAAAAGGTTTGTAGGAAAAAAGACTCTTTCATAAGAGTGATTGATGTTAAGAGGAAATAACAGGTAAACAACTTTTGATCTTTTTTCCAATTATATCAGATGGTATAACAAAAACCTACCTCAGTCTACAAGCCTCAATTCTCTCTTTTGAGATTCATGGCTCCAACATAGTTCCTAAAAATGTGCTGTGAGGAGAAGCTGAGGGAGCTGGGGTTGTTGAGGCTGGAGAAGAGGAGGCTCAGGGGAAACCTTCTGACTCTCTGCAACTCCCTGCCAGGAGATTGTAGCCAGGTGGGGGTGGGGCTCTTCTGCCAGGAGGCAGCAGTAGGACAAGAGGGCTGGGTCTTCAGCTGTGCCAGGGGAGGTCTAGGTTGGACATTAGGAAGTAATCAGGCATTGGAATGGGCTGGCCAGGGAGGGGGTGGAGTCACCATCCCTGGAGGTGTTGAAGGTGAGACTGGATGTGGCATCAGTTCCGTGGTCTGGGAAGCATGACGGAGTTGGATCAAGGGTTGGACTTGATGATCTCGGAGGTCTTTTCCAACTCGGCTGATTCTGTGATTCTGTAAACCCAAGATCTCTCATAGCACTGTACGGAAATCACAGTTCAATGCTGCAGTGACAGTCTCGTATTCTCCCACTGTTAGTGACATATACAACTTAAACTGTGTTGTAGAAGTAACCTGAGCCAAATTCTGCTCTTGCTTAGGACACACAGTGAGCTTTTATTCACTTTGCTATGATCTGTGTAATAGTATTACAGAGCGGAATTTCACATTTTTAATATATTTCTGGACATTTTTAGTAATGTATTCGTCAACTTACATAATGACAGATCAAATTTACTTTCAAAAGGACTCTGCTCTTCTGAGGCATACTTTAGTTTAGCTCATACATAAAGACTTTAGAGACTTTATTATGACCTCTTCAAAATCTTGATACATCATTTAAGAAGTATAAAACCATCTATCATAATCTTCTATCCAAAAGTATTTTAAAATTCTGTACACAAGACATGTCACCTGTTCGTTGCTTGATGCTGTAATTTGTTAAATGAGAAGATTTTGGAGCACCACATCAACTAATGTCACACAGGCTCCTTTATTGAATAGAACTGTCACACTGCACATCTGACCTGGCTAGGTGGACACACTGCCCTCATGGGGAAAGCATTATCCTTATTTCTGTTCCTTCCTTCCATCTCTCCATTATTTGCAGACTTTTAATGGATTGCATCATAAGCCCTCTCCTCTTCCTCACAAGAAATAACATGAGCCAAATTATACCTTCAAGAAGCTGTGTCCTCACTTATTCCTCTTTACAAAATGATTCATTTAATTTTCAATATATTTAATTTCTATGTCTTTTCATCTGACATATTTGGGTATTACTCTTTTTCTTGGAAACACCCACTCATGTATGGCAGTACACCCAGACATAGTAAAAAGGATGGCCATTTAGGAAGCAGTTTTCAGTACGAAGCTAGTATTTGCATTATTAATATGTAATACAGAATTTATACTCAAAGTTCCCAGTGAACAAGAATTGGTAAGCCTAGTAACACACATATTTACAATGAGTACTTCTCATGAAGTGTACGATTTATAGAGTTGGATAGCAATTGTGGAGATGCTGTAAACAGGAAAAAGCCAGCCAAGCTAGAAAGAATGTGCTAATTAAAGGATACAAGTGAAATGCAAGTGAAAAACAGCCAGATAAGGAGAAGGGAAAATCCTGGCCCCAAACAGGAAGGAAGGAAGGAAGGAGGGAGCGTACCCCTTGCTAGATTTGCATATCATATCCCAGGGCCCAGCCGCAGCTAGCAGGAGAGGGAAACACTGATCCTTCATATCTCTATTTAGTACAGGTCCCCAGGCAGCTTTCCTATTGAAAAAGATCTAGGAAGGAAGTTGAAAAGAAGGATGACAAAAGGAATAAAAGAGAAAGTGAGGGAGCAGAGCTCAGAGCAGAAGCTGCTCCAAGGGAAGGGCGGCTTCTCAGCAGCTCACTCCACAGATACAATCCAAGGACGTCCAAAGTCATTCCAGTCAAAATTAAGACACAGTGACTAAGAGGGCAAGCTCAGAGGCCGAGTAGTGGCATCACTGTATTCCCGGTGGGTTAAGTATTTAGGCAAGGCAAAGTTTGTATTTTGCACTAAAGATAATGCCTTTCATCAGAACAACTGATAATACAGTATGGAGGGGGCAAAAGGACTACTTTTTCGCTATACATGTCCTTCTTCAAGTGAGGTGCTCAGGCATAACACTTAAGGGCAGTGTGTGAGGGAGGACAGTGCCATCAGCTCCAGGACTTCAGTGAGATGTTTCAAAAAACCCACAGATTTAAATCACAGGTATACCTGATCTTCTTTTATTCTCCTTTGTGTAACATTTTTTCTTATTCTGTAATGCAATGTCAAACACACATTTGACTCATTATTTTCTTTTGACTTTCCCTAGCAATATGAGCAATTTCCAGATAAACTTATGGATTTCTTGGTAAAACAACCACGCTGCTAACCCTAATTGCAAGTATAATCTTATTTTCAACACTTATTTTATGATTGTGAGGATGTGAAATGTGTCCTTCCCTCAAATTGTGAATGGCACCTCAGGGAATGGCAGGAACACATGGGGGTAAGGAAGAAGGCTTTAGCAAAACTTCATGTGCCTTCCATCAGCGACAGGTTCTGGGAAGATGACCTCTACCTATCGCAATATCCATAGATGTAAGAACAGGTGTAGAATTTGATGGCATAATCCAAAGTCCCCCAAAGTCCATAGTGAACCTGCTGACTTAGGGGACGTCGAGTCAGGTCCTTAAATCAGATCTCACGTAGAAAGCTACAGACAAATCCATGAAGCAAAACAGACTGACATTGCAGTTAGATCTGAAACAATTCTAATGATTTCCCTGGGTTTAAGTTGCTAGTGTTCTTTGTTATTCAGTTAGCTGGCTTTTCTCAAACGCAGTCTGCCAACAGTGGAAATGAAGCATAAAGAGGAAACACTTAAAATAATTAATAATCATTATGGGCTTGGTTTAATTTAACATGGTCTCAAACATTATCTGTAGTCTTGGAATACTTCTCTGAGGTTTACTGGAAATTTATGAACAATGGGAAAAAAATACTGATAATGGCAGGAACAGACAAAAGCAAGAGTGTTTTAAAACTACAGAACCTTAAGGGGTTGTTGGTTTTGATTTATTTTAAAAAAGTAAATCAGAGGTTTTTTCTTATTTTGTCTAAACTCTGAAGCATAAATAGAATAACAGACAGAAAAAAATATAAATAAATAATTCTTTTGGCTTCTTAGAGCTCTACAAAGATCTAAATTAATGGAGGTCTTAAAAGCCAGTTCTTCAGTAAAGGGAGTAAACAAATTAAACCAACATTCTGCTATTCTCCTCTGATATCTGTATTGTTAAATGGTTCCAAATAACATAAAAGAGAAAATTTTCAACTGTTGAGGATCAGAAGGGTTTTTCAGAGTTTCAGTTTAATTAACTTAAAGCTAAGAATATGTCCCATAAACTAATACCAAGCTCTTAGTCTATCTTTTCACATTTTTGCCATTAATCATTTCTGTTATGCCAGTGGGAAAACAAAGATACAAGCCCTAATCAGTGCTCCCAAGTGTTTGTTAATGAACTCTGAGGGGACCAAACAGCCATAACTGTTTTTCATAACTGGAAACCTTCCTTGTAAAGAGGTTCGTTGTCTGCATATCACATCTTTACATAGCTTAATGATGCTTTTATCACTTCATTGCTTTTGTTACTTTTTCATGTGGGAAATGTTTTGATTAGATGGAATATACCTTCAGAGATTCTTCCTTATCTTTCACAATAGCTGTTTCTGCATTTACAGCAACAATGCAATCTCCATAATCCTGAATTTGTAGAATTTTCTCATTATTTATCATAGTATCTCCACTAGCAGTTATCATCCTCTAACACACATAGCCAGCTTAGCAATTATAATGACTGTATTATTACCACTTAACAGCAAGTTGTAAAGTTTGTGGCTAAACAGAAAACTGGACCAGAATCTAAATTTCCATAACAGAGTGCATCATTGTGGCAACACTAGGAACACTCTTTAGTAAACCTTCGCTATTCATCTGGACCTGTGACAACCATGGTGTTTCTGGACCAAGATTTTGATTTAAATGTTTCCCAGGAATGCTCTAAGCAAGCAAAGAGGCAGACTTTCTCTATCAATTGTCTAACGTGGTCCACTTGAGGGTCTTTAAAGGTACATCTACAAAGTCATTGGATTGCAACTCACACAGGCACATCTAAGCAAGTGAAATAATTTCAGCAATAATATTCAATTCAATCCAAATATCAGCCAAAGCAGCTGAATGGTGACACTGGCCAGCTGGCTGTGTGCAGGTGAGCTTCTGCAGCCTATATTGCGGTGTGTGCTATGACTGTTATGCTGCTGGAATCCACCTGGGCAAGTTTACAGGTGCAGTGCACATGCCTCAGCTAACTGCTGAGACAACTTTATGTTATGCATGCACAGGGTGAGTCTAGGATGCTTACTCAGCCACCTCAGATGACTGGAAGGAGCAGGTAGGACTCTCTCAAGGCAGGAGGACTCCCTGACAGAATACAGATGTGATCAGATAACATGCTTATGTTTCTCTTTCCCAAAAAGAAGTACCTGCCTAGCATATATTGTAGCTGTCAGCTGGATCTAAACACCTGTGCAGACCTGTCTGTCACATAAAAACATTCTTTTCCTTGCATACTAGTTTCCAAATGACATATTATGCTCACTCTTTGTCAGACTGGGTGTGAACGAATTACGCTGCTTTGACTTTCCACCAACGCAGCCCTCTGCTAAGAATCCTGCAAACAGCCACCATGCTGAATTCAGTACTACTTGTATCTTATGTGGCATTTTTACAAATACAATGATTATCTGTAAATCTACTGAAAAATGACTCAAATTAGACCTAGGTCAAAATCTGAAGTAGAGTAACTGAACTCTGGTAGAGGAAATTAATTTCAGAGATCAAGCGATTCAAAATATTCCAGGCTAAACAGCTTGGTTTCTTCCTGTTTAACTGTCATGCCAAATTGTAATCACTAATCTGCTCCTCAGCATAATCTAGAAAATATATAGCATACTATGCAGTTCTTAAGCTTTCAATTTATTTTTAAACAAAAAGCAAATGTGTGTGTACATAAAAATCTGGTTCGATATCTTGAGATGAAATTGTGGGTCCATTTAATTCAGTGGAAGATTTGTCATTGACTTATACACTCAATAACGTCAAAAGGCACTTTTTCACATAAAAGACTAAACTTTCAGAATAAGTGTGAAGGGACTGGCTTTGAAACTAAATTCAAGTTTTCTTATTACTTTTGTTAATGTCCCTCCAAAAGAAAGGAGAAATCAATATTAGTTAATACAATGTTTATATTTCTGTCATCCTGTTTTAAATCAAAAGTGAAAGGGGTTGTTTTAACATTGCAAATGCTTCTTTCCTCCACAGAACTGTAGATCAAGGTTTGACATAGGAAAAGCATAACTCTATAGGGAAGCTGAAAATTATTTAAAGTATTTTTCCATCATCTTTGAACACATGGAGTTCATTGTATAGATTTATTACTATTAATTCATGATGTGTGCACTCACACATTCTTTTTATTTTTGTGTCCTATTCTTTATTATTGCATCTGTGCCAACTCCTCCTTTTTCTTGGGAACTATGCCTCACATCAAATCCCTGCTCAGTCAACATGTGCATCAGTCCAAGGGGTAGGGCAACAATGAGGGCAGTAGGACACACTGATTGCTAGGTGTAACTGACTTTCAATCTTTCTCTGATGGATAACATCCTTTGTTGAGAAGAGATGTTTCTTGGGAGTGGTCAGAGTAATGAGCCCTTGGAGAGGAGGAAGGCATGACCTTCTTTTGCCTGCACACAACATTCCCTGAATAAACCCTCAAAACTCCCCACCTGTTCTTGGGAAGAATGAAGACTGAATTGAGGCTAATCCTAAAGAGCTCATTGAAAAACAAGTGAAATTGCCAACAGTTTCTTTTCCCCTCCTTTTGGACTTAGTGCTTTCTCTAAGGTTTTTTGTGCAAATGCATCCAAGTACTGAATTTATGCACTGCTTAAATAATACTAGGCAATATGATAAAAACTAGGCAACATGACCAGGGAGGATTTTTGATCACATAAAGCAGGAGTATGATTCAATAAAAAAAAAAAAGAGGTAAAACTTACCCTTAAATACATTAAACCCAAAATTAAAACACACCAAATTTTGAGTTAAATTATGGAATGAGTCATATATAAAATAAATAGAAAACCAGGTTTGCACTTCCAGTGACAGCTGTGCACAGCTATGGTCTTACTTTTTAATTTTAATCCTCTATTTAAAAAAATCTTTATTATTATTAATCAATTCTATTTTAAAACTTCTGAATGTATCCTCTGGAACCCCTGGGATTATATTACTGGTAACTACCACTAATATATATAGTAAATAATGAACATAAACTTCCTTTTTCTAATGTGCACATTCACCCAGCTTGTCTGCTGGTATAAAGTGAATGCACTGCTCTACTGATTCAGTAAAACAAGGCTGATTGATACCAGCTGGGGATCTAGCTGTTCTTGTTTCTGTGAAATCAAACAGTATCTCATGGAACTGTACAGATCTCTTACACAGGTATGTAACAGAAAATGTAGAGAACTCCAAGATGGCTGAAAATTTCCACAGAGTACTGATACTTCCTTCCTATTCATTTCACTTGGGAGACAGAAAAAAACTCTCTGATGATTTGACCTCTTCAAAAAGAAAAAAAATTCTGTACTGATATCTGTTAATCAGGTCAAAATGCAGGAGCAAACTTATTGTTATGATCCTCAGAAAACTGAAAATGTTTAATATTTCCTTACCCGAAGGCCTGAGGATAAATTCTGAAACAACCGTTCCCTGACTTACATCAGAAAATCTCCTTACCCATTTGATTTACACACCACTGTCTAGTGAAGAACTAGTACATGTTTCCTTACATTACATCTACAAATTGTATCACCATTTTTAGGATATAAATCATCTAGTGTTTCAGCAGATGGTATGTCAAGGCTCCAGGTCATCTGTATGACCACAAAGATAAGTATGTAAAAACTGTCAGTATTTAAAAAACTTACATAAAATCAATTTCTTGCTACGAAAGATTAGACATTGCATGGACATGCAGGTGTACAGAGTCCTGATGAGACAATGTCAATACTTCAGGCATGCTGCCAATTATTATTCAAACACAATCCCTGAAATGGATTTTCTTCTTGCAGAACAATAGAATATTTCCAGAAATTAAGAAAGTGCACAATGTTGTAAGGCACCAGGAAGAAAATATTAAACTACCTTATTTTGTCCATTAAAAAAGGAGACATTTATCATAAAAGCTACATTAAAAAATAGAGCAAATCACGTCATCTTCAAACATTGAGTCTTGTAGAGGTTTAGCTATGATAGGTGGATATTTTTGCCTCTTGATATGAGATTTATGAGAAATGCTGGGTTTGGCAGTCTGTTATAACATGTCACAGTGCTACTAAATGCAAGTCAGAAGTTCTGTATAATTCATCAGCATTCTTTCTTGATTGGAAACTATGCAGCCACCTGTCCATGCTGTTAATCAAAAATAGAAGACAAGGTGCTCATTCAAAAAGTACTGGACTGACAAGCATTTGGCAGAGATGAATACCAGCAAATCAAAACACAAGTACCAAACAAGAGCAATGAAACTACAGATGATCTACTGGTCAAACTACTGATGTAAAGTGCTGGGACTTACTTTCTGCATCAGATAACCAGTGACTTGCATCAGTCTCAGGAAAATCCCTTTTTTCTGGGACACTGAGTTGTGCAGAAATCATGCAGAAAGCCAAATTGTTGGTGCATCAGTTGTTACAATACTCACACAAATTACATAAAAACAAGAACTATGAGAGAAAAATCTTTAGCATTTAAAGGAAATCACTGTCTAGAGTAACATATACTTTGCACATTTCACAATTCTCATTAGTGAATGCAGTGCTAAGTTCCAAGGATTCACCTTCTACATTTCTCATCCTTAATTCTATCAAAAAATAAAAGCAGTCTGATTTTACTAATAACGCATCCTACTTTCACCAAACATACATTTCTAATACCAAGAAATAACAAGTCAACATTGTTCTTTTACACAGACATCTGCATGAAGTTGCTGAAGGTATGATCACTTCTTTTTTTTTCTTCTCAGTTCATGCTATAGACCAGCTGGATGTAACCATTCTCCTTTTGCATTTCTTTACTTTGAAAACTCTAAACAGTGAAATGTGGATTCATTCTATACAGTGTGTTACAATACTGATGTCTGTTTAAGACTGGACATTTTTCATAGACAACAAAGTGCCAAAGGCTATCATTGTGATCACTGACATTTCACATACTTATCCAGGTCCAAAGACAGGCTCTGATAGTTAGATTAGACCATTTGCTATGTTCTTTAGACATATGAAAAACACATGTATCTCCAAAAGTATAGCTGGTTTAGCTGTAATACAATTTTTTTCAAGTAATGTAAAACTTTAAAGAGATACAGAGTCACCACTTACTTTCAGTACACTCAGTTACTAGCACATAAAAGAGACCTGCTTTCACTGAGCAATTTATATGCTTAAAATGTGAAGCTTTGAAAAAGTGGATTTGTTGATAGAAATCCAGTCAGTAACAGTGAGTAAAGTGAAGTATTGCAAGGCTGTTTTCTAATGTAAATTATGCCACACGTGTGGCAGGCCAGTTTTCTATGCAGAATTTGTACAAGCAGTTGAAAACAGTGTGAAGGAGTATCATGCTCTGGAGTTGCTCTGTTTTGAAAACCAGTAAGTTTTCAAAATCCATACACATCCTTTTAAGCCTTAAAATGATTATATACCAAGTTCACAGCCATAGCTGCTTTTTTTTTCCTGAAAGAAGAGCACAGGAAGAATAAAATTTCTGGTGGACTCCTAGCTGAAACTTCAACTATGAATCACTTATATAGTATCTGTACAGACTTCCCTTGAAAATCATTCCCTCATAGTTTGCATAACACTCTCATACTGTGCTTACATGTATAGATGTAATGTATGAGCATATCTTCAATAGATTAACTTATTAATTAAAATTTCAAGGTTCACAGTTGTTCTTTTTCGGTCTCTTGGTAGAGAGTTGGTAAAAAAGAGACTGAAAATAATCCTATGTGAGGAAAGCAAAAAGGAAATACCAGTGAACAGGGCCTCCTGTTATTACAAAGGAGACCAGATAAGCTGGATAGCTAGGACTGCAATTTTCTACCCTGAAAAAAGCCCAACATCATCACTACATACACTCTTCTAGTTTTCTAGGAACAATTTAATGGCCTTCATCTGGAGGTTTAGACTGGACATTAGGAAACATTTTTAACAGAGAAGGTGGTCAAACACTGAGGCTTCCTAGAGAGGTGGTCGATGCCCCAGGCCTGTCATTTCAACAATGCCCTTAACAACTTGCTTCAACTTGGTCAGTCAGGCAGTTCGACTAGATGAACATTGCAGGTCCCTTTCAAATGAAATAATCTATTCTGTCCTACCTTATTCTATCACACCTCTTCTCTAACAAGTAGTAAGAAAGCAGGGGATGTAGCTCAGGTTCTAGTTTTTTTATTAATTTTATTCATGTTAAAATTTTTTGAGGGAGTCACAGCTGATGAAATTTTGCCAGTATCACACCAAAACCTTAAGCTTCACAGTATGAAATCCCGTACAGTGGGAATCCTCCTAAGATAAGTATTTACAACTAAAAAAGGCTGTTGAATGAAAGTTTTAGTGTTCTTTCTTTCGTCAGCAGTTATGCAGATCACCTTCTGCTCTACCAGAAATATTGATTTATATTAGTCAGGAAAACTTCATGACTTGTAGGCATGAAAGAAAATCAATACAGTATTGTTCTTGTTGGTTTTTTGCTAGCCAGCACATTTGCATGATGGAAGAGGGCACACAATGAAGCCCTGCGGTAAGTCTGTAGGTAAACAGATGAGAAATGTGAGAGCAAAAATGTTGATAATGAACAGAAAGTAAATCTCTTAACAGCCCTAACACAAATATGTCTTGAATGCTGATTTTATTCTTTCGTCTCAGAAGCCTATATTTAGAATTCAGTGTAAGAGTACAGCTTTAGGAACCACATTTCCACTAGGCATTTGGTACCTCTGCAGCTTATTATTCAGATGTTACACAAAGACACATCTCCTCTTGTACTCTCCATACAAAAAAATTGCCACAATGAAGCTTAGTTATTCAATTCTAACAGTGCATTTCATTCATACATACTTCTCTGTGAGCCAGACACAGCACTGTTGTGTGACTTCATGACCAATGTAACAATGTGCTCTTTAAAATATAACCCTCAATGATCTCAAACATACCTGTGTCAGAAAAGTCAGGATACTGGATGAACTGGTACTG
This sequence comes from Corapipo altera, assembly GCF_003945725.1. Taxonomy (NCBI): domain Eukaryota; kingdom Metazoa; phylum Chordata; class Aves; order Passeriformes; family Pipridae; genus Corapipo; species Corapipo altera. The sequence continues at coordinate 6,396,846 of NW_020884923.1, forward strand.
ATGTGTCACTGGAACTGGTATAATAGCATCTGTGACATGAAAACTAAAGCATGGATGCAAGGTGAATCACATAGCTAATAGAATAAGACTAACAAAAAATGAAATACAATAATCTGTGCTATGTGAGGTACTAACTCCTTAGACTGCTCTGTTACCTGAAATGCACGAGACCAGTGGAGTTAGTGGAGACATTCCTGTTTATGTTTACCATTAATTTTCAAATAGAAGTTTTTCTACTGAATTGTGGTTCACTGCTCACAAATTTAACCTACTTCTTCTTTAAAAAAAAGTATTATTACTCTGTGTGATTCTATAATAGAGCGTGAAATAAAGAAGATTATAAAAAGCCACTGAATTCACTTTCTTAGAGTGTCCCAACATTCCCTTTGCACATAAGCAAGTTTGGGCAAGTCAATTTTCTTTTCATATTGCACCAGGAAGGCAACAATAGATGTCACAACTTTAACTGCAGTTTTACATGCTAGGAAATTAACTACTTGGTTTGTAATTTGCAGATGTAATAAACGAAAGCAGAATCTAATTCTTACTACCAGAAGACAACATAACAAAAACACTAATATACATTAGTAGCATTTCAAAAGATCATAATATGGTGAAGTTTTTTTAAAACTAACTTTCAGTATTTATGAATGCATGTGAACTTCAGCCATAACAGTCTCTGTGTAGTTTTAAAGGCTGTCAATTTGTCTTTAAACACAACAATCCAAAAGAGGAACCAAAATTATAATCATAAAATGAATATCTACTTAAATTTTTCTCTCATGTAGAACCAACTCCACAAATAAACTATTTGCAGTAGTACATTCCTCTCCCGATAAAATGTTAAGATTTACAAGGAAAGAAACAGATAAAATTTTCTAGTTCTCTTCTAGAAACCCAGGAAAGAACAGTTATATCGTGTTTTCCCTGTCTTAGTGAAGCTGGAGGAACTCTCCAGAGCATATGAATAAAAATAAAAATATAATAAAAATGGTGAATTTGGAGAAGTGTTATTCTTTCTGTTGAGGTCTGGTTTTCTCCTGTGAAGTTACTTACCATAGTGCAGATACACAACAAGAAACACATAACTAAATTGTAACTGATTACTGTACCAATTATTTTTTTCAATTTCACTTTAAATCATCATTTTCTACTAATTTTTGCTATGTAAAGACTGAATTATCTCAAAATTTTATTGGAATTTAAACAATTGGCAAAAGTCCTAAAGTAGTAATGCTAATACAGGCATTAGGGGGTGGGGAGGAAGCAACAAGAAGGAAGATTTAACAAAATATTTGTAAATTTAAAACGTAATTTTACTCTGCAAGTTCAAAGGTGGGTATGTATTTTGTAGAATTCAGTAAGTGGAAAAACTTATCTGCTAACATTATTTCTCTTTCTGCCCACATAGAAACTATATATTATGTGAGAAATCACTGAAAAATATTTTATTATCTAAAAGCAAACCCACATCATGCAGCCTAAGGAAAAATTGTGATTTATTAAAAAAAGAAAAAAATTATAAATCAAAATGCTTTACAGAATGTTATGTTCTGATTTTTTTTTTATATTGAAAATTTCAGTTGTTTTTTTTTTTTCTTGTACTATCAATTCAAACAGAAGTATTTTGACATTAAAGCCTCAAAACATTTAATGCCAGTGCTGGAATATATTTCCCTGAGTCCCTTTATAATGCTACTTTTCAAGAATAATAAGTCAAATTCAGTGGAAAACCTGCAGTCCTCAAGCATTGGAGAATTATGGGAGCTGTAGTTCCAGTTGACTATCACCTCATCTTCTCCTGTCACCTACAAAGTCTGTGGTTAGACTCTCACTCTTTTGCCAAATTCAGAAATATCTCTGTGCATGAGGAGACCTGGGGAACAGGCACCACAGGAGGAGTGAAGGATGAGGGAACAACACACCTGAACACAGCACCACGGGTGCACCAGGGTGGCACGCACCAGCCACATTGACCTCACACTCATCTGAAATGAGACTTTGCAATTCAGCAAACTGAAATGTTTTCATTTTGTTTAATTCAAACCAAAGACAGAAGGTTTCCTTTAGATTTCTACGGCAGAATATTTGCATCTGAAGGCATTGAGAAGGAGCTGAGGTTATTGTGTTTGATGACCACAGGATACAAGAAAACAGGCTTTCCAGAGGAGTACAACTCGTAGAATTCACCAGTCATGTGTTTCCTAGCATGCAGGGCCAATTCCTCAAGAACTAATCTCCACACAGCAGCAATAAATCCTTCTTTACAACTAAATTCTATGCCTATGTAATTTGATCCAGTTCTACTGCAGTTAATAAAGCGGCAGAAATTTATAGCAGCAGATAATTTGGCCCAGAAAGAATGAACTGATAATCAGCAAGAACAAGGGTTAGTACAACAATCTCAGCCAGCTTCAGCCTTGGTATTAAGTACAGAATATCTCCATTTATCTCATTTGTTCTTGTCATAAACATCTTTAGAAGAGTTCTACCTAATGCATAAGAATTTATTTCCTCAAATTACTATATTTTACTGCATCAGAGCAATTTCAACATTTATTTCCTTTCAACAATTGAGATAATTATGTTTAAGGACTTAGAACAAGCTTACATAAAGTTGCTTTACTCTATTTGTTATGTGACAGTTACCGTATTACCCATGAGTAACCAGAGCCTGTCACATTGCAAAATTTCATGAATAATGTGTCATATATTATGCATGCATGTATAGTTCAGCATTGTCAAATATAGCCAAACAATTAATAAAACAAACGAAGAATGCATAATTGAAGTGCTAAATCTGAGAACTCAAAACTGAAATGACTAGCAGAGGATTAGTCATCTGCCAGGAAAATATCCATTGCAAAGTAATCCAAATGCACTCAACCAACCCACAGTCTTTTTTAAAAATTAAGTATTGCTATTAGAAATTGATTATACTTTTTAATAGCAATAAATCCCCATGAAATTAGTTATTGCTTACCACAGCCGTATCATTAACCTTTTGAAGAAAATTTAGCAAATTGCTAGCTAATGCTAATGACCAATTTTGAAAGGGATTACTCCTTAATTAAATTATATCATATACAGTAGTTGTCATAAGATAAGATCATTTTGATGCCAACTGCATCTTAACGTGAACAGTTTATATTGGAATGAAATACATTAATCCAAAATCAGTAGCTCGTGTAATTATAAGGAGCATGAGGACTACGTAGATCTCTTATTTTTGTATGACCAGGAAAAAAACCCCATCTTTGGTTTACATTAAAATGATTATGCTCTCTTAAAAAAATGCCTAAACCATGGACAACTCATCCCAAGGAGCTATCTATTCTCAGACTTCTGCAGCATGTTTGCTCAATTGTCTACCTCATGTGACCCAACTACCATGACGTAAGGGAGCATTAGGAAAGCCTTATTTTCAAGACAGACATTTACTATTTAGGAGTGCTTGAGTCACTGAGTTTTTACAAAGGGCCACTAACTTATTACAAAACCAAGAACAACAAAGCAAATAATCTCTTCAAAACCTGTCCATTCTATATAACATGTTATGAACCACTGTAGCTACAGCATTAAATGCAAATCTCAGTCTGGTCAACACATGCAAGATTGCTTAAACAGATTGGTCTTCTTTGTGGTTGAAATGGAATAAAATGAAAAATGACTGACATGATTCCACTCTTTCTTATTCCAGAGGAGCTGCTGGACGTGCTTTGAACCCCAAATCAGGCAGAACACAGAGGAAGTGCCTTTTAGGATTTCAGGTAGTGAAACACTGGCAAAAGTAGGTCTCTTACAAGAAGCAGGGACTTACTAGCACCTCCAAAAACTAAGGACCTCCTGCCACAACAGAAGTGCAAGAGAAAAGGAGGAAGGTCGTAGACCACTGTCACACCATCTCCAGCAATCAAAGCCATCTTCTCAAGTTCAGATAAATCAAGCAGTCTCCAGAATCTTCTGTATACTGTATATCATGCCATTAGGTCCTGAACATGAGCACAGGATGTCTAGGTTTATGTTTGTAGCAGCAGAGTCCCCAGAAATGGGGTAGAAATCAGATCTCCCAAGCAGTAAATGGGCTGATTAGCAAAACGTAGTGATGTCCTACAACAAGTGCACCTCACTGTGGCCATTTCAGCCTGCACCATTGGCCAGTGGCTGCCACATTGCTGCCAGCACAGTGGTTTCCAGCTAGTCACTTCTTCCTTGGTAGGGCTGAAGAGCTGGTTTTACAGTAGGGGAGGAGCTCACTCTCTCCTGCAGATAACCAGGTGCTCCCTAAACCATAAGATCTAATATGGAGGCACAAGTGGTATTTACTCCAAACCTGATTTTAGGCTCATTTAAGGTTGAACCGCAGTACAAATGACAAAGTATTTGTCATATATAAGTTTGTTAAAATAAAACAAAACAAATGGCACAGAAAATCTCATGTAATCCCCTGGTTAATAAAAACTGCTAAAGGGCTTACATACTTAAAGTATTAAGGCTGCGACTTGAAAATCATCTTTGTTCACATTTCCTACTTATTTTTGTGCATGGTTAAGACAAGTAAAATCTCAAACGAGAGGGCTAACTATTCCCAAACACGCAGAAGTTTGGACCCAGATCTGAACTTTGTGGTTGGACTTGCCTTCCTACTGGCTGAAGTCGAAGTCTCAATTACCAAGCACCCCAAACTGTGATAAGGATGAGAACACGTGTGGGAAACTTTGCTTACGCACATATAACTTCACACTTGTCATCACTCCCCTCTTCACAGTCTTGGCTGCAAAACTGAGTGAAGCCCAGTGGTGCCACAATCCTTTCCTCCCCCTCTTTATATTCATCTTTTTCTCCCCACTTTGAAATATATTTTCATACAATGCCAACTGAAAGCCCTCAAAGCTGGAATGCTTAATGTCACTTTGACTATGCAAGGGAGGCAAACTTTTATTGGAAACATTCCTTCCCTTGCTATTAATTTTTTGCTGCTCCCACGCTGTTGTTGGCAGCTTTAGATCCATATCAGAAGGAAAGCATGTAAAATGTATGCAGTTAGGCAGTGGTCCTGTAAGGCACTTCATGTGCACAAATATCTGCAGCTGTGCACTGCTTCTGATCTGTAGGAGACTACATATGGGCACTGAGATCAGAACACATCAAATCCCTGTTATTAAATGCATGTGTCTTTAAAGCAATGAGTCTTAATTCCTGTTAAGAGAGTCCAATAATAATAAGAAAGATAAATTATATTCGCCCCCAGCAGAAGGGAAATTACGATCTCCTTCTCTCTGTTCAGGTCATATGAGCTCGGAAATGCGAGAACATAAAAGACTAATAAGGTCTATAGCAAGATGTCTTAAAAAATCCTGAAGTACAATTAGCATTCAAATAATATTTAGTTTTTTCCTCTCTATAGCCAAAGTTCTTGTATGGCTTCACACTCCTGGAAGGTAGCAAGAATTGTTAGCTAGAAGCCAAAACCAGGTGCATTCAGATTCCTACCTGATATACATTTTTAACAGTAAAAATGAGGAGCTGAGAACAAATTAACATGCATGTTTTTCATCTCTGAGCACATTCATATTGAGTTTAGCTGTCTTACTGAAAGCAATCCTTATAAACCAAGGAGCACAGAGCACAATACAGGAGAAGCTAAGTGATAATTAAGGAATTGCTACATGCAACTGAAACTAGCAGATGCAAATGTCCACTTTGTCTTCACGCCCTGAAATCTTATGCTGCAAATGAAGTAAAAATAAGAAGTAGATTTATGGAAAAACCAATGAATAGCCATGCTTTCTTGCAGCTATTATTTTTCTTTCTTATATATGCATTGAGACATAATTCCATGCTGACCATTCAAATACATGCCTAAGAGGTACAGCATTTTTGCTATGAATTTAGGAAATGTAAGACAAGAGACTTGGGAAGGCTTACAGTAATAACACACAGGAAATATGGTATTTCAGTCATGAAATTTTGCAACCAACATAAATTCTTACAGGTACATACTTCAGCAGACTTCTGGAGAGCTACCACTTGTACAAATACTTACAAAATGAAGCAGTGATACACCTCAAAAGGTATAGATGTTAGTAGAACTGTATCTTGCAGCCTTGCTCATGCAGAAATCCCTACCAATATCTGAAAAAAATTTTACTGGTACACATAATTTAGGACATAATGTTCTTTTTCTGGACTCCGCTTACCAAGTTACAGATAAAATCAAGTCTATAAATGTTTGTGTTTCTGCCCTGCTTTTATTTTCAGATTCTCATTACATGTGCAAATCTACAGTCGGTCATTCATCCACAGTTGTGCATAAGGTGTTTCAGGACATCTCTTCAGCCTGAGCACTGTCTCTAGAGGAATCACTTGTGCTTGTGGGTGTTGCAACTCAAAAAACTCACAGCTATTATCTACAAGGAATATTCAATGAAATGCATGGAATAGGTTGGTGATCCCTACCCTAGTTGACCTCTGGGCTTATAGTGAATATATAGATGCAACAGGACATGCATCCAAGTACAAGTTGATATATTTGTAATTTTACTTGCAGTAGGAACAAATCTTGACTTTTAGTCAAGTAGGGAATTTAGTAGGGAAATAAAAAGATTTTAATTATTTTTAATTATTTTTAAATACTTAATTCTACATATATAATACTCAATTAAGTTAGCTTAGGCAACAGCTAGTTTGAGAAGGCTGGAGATTTTTCAGGGGTATTTCTGGTTTATTTCCCAGTGTAGCAAAATCTTAAATTACAGATACAGGTATCTGACAAGACACTATGCCAAGCCAAACACTTCACACTTTCATTTATTTTTTTTCTAGTAGTAGATGGCCTCTTAGTGGTTGCAAACTCAAGCTTCTATACTAGGGTATATAAGAGCTGCCCTTAGAACTCTTACCTTTGGAGTGAAGTGGGCTTGGTATCCTTTAGTTACTTTCCTTTAGTATGAGTCTACCACTGAGATTTACATTTTCTTGTCCATGCCGTGAAAATATGAGTCTTGGTGAGTTTGTTTCAACAACACTGCAACTTCCTAGGGAAATGGTCACAGCACCAAGTCTGTCTGAGTTCAAGAAGCGTTTGGACAATGCTCTCAGGTGCATGGTGTGACTCTTGGGGTATCCTGTACAGGGCCAGGAGTTGGACTCCATGAAACTGATGGGTTCCTTCCAATTCAGCACATTCTATGACTCTATGATTCCACAAATTCTCCTATGAATCAGATGAGAATTTCAGTTGATAATATATCAAAATGTTCTCCTCACAAGGCAGTCTCCAGCTAACTCAGGTGATATAACACAAGGGTTTTTCCTAAAGCTGATTTCAGGAATATTTTGTCACCTGAAGTGAGGCAGAGACAGGTTTCAAATTCACATTGAACACCCCCCCTTCAAAGAGCGACATTTCAATTCCTATATCCCTCTGGTGTGCAACTGATAGGCCTGGGCAATTCATCTGTGCTTTCCTGCATCGCTCATCTGCTGTTACCAGCTGTTCTTACACTGAAAACCAACTCTTGTTTGCAACTAGTCATGTAAAATACAACTTAAAAAAACATATCAGTAACAGTGAAGATGGTATATGAAAATGTTAAATGCCAGACTGTTTTTGACTTTGGTGTTTCATGTTTGATGAACAAGCTGGAATTTCCAAGTTGAGGAAGCGGTAATTAGTGTGCTGGCTGTCTCAAATACACATCCATCCCTGTTAACAGGAAGGTCTTGCTATCTGTTCAGAGGTAGTAATAGACTGCATTATTTATCCTTATAACATGTAAAGCCATATTGCGAAGAAAAAATGTGCAACTTGTGACAAACTCATAAACGCCAAAGTTCTCTTGGTGGGAAGTGCCCTGTTCACATCAAATGAGCCTTTATTTTTCTTAGATTCAGAAATCAGATGATGACTCATCAAGTATTGGTAAAGCTCTTTGAAGGCAGTAAGAGAGTGGTGAGTGGAACAGAGACATAGGAGATGTCTTGAAAATGCCACAATGAAAGTGGAAGCATTTTTATTTGGCTTATATACCTAAATTTTCTAATACAAACTGTTAGCAGCTGTCTGTCAAAGAATAAAAATACGACAATACTTACAACCTCTTACATTGTTCCCCTACCTTCTCAGAAAGCATGAATACCCCACTTTTACCTCCATGTTTAACAATCAGTGATATTACAGTCATATTTAATACATTTTTACCTTACAGCAGTAAAAAAAACCCTCACTGAGGAATTATGAAGTCAACTTTAGTGGCCAAATTGAGGATTTGGTTTCAGTTCAAACAGTCTTTTCTTGGGACCTGTTTGTTCAGTCATTACATTTACAAAACAAAACAAAAGCCCCAAAACCCTCTTAATCTTACTGGACATTTACAGTTCTTCCCAGTTTTTACTATAACTTTTGTTATCAGTATAGTCAGTAGACTGAAGGAATTCCATGTTTGACAATTTTGTCTGAACAGTAAAGATCAAATTGTGCTCACATATATCTTCTAGTATGAATCTTTAGACAAGGACTAGGGAAAAAAGAAATAGAAGTTATACAAGAAAAAAAGTATGAAAAATTATAAACAAAGGATTGTCTTAATTCTGCTTATTTTCTGATGTACCTTTGTGTACAAAAGTCACCATCATACACTCCTTTTCCTCACTTTTGCTGAAACATATGAAAAAAAATTGTGCCCGCCTTGTCTGAGAGAGCTGGTGCATATTAAGACAAAATCTATGGAGTTTTATAATAGAACATATTGCTATACAAACTATAGTAAAATAAGAGGAAGTAAAACTTGCTACAAGCAAATTTCATCATTTCATAATGTGGTGCATCTGTATAAAACACTAGCTGGAACAACTGTGCAGGCTTTATAACCTTCTGTTAGTGGTTCTCAACATGCTGAATTACCTGCAGTATATGAGCACAAACAGAAATGGCCACATCAGACATGCAAGTGAATGCGTTTCTCCCTTTTCTCCTGTCCCTAGCTAATGTCTCATCATAAAAACCTCGTCAGCTATTACCGATAATGTGCCCCATCTCTTGTCTTCATCTCAAATGCAACCTCAAAATTACTGTAAGGAAATAACCATGGCCAGCTTGGCTGTGAGCTAAGGGCAGACAGAGAAACTGGCAAAAGCAGTAGTGCAAAGGGCTGACCTTCAAAACAGCAGTTTGCAAAACATATGTGGCTGCCACAAAATAATATCAAGTAACCTTTCCGGTGCTGCTACTCTTAGATTCCCACTGAGGCTAATCAATATTGCCCTGCAGCACCAGAGAGGCATTTCCACACCTTCATGAAGGTTCCTGGTTTAAAGTAATTCAGCATAATAATACCGCAAGCTTCAAAATAGATCAGCGTGCTTCATGGAGGTGGCAAGAAAGCAAAAGCCAAGCCCAGCCAGACTCCCCTAAGTGCCCCTCCAGCAGACGACCCCCTTGGCTGCCTGGGACAGAGGGCATGGCCCCGTCCTGCAAAAACCCTTGAAGACAGAAGCACTTTCCAGGCCAACTGTAGGAAATGAAGTTGACAGGGTCAGTAAATTTGCTACTTCTATGAAAGAAGTCATGCTTCCCTCCACCCAGCTTGTCTATAGCTTTGTGGGGAAAGGATTTTGTTTTGTAAACAAGGTTTTGTTTTATAAATAATGGCCTATGCCCATTAGGCATCCTGGGGCTCACCATAACCGCCCTGGTGCTGAGGGTTTCTTTTCCTCATATATACCTGGAAATTAGCCTGCAGAGTCCTCCCTCAAATTGCAGAAAACCCTCTGCAATATTACGTAGACCAAAGAGGCTTGGGTAACCAGCGTGGCTTCAGCCACAGCCCTACTCATTCATCCCCAACAGGCTAATGACTGCAGCTCAGAGCATGAAGCACACACAATAAAGAAAGAGCTCAAAGACAACTTTTTCCCTCCACACTGCTCATTAACTCTCCCTGGTGGTTCTTGGGCCGTGCAGCTTTCTGGTTCACAGCAGGAACTTCAGTCCAGTGTCTTATGACAGATACGCTCCAGTGGCTAAGGCAGCCCCTCTAATGCACCAGCAGTCTCACTCACAAACCCCTTGCAGCGTTTTAAAAATTAAAAAATAACCATGATTTGTCATGCATCTGATATGCTTCTTCCATACAAAAGCCCACATGTAAATACGGAAAGGGACATTTTAAATGTTCCTTTGTCCATCATTTAATCCCTCCATACTTTGTGCTTATACTTTGTGAGGCAAAGAATGATCTGTTGCTCATTTAAGAGCTTAAAATCCATACCAGTTTCTCATAACTAAAACCAACACACTGCTGTACTAAAGCGAGATCTACTGCTATAGTAGATCTAAAACACAATTATCCATCAGCTGAGTATACATCAATGGGACAGCACATGATTAGACAACAGTGGGGAATCCTAATGATTCCCTGTGAAAATTGGGGCAGTGCAAGCCTCTCATTTTCTGCTCCATGATGTGTAGATGAAAAGTACACTGGAAAGAATACAAAATGAATGGCAGTATTTCTGTGCACATCCTAACTTTATTTTCACAGGAATGTGGAAATCTAACAAAAGAGCAAGACTACAATTATCAGATGGAAGACAAAACAACTACTGACTGTAATGTCTTACTTAAAAGCACAATGACTTGTCCACATCTTAAGCCCTGATGTTTTCAAAGGACTGATAGTTGCAAAGCGGCTCGCAGGCACACACAGTCAATCCCCAAGAATTTGGGGGTTCACCAACATCCATAGGCAGGTGGCAGATACACTGTGCCACAGCTCTAGGCATGCTTCACCTGATCTACATGGAGGCTTACTCTGCAGCGATGCTGCTCCTCTCACAGGGCACTGCAGTCAAATGAATACCTCCCTCACAGGACCAGACATAGTGCAACTGCACGCTGCAAGGATGCTGATCAATTTTTTTTTTATTTGTGTTTGTTTCTTTCCCTATCACCCAGGTAGGGGAGAGTTCCCACCATGCATAGGAGTTTCTTTAATCTTCTGAAGAAGAAAATAATTTTAAAATGAGCTATAAGACATGATTACACACTCTGTTCATTTCAGCCCAGGGCACGTTAACATCCCAAGAGAGATCTGAATGTTACTAAAGGCTGTCAAATTAACAGAAATATAATGACAAAGAGAGTGATGCTATGTTAGTGCAGCAATTGTTTGATTTGTTTGACATATTTTAAAAGGATTCTGTGGCTTTCTATCCCATGGGTCTTTCACAATCAGTACTTTACATGCTGTGACCCATAGAAACTCCTCAACAGAGATGTTCAGAATGCTTTGCAGTTTTAGGAAATTAAGTAATGCATACACCACAGTACAAATCTAGCCATTGCACAGAGAACAGTATAGTGGGAAATTAGGTAAGACCTTTGTCAAGCACATGCAATTTTAGCAAATACCTCCTATCTAGTGTGTACTACCAGTAACTGGGCTTTTTGACTGCTCTGAGTCCCTTGTGTCACACACTAAAATGAAGAACTATGCTTCCCTTGATCCCTGGGCAGCCAATTTTGTGGAGCACATGCCAACATTATGAATGGCATTTTCCATAGTAGATTAACCTCATAGTTCAACTTGTCCAGTACTAAGTGACTAATATTATCCATATGGTATTTTCAAATATTACTTATTTTGCCAGTCTCAATACAACCTAATATGGTTTACTTTCTTGGCAACAGATGTGAATTGAACAGGACTCCCAGGGAGTGAGAGCTCCCTAAACCGTAGCTCAGTTTTCTCTTAACTTCATCTTCTCCCAAAACTTTCCCCTCTCACTACTCAATTGCTATGGAATTATTAAGCTCCTTTCTTTCTTTAGTTTTTTTCTACAATACAATTCAGTAGAAATTAGTATGTTTTGAAGACTCTTTGAAGGAATTAAATCATTGATTTAGCCTGAAACTTATTTAATGCGATGCTGGGTGATGATCCACACTGAAGGAGTAACAGTAATGTACTTCTTACACTGTTCTAAACTAAAAGCAGCAAGGGACTGGGAGAGAACAGACTAGAACATTTCTATCTTCCTAGCATGCGTGAACATCTATTGTTGTTGGAAGCTTCTGAGACCTGCAGGTCTGGTTGAAAGCCATCTTTCCCTCCAGTGCTCTGGTTCTGTGGTGAAATAGCTCAGGTAATCAGAAGAATCTGATAGCATATCTATCTTTCTAGTATTTGCACTCATGCAAATTGAGCAGTTAATGATAACAAGCAGTGTACCAAAACCAATGTGCTTTGGTAAACATCACTTAGCATACGTCTGTTGCAAGCTTTACACATGTAAAGTGAATAGTTCCCTTTTACTTTGAGGAAGTAATAAAGTCTTTGAGCCACAGCCAGTAAAATTACTCATATATTGAGATAGTTATAAGATGAAATACAAAGGCCGCTATCCCATATTTTGGATGACCTTCTCAATCCTAAAGTGCCCATGACTATGTGATGTTGTTGGTTCCCTGTCCTGAGTTATTCCCTGTACATTCAATTAGCTAAAATAATTTCTTTATCACAAACTGTCTAAAAGACCTATTTAGAAACAACAGCAATCATTAAACAAAACTCATTTGTAGGAGAGCTGAAGGCATTTCTAATACTCATATGAGATTTAAAAATAGAAGAACACTTCAGAGTGCTTAAACTGCAGACAAAAACTCCATCCAATATGATGCGAAACACACAAGATTTACCAAATATGAAATGTAATGTGCACAGGTTGTTCAAAAGATGCCTTAATTTGCATGAATGAACATTGCAAAAAACATAACTTATCATCACAGCTAGGCTCAGCTTTGAAAATTGCTGTTCAGTCATGAACCTCAAATAGTCAATTCACAAGGCCATCTTTCCATTTTATTCCATAATGCTGGAAAAATTGTGTGTTGTTTATAGAGCTGGAAGGATTTGATCTATTATAAAACACAACAGGAGAGTAATTTATTTATTATCATTATTTAGCATGTGCATGATCATAGATAAATAGCAATCCACTCAAGAATTTAGGGCCTCCTCTGAAATATTTTTACAATCCTCTTACAACCAATAAACTCTTGAGTCAAGACTGGGTTTTCTTTTCAATAATTATTTTTCCTAAATCTATTAGCAAGCTCTTATTACCTTTACACTAAATGCATTAAAACCCCAATACCATGCACATAGGAAGGGCATATGCCTGGATACTGGGATCCTTATTCTCAGGCTGAGCCAGCAAGAGCTGTACCTTCACATTGAGTTTTACTGGCTCCATACAGCAATTCAATGAAGTCCCAAAATAAAATATAAAAACTTATGTTTGGTTTATGTTTAAAAAGTTTCCCTGGCATTTAGGAGCTCATATAAACACAACACTGTGTAGTTAACACCGAGTCTCTAGACATCTAAGGTGTGCTATGCTGCATCCTTTGGATCAAATTGTCTTGATGAGAAAATACGCACCTGGAGAGATTCAAACCCACCCATTTTTATGTAACTATAGTTTATGGGTGTAAAGATGAGCCTTTAAGATGCTTTCAGAAGAAGAGCACAAGGAAATATATACTGAAAATATTCAATGTCATTCAAGTTTACCAACAAAACCCCGAAATCTTTGTTAAAAAAAAAAAAAGAGGAGAGAAGAAATGAGAATTGCACAGTTCTTTGCAAGTAGCAGTTCTGTAAATAAATTTAGGCACAAGAGTAGGTACATGCTGTGTGACAGGGGATCTAGTTCCCTACCAAGTCTGAATTTTCATCAGAAGTTGCATATCTCCATTTGATGCAGAGAGCCAAAACAAGAGCTCGGACTCCACAGTTGCTTTGAAATTGAGATGAACTGCTGCCAGGACACTGAGTGATAGTGTAAACCTCGTAAAAGAATGACTCTTAATGATTCATGTTTAATATATGATGGTTATTGATCCAGTTATTGAATGTGCTTTACAGTGAATTGAAGTATTCCTGAAAAAAAAGACAACATTGAGAAAGAAATGGATCTTTTCTAGCCTTTTTCTATCACTTTCACATGTGTGTGTGTATATATATAAGGTATAATACTAAGATCAGGGTCTCCAGCTTTTGTCAAACAAAAGAAACGTCAAAGTAGTAATATCATATTTTTCCTATTAATAAAACAAGAGGATGCTATCAACTTTCAGGAGAGGGAATGCCTCATCATGTTCCCCCTTCCTCTCCAAACTCACTGAACAGTAAATATTTCAAAGGGTTCAATCTTGCTCATTCACTCTGTTTTTCTCAGCTTTGCATAGCTTCTTTGAAGCAGCTGTCCTCAAAGGATCAGATACTGTGTTTTCTAATCCTGTTTCAACTTCTCAGCAATACTTCTGAGTTCTATTAAAGATTAGGTAACATTTTTCTGTGCTGAGGCCTTCTAGGCATCTGAACAAAGAATGAGCCCCCAAATACACTAAGCAAATGTGACATTGCTGCTGGCCATGAAACTCCTTAAAGGAGATAATTTCCATTAACAAGATAATTACAAAAAATACATTATTTAAACCAGCCCTTATCATTTCATTTGCATCAAAAAACATATGTACATAACAAACTTCTACAACAAAGTAAATAGGAAACAACTGGGATTTTAGGGATTGTGCTATACATGAAAAATGTTCTAAAAAGAGTAAAGTGTATTGTGTGATGGAAAAACAAATGTTCCTGCACATTCCTTAATTTAAATGCTGCAAAGATTTCAAACAGCCCACTCCTAGGGAGGAAGTATGGGGACTGAATCCTACCCTAATAGTCCTGCAGGGAAGTATTTTCTCTATATATGTACTATTTTGGGCAATTTGAAGTACATGTGTACATGTATGTGCACAAATTTACAGGCATGGGCACATTTATGAGAGCAAGACCACAATGTTATAAACTATCACATCTCACAAGTTTGGCTTCAAGTTTCAGCTGGGCTGATAGTGCTTCTTAGTTAAATTATTCTTTAACTGTTTCTGTGAAATATTTGGTGAAAAACAGGAACAAGATTTTATCTTCTGAAATTAAGTAGAATGAATTCAGGTAGCAGTTTGGGTTACTAATATCATGCATATATGGCAAATTTCTTCTCTAAACACACTCTCCCGACCCCTCCTGTGGTTAAAGGATTTTACAGGTGAACTGACAACTGAGGCTGTGGAGTTCATACCCATACAAAGGCTCCTGGCCAGAAGCTGTCAGGATGGGGCTGTAACAGTAAGGATAAGATCCAAGGTGAAAAGAAAAGACATGCTGCTGACCTTTAACTGTTCCTTTGAGATGTGATGCCATATGGAACTCACAGGTGGAGTGTGTGCTGGCACCTGGGGAGTTTTTATCCTAGCAGTAATGCAGAGGACATGCTGCCAGCAGCCCTCCCTTCACGCGGTGAGAAAAGGGCAGAGAGGGGTCCTTTCTCTCAGCCAAAGAGTTCAGAGATGAGATCAAACCCTTCAACAGCGGAACTGTACCAGAAGAAAAGGTTGTGAATGTACACACTAACAGCATATTTCAAAGTTGAAGAGATACAAGTGAGTATCCTGCCCTTCTCCTTTGAATGCTTGTACGTACAGTCGTTCTCTGAATGGCTTCAGCTAGGACTCTGTGACTACAGACAGGGGAGGTGTAGCAGTTTACAAAGCCATGATATGAACAAAAACCTAAGCACAGCCACTGCCAAGTGCAGCATTGATCCTAAAACACCAAGAGTGACACACATGGCACAACTGCAGCTGGTGCTCCAGGCAGCTGCTCTGTCAACTACTCAGAGTTGGAGCAATGAAGAAACCTCAAGTCCAGTTGGCTGGCCTTCAGGGAAGTGAAGAATCCCAATCTGCAATTTGAGAATGTTCCTTACGTTGTAAGAATTTCACTGTGATGGATTTTTTTTTTTTTTTTGAGCAGAATAGGGGCCTGTTTGACATTTCTGTTGTAGACACACAAAGATGAGAGGTCATCCAAAGAGTTGTGTTCTACCAACACAGAAAAACAGAAATTGT
This sequence comes from Corapipo altera, assembly GCF_003945725.1. Taxonomy (NCBI): domain Eukaryota; kingdom Metazoa; phylum Chordata; class Aves; order Passeriformes; family Pipridae; genus Corapipo; species Corapipo altera. The sequence goes on from NW_020884923.1 coordinate 6,412,825, forward strand.
CAGCAGTTCTGGTGCTGACAAGTTTCTCTTGAAGACCCATTTTGTCTGGTTTTGGAGCCTAGCTGACAAGAGTACAACTTCCTGCGTTACTAGGAACCTGTGCCAGAGAGTAGCCCTGGAACCAAGGGTGGTTTTAATTAGGTTTGTTTTTCTTTATAGCTGATTCTAGGACTGCTGAAGAGGGAAAATGTGCAATTCTTTGTATGAAAATATATCAAGCAGCTGGAGATACTCCATTTCTTTCTAGCTCTTCATTTAAGTGCCATGCAGGATATTTAATTGTGATGTTTTCTTCTTCCAGACAGGAAAGACAACTGGATAGTGCTATTAGAGACCAAAAATTCTCTACCACAGCCCTTGATTCCAAGGATGATCATAACCACACACTTTTTGGACCAAAGTCAGAAGCTACAGTATGAGACTAAAGAATGAGAGAGAGAAACCCAGGACCAAAGTTATAAAGTAAAAGTATATAATAGTACAAGTTCTCACAAGCATTAAAAGAGAAGGTAAAGCATATGCAAATTAAAAATTTAAAGGGTTGTGATGCATTTAAACAGTGGGGAGAAAACAGAAAGTGTAACACAGACAACAAACGAGAGGCAAGTGAGATAGGAATGAGCTCCAGTGTTCTTACTCTCATGTGAATCACATAATGTGAGTGTTGTTACTGTTATGTGAACCACACAGTGTAGAAAACCCAGATTACATGCTACAGGTACTACAGAGCTAAATAAATAATTATCTGAACAGCAACCCTTGAATGTATGTGCCCAAGATGTGAACACAAGAACATATATGAACCAACTGGATCAGTGATTCAGTCACTGGAAAGAAATCCGGGATTTCTGCACACTTGGTATGGTAATATTGTCTTATTGGGTGAACAAATGGGGTTAACTTTCAATGATATAAGAGCAGATCTTCTGTGACTTCAGCATGAATGTGCAACTGTAATTCACAGAATCACAGAATGTTGTGAGCTAGAAGGGATCACTGAGTCCAACTCATAAATGAATGGCCCCTATGGGGATCAAACCCACAACCTTGGCATTATTAGCACTGTGCTCTAACCCACTGAGCTAAACAACAGTCTTAGACCATTTACCATAATTAAGATGAGGTTTCAGAAAGGAAAAATTGGAGGAAGATATGCCATTAAATACTGATCAAAGAGCATTGATTACATACTTCATCCTGTACGAAATGAAGATTTACTGTCTGTGGAAGAGAACACCACTTTTTGACCACATGGTGTTCAAAACTCTCCCTAACTCTTTGAAGAAGCTCAAGGAGGAGCTCAGTTCTGAAATTGTTAATTCCTAGTCTATCCAGCATGCTTCCTTTTCCCAGCTGAAGATAAAAGAAGACTTATTTGAAGCAAAATGAACTCGTCCATTTTAAAGTGCAATATTCCAAAAGATCGAGCGATCACAAGAGATCCTAGTTGAAAGAACAAGTGTTATTAAAAATAGCACAACATACTGAAAACAAAAGATTATTTCCAAACTCTAAGTTGGCAGAGGAAAACATAACATTCCACATGCAGAGAGGTTAGACAAGTATTTCAAATAAATACAAATAAAACATCAATTGAGCTTGGGTAAATGCAGTGCCAGGTACCTGAAGACAGTCTGGCATTTTATAGATTATAAGCCTCCCTTTTCCAGTACTAAAGATCAGGTTTTAGAAGCCTTTATCTAACGTTAGTAGTTCAAATTATTGCATTATTGTGGGAGGAGGAAGGAGACATGAGGAACAAGGGAGGGACCAACAGGGAAATTCCACACCCATACTTTATTGTGAAAAAATACAACTTTGTGAAATGCAAACTTGGCTGCCAGATAATGTAGCAGCTGGTTTTATTTGTTTAAATAAAAAGTTTTACTAAAGTTGCATCTGATCTAGAATTTAAACAGGCTAAAGATTTTCCAATACTATGCTTTTATTCTGCTAAATGTTTTGATACACAAAAAGGGGAACTACTTGAAATACTTATTCACTATCCAGTCAATTTTTAGAAAAGGAAGATATAAAAGCGTATCTGGCAGCCTGTTTCAGTGCAGAAAGACTCAAGTACTTGTCATCTGGCATCAGCAAACCAAATAATGCTGAGTCCCTTTTACTTTTTATTCCTTCAAAGGATTAAGTACAGAGAGTACAGAGATTACCGGTAACATCTTTCAAATACAGGCTCACATATTCATGAATAACAACAAGAAAATCTAAATCAGTACTTAACATGTAATTTTATGCTGCATTTTCAAGAGTAGCGTGCTAGCAGCTATAATAGTACAGAGACAGGAGTCATTCTATAAGCTGATTCTGAAATTCTGCATACATATATATTTGGGGGGTTTCAGGAGTTCTATTATTTAGGTTTGGAGAAAAAGGTCAGATGGGTTTCTAGGTTATTATTTCAAAAGATAATTAAGACTGCAGACAACTTCAATCTTTTGTATAGTCCCATAGACTATAAAGTTATGTTAAGAAAAATATTTCAAATATAATAGCAAGAAGCAATACAAGATCATTTTAGAATAAGGCATTAAACAAAGATAATTTAGGTTTAGTGCTATTATAGATGTGTGCTAGAACCCTTCTTTTGCTCAGCTTTGGCACCCAAAACTGATGAAGACTTGTGAGCACCCAGGCTTTGACTGGATGATGGAGTACAGTAGAAGAAAGAAGGAGCCTTGCTATGATCCTGCCTTCTCAATGCAGAGTTCAGGAGCCAGAACAACTCTCTGCAAGTCAACCACCATCTATAACCCAATTCCTAGCTGCTGTGTCCTGGAAAACTTTTGCAATGTACAAGTCACCTTGCATCCCAGTGAGGTTTCCCACTGGCTGCAAAAACATGTTCTGTGATATAGAATGTACAGTTACCAGAATAATTTTACTTTTACGTTCTGTAAATTAAAATAGAAAATTCAGAAAGAAATGCTCTCAATAGCAGAAAAAATGAAATACACATATTCCTATAAACATTCTGATTCTGAAGAATCTGCATATCTCAGTGTAATGGATGATGACGGAAAGAAACCCATACCTGATTTTGAATGAAAACTATAGGAAGTAGGGCCAGGGTAATATAAATGCTTTCAAATCATTCATCCAATTACATCAAATCAGAGTGAGATAAATGAAAACCAGAAGCTTTGCAGATATAATTCACACAGAACATAAAAGGAATAAATGCACTTATTCCTTTTGTGATGCACTGTGCATGGTTGAAAAAAAGTCGATGGTCTGATTAGTAAGAACTTCCATACACTTACCAAAATAATACAAACAGTATGTGTTGGCTTCAAACACTTACGCAGTTGTATAAATTCAGGAAATTTGACCATAATTTGTTCCACTGTACTGCAATAATGCTTTTTATATGCATCTGCCTCTGACAGATCCTAATATGTATTGATGTAATATATGTTTGTGAAAATTATCATGGAATAAACTGAAATGTTAGCACTTCAGATAAACTGCTGTGCCTGCCTTAAATTTTGAATTCTCCACAGTGAAGTTGCCAACTTATTTTAAAGCTTTTCTACAATTAGACCCCAAGTTCTTAATTTTAGTTTGAGCTGACATCAAAATTCTTATAATAAACACTGAAATAGCTGGACTCAGAGTGGCTGCAAAATAGTAATGGACTGAGTATTGAATCTTTGTTATAAAACCTGGATTCACTTCCCAGAATTACCTCAGTTCTTGGATTACCTTCAGTAAGCTTCCTCACCTTCCTGCACCTCGCTTTGTTTTTTTTCCCAGTTCCCTTGGGTGTTGCCATTGTATATTCCAGGCAGAGACCCTTTCACATAATTTGTTTGGGCAGTTCTAGCACAGGGTGGCACTACTGCAGATCCAAGCCCCTAGATGCTACTGTAGAATTAATTAGAATGTAAAAATAAAAGCTTAGATGTTTTCTGAATGTCACTGTTTCCATTCTGAAGAGTTGGGTACTTCGACTACTACTATCCAATAAATCTGTTGCAAAGACTAAATACTGTTAATCCCTTAATCAAAATATTTTTTCAATTATTAACATGAAATTTGCACAGGAAGCAATTTTAATATCTCTAAATACTTGTTTACTTACCATGATCTTATGAACTATTATGAAAAATTAATGGTGTGAGCTGAACTGATATTAAAAAAAGTTTTGTAGACATTTCCGCTCTCTTTAAGCTTTCTTTTTAAAAACGTCTTCATCAGTATCAGTGACTTTTTTGAGGGACAGGGGGAGAGAACTGCATTTGCTTATGTATATCTGCTCATATAGTTATCCTCTCTGAATCACTTGTCTTGGCTCAATATTTTAAACCAGAAAGCAGTCCTTTCTTAAACAAGAAACATTCTCCTCAAAGTGAGAGCTGAGATCTGTGTCTCTCATCTCATTTCCTGTCTTTCTGGTTTTTAATCAAAATATATGAAGTCATTGCTTAAAATTGGTATTCAGTCACATGAATATTGTGGAACTGGGAGAATATAGATGTTTAGCAGTAGAGAAGAATGTCAGAGTTTAAATCCCACTGATCTCATTCCTTATCAGAGCCATTGGATCATATTCACATGATCTTCAGGGGATCTCACATAAAGACTGTGAACCACAGGTAGCCCCCTATACCCTCCCAGCAGCATGAATTTGCTATCCTATTATATAAACATCTAAAAAAATAAATCTTTATTCTGCAAAGTGTTGAATAGTCTTACTATAATTTCAACAAAATTGTGAGCACATAGTTCAGGGTTCAGCTGAAACAGCATTAGAGTGCTCTGCATGTGTCTCACTAAATCTAAAGGACACTGAATTGCAAACATCCTCCTATACGTAAATACACACACACAGAAAGAGCAGGAAAAAGATTTCCCTCTTTTGATTAAAGGTATTTATGATATTTTGGTATTATATAAACTCCAGAACACTTTTAAATATGAGAACTCCTAATCAATACTGAGTAATTGCAACTCCAAAACTGACAACAGTAAATATTTATTTCTAAATCCAAATATTTTATCTCAATTTAGTTTTAATGTTCCCTGTTATCCTGCCTCTCTGGGGATAAGAAAGAAATATGATCCTCACGAGATAAACACACTTTTACCTGTTGTAGTAGACAACCCTGCATAAGCACTCCCAGGGAAGACTGACAGTGTTCTTTCAACCCATATTCCTTTCACAAGATGTCAAGTTGCTAGTTCTGATGGGTTGCTTTTGGCTGGATGCCTGGTGCCCACCACTCTATCACTTGCCTCCTCAGCTGGACAGGGGAAAGAAAATATAATTAAAAGCTCATGGGTCAAGATAAGGACAGGGGGAGATCACTCACCAGTTACCATTATGGGCAAAACAGATGAGACATAGGGAGATTAGTTTAATTTATTACCAATCACATCACACTAGGAAAATGAGAAATGGTGCTACATCCACTTGCCAGTCAATCACTAGTGGGGTTCCCCAGGGCTCAGTACTGGGGCCAGTCCTGTTTAATATCTTTATTGGTGATCTGAACAAGGGGATCCAAGACACTAAGTTGGGTGGGAGTGTTTACCTGTTGGAGGGTAGGAGGGCTCCGCAGAGGGATCTGGACAGGCTGGATTGATGGGCTGAGGCCAGTGGTATGAGGTTCAATATGGCCAAGTGTCAGGTCCTGCACTTGGGTCACAAAAACCGCCAGCAGTGCTACAGGCTCAGGCAGGAGTGGCTGGAAAATGGCCCAGCAGAAAAGGACTTGGGGATACTGGTTGGCAGTGGCTGAACACGAGCCAGCAGCGTGCCCAGGTGGCCAAGAAGGCCAAGGGCATCCTGACCTGTATCAGAAATAATGCGGCCAGCAGGATCAGGAAAATGATTGTCCCTCTGTACTCAGCACTGGTGAGGCTGCACCTCGAGTACTCTGTGTCCAGTTCTGGGACCCCCAGTTGAAGAAGGATATTGATGTGCTGGAGCATGTCCAGAGAAGAGAAACAAAGCTGGTGAAGATCTACAGAGCAAGTCCCATGCGGAATGGCAGAGGGAGCTGGCATTGTTTAGCCTGGAGAAAAGCAGGCTCAGGGGAGACTTTATCGCTCTCTACAACTATCTTGCAACAAGGTGGGGGTCAGTCTCTTCTCCCAGGCAACTAGTGACAGGACAATAGGACATAGCCCCAAGCTGTTCCCGGGGAGGTTCAGGTTGGGCATCAGGAAGAATTTTTTCACTGAAAGGGTGGTTAAACACTGGGATAGGCTGTCCAGAGAGGTGGTGGAGTTACTACCACTGCAGGTATTCAAGAAATGACTGGATGTGGCACTTAGTGCTATGGTTTAATTGGCATGGTGGTGCTTGATGAAAGGTTGGACTTTGTGATCTTGGAGGTCTTGTCCAACCTTAATGATTCTATGATTATAAATAAAACTAAATCTTAAAAACACCTTTCCCCCCCTCCTCTTCTTTCCAGGCTCAAATTCACTCCTGTTTTTCTCTACCTCCTTGCCCACCAATGCAAGGAGACAGGGAATGCTCAGTTCATTACACATTGTCTCTGCCACTCCTTCCTCCTCAGGAGGACTCCTCACATTCTTTCCCTGCTTCAGCATGGGTCCCTCCCACAGGGTGCAGTCCTTCAGGAACAGGCTGTTTCAGCATGGGTGCCCCACAAGTCCTGCCAGTAAACTTGCCCCAGATTGGGCTCCTCTTTCCACGGGTCCAGAGGTGCTGCCAGGAGCCTGCTCTAGTGCAGGGTCATAGCCATGTGCTGCAGGGGAATCTCTGCAGACCTTGGTGTCTGCAGGGCTGTTTCTCTCATTCCTTTCTCTGGCTGAAGTTGCACAGCTTTTTCCCCCTTTCTCCTGCTTCTTAATTTTGTTATACCAGAGGCACTACTGCCATCACTGCTGAGCTTGGCCTTGGCCAGTGGTGGGTTCTTCTTGGAGCCGGCTGGCACTGACTCTGTTGGACATGGGGGGAGCTTCTAGCAGCTTCTCATAGAAGCCACCCCTGTAGCCCACCCAATACCACAAACTGTCCACACAAACCAAATACACTAGTTTACGTATTATATTACAAGACTTGACACAAATTTTGTTACTGTAGAAATATCAAACTGCTCTTTCCCATTGTGATGCATCAGCTTTACAGAAGTGACAGTCTGAGAATGTGGTGCTCTCATTTTTCTAAAAGAGCTGGGCTTCCCAACAAGACTGTGCACTTTCTACATTAGAGGACCTCTAGGGAATACCCTAGGGATCTGGTTCCCGTAACACCCTCAGAAAGGTATGCCATCGTGCATTATAGAAGTTGCTCTCTCCCAGAAAGAATGTCATAATATCATACCAAGTAAAAGAACACTTCAGTTTCTTTATGGCAAAATGAAAGAAATTGAGTCAGTTACATTCTCATTTTCCGCAATGCTTCATGTAACTGAGAAATCTTTACAAGAAGAAAATATAGATATAAGTATTTCTTCTGCAGGGAACCACCCACTCAAATGCTAAGAAAAAAACATTCCTTTCTTTAGTAACATAATATGTAAACATAAACGTCACCAGCAGTACTCAATGAGTTAATTAATGTATAATATGTATACTATGAATACTATATACTATTGCATTTTCTGATTTGTTTTTCTACTTGAAATCATACTATTGCATGAGTTTAATTTTTTTTTTATTTAATGTTCCCTAAGCACCCAGCACTCTAGCTCAGGTTATTTCCTAAAATCTCTCTTGTAATCTGCAAGGTCAGACAAGGACTACTTTCAGATATTGAACCACTGCCATCTGAAGATTTTCCAGCTGTGAGGGTTAGCTAGTTTTCCTCTCAAGAACATCTCCTTCAGTTATCAGATTGCTTTTGCAACCTTTCCATTTCCACTCAGTAAATGAAAATTACATGCATCTCTATTTTAATGAGAAAAAAAAAATGAAAATCGAAGATCTCCTGTCAGAAACCCAGTGGTTCAAGTAAGACTGTTTTCCTTCCATCTTCCTACTCTTGATACTTACTTCTCTTTTTCCCTGTGTTCATTAAACTTTCCTGTCTATTGTAATATGGCTCAAAGTCCACTCAGAATTACACAACTCTAATACAAAATGATCTACAAAGAACTTCATAATGTTGCTTAATTTGCTTATCTTTAGGGTAAGTTGCCCAAGATACAGAGATACCATTCACATATCAGCTTTCCTAATGACTGGAAGTCAATTCTTAGATTAGCCCATCAGAAAGAATATTCATCAAGGCTAATTTAATCAGGTGTGGCTTATGTGTCTAAACAGCCTTCAGTGAATGGAGAGAAAAACATTCACCAGCAAAGCCTAATCTGATTGTTCTGAGTCCCTCTGTGGAGGAGAAATGCCTTCTCCTCCACTGAGTATAGATAGAGCTGATGGAGATAATCCTTACTGAGCTAATATCAGGGTTCACAAAGACCTCCTTCAAGTTTATCTTCTCATCTCCATTTTTTCAGACTTGACTGTCAGAGGACAAAACTGCTGCCAAAGTTCAAGGTTCTGGAGGTCTTAAGAAATCTTTAAATAGTCTCCATACCTCCAGAATGTATACATTTGGCCAGTTCTATCTGAAATTGAGAATCATGCATGGAAATGTCACATTCCAGATATCAAAATCTCACTGCAGTGGAACGGCCCAGGAGATCAAAATAAAACTATAACTAAAAGCTTAGATATAAACACAGAATTTACAAAGTAAGCTGAAATCTGAGCACCTGGGAAAAAAAATCATATACTCATTTTTTGCTATGCAGGTGACAAGCACAGAACTTTATGGGATATAAACAGAGGTCTGTGCTGTTGGATGTTTACGTGTATGTATGGTAGCAAAAATTAAGATGTGTGTGTGTGTATTGACCACATCCACCCATGCAAGTGAGTTCAAAAATACATTCGATGACATAAAAACAGTGTCAGTGAATATGTATTTATGACTTTATGGTGGATTTCTGCACTTTATAAATTTCTGAAGCAATCAAAGAGCCCAGAAAGGAAGCTGATGCTGTGATGTTGATCGTATTATCATCCCAGGCATCTGCACTGTCCAGCAGGAAGAGGCAGGCCCTTGACAACAAGCAGCAGTGTCACTTCTTTCCAGCACATGGTTTCTGGGAATGGGTATGGGGAGTGTATCAAAAATACAGGCAAGATGTGTATAGAGAAAAATAAAATACATATAGGGAATCAGGAGGAATGGACACCAATATTTATGTAATAAAAGATTACTGTTTACTCTTTGTTACTTCCTTGGTCCATGATACTCTGATATTTGAGGGCACCACAGTCTCATAAAGCATTGACCTTCACAATAACTCCACATGGGTGAGAAGTACACAGGGGAGATAGGTGTGAGTGGACAAGAATAAAGGAGGAGGGAGTCTGATACAGCCTGGAAGATGGCACAAAGAAGTTTGGCCAGCTGACCAACCTGAGAAAAGAACTGAGGAGCCACAGCATGTCTCTTTATTCAGCTCCTGAAGAAAGAACCAGGTACTCAGTCAAGTAAGATTTCCAAGTTAAGGCATGGGAGAACAGAGGGAAAGGACTAAAGATCACTCCAAATCCTAAGTGAAGCACAACCTGATTTTATTAATATCTCTTTCCACAGCAATAATCATCAACTGAACTAGATTTTCCTATGGCCTGTGGAGAGGGAATTCTCTACAATTAGGAAGAATATATAAAATTTAGTTTCCTTATTTGAAAGTATATAACATCTAATTTCCTTATTGCAGTATACTATACAACTATGTTCAGAAACACTGAAATAGGAAAACATATTGGCCATAAACTGTTCTTTTCAAAACATATCACCAGGTAAAGTATGGTATTAAAGTTAATTTTAACATAATCTGAGATAGGATCAGAATAAGGATCACGTTTCCCATATTGTGTCTATTTTCAGGATTAAATTTTTCAAAATTAAAATGTTTACTTTTTCTAAATTGAAAAACAGTATGCATGGCAAATTACATTCTGGCCAAAACTGCCCATTGATCAAACATTTCAGGGTTTTCCTGGACATACAGAGCTCTCACTGCAATGATTCAGGCAGAATATAAATTTTTACCTTGAACCAAACAGAGGACTTAATACTTACTACTGAAGGATTACTTTCAAATTCTTCTTTTAACTCATTTCTCATTTTCAGACACATTTTCTCTGAGCTTTAAGAATGAATGTAGGCTAAAACTGGCTAGCTAAATCAACGGCATCAGACATTTTGCATCAGAGCAAATATTGATTCATAAAGAGTTATCTCTGAAGTTTATTAGAAATGGAAAACTTCCATGTGTTCTTTTTTGTAGCTCGTTCCCCTATTCCGATACAAACTGAAGTTTCATTTATGATATTTACAATTTGGTCTATATTTAATCTGGAAAAATATTCAGAAGAAGCACATAAAACTAACATGCATTTAGGAATTCTTAAGTATAAAACTGCACTTTTAAACTACAAATACCCACTTCAATACTTGCAGATAAAACAGTAGGCTATTTTATGATTTATATTTAACTTGTTCTTCAGAGAAACCAAAGTAAAAAATTTTAAAAATTTGGGAATAACAATTCCACCATAACTTTAAGGATCTGATCTTCCAAGAAAATCCACAGTCAACTGAAAATGTGACCATTAATGCCCATTCCTGATTTCAAGGATAATTAAAAGCACAGCAAATTCTTACAGGATTTGTGTACTCTGTTGTACTTTGTGAGAATTCTGTAAAATTAATAATTTTCAGCTTAGAAAGACATGACATTATGTAGCTGAGCTGGAAGCCATCTTCTTTGTATATTATTTAAACACGTTCAAAAGGATGTAACATGGAATTTAGATTCTAGCCTGGCAACATTTCTCAGCTGCTTTATACATAATTTGCTGCTAATAACTAGATAGGATGCAAAACACTAAGCAAAATCAAAAGGTGGTTCTAGGATAAATACATTTCCTCGCCAAGACAGGAACGGAGAGTTTGTGCAAATCTAAGACAGAGTTCGGTTTTGTTTAAGAAGTGTTGCTTTGTCAACGCTTTTAAACATGAGCAGTGTCCATAATGTAGACTGTATATTAAATTACCAGCTTAGTTTTCAAGCAGAGTCTACTGTCACAAGTCTGTTCTACCTCCCATATGTTCCAAACTTCAAAGATTTTTCAAATATCTGTTTTGGTCCCAATGACATTCTATTGAGAACAGGCACAAACAAAATTTGTAGAAGACAAAGGTAATGAAATTACAGTATATGTCACTTTGATCCATTTTCTTCAGTGTACCACAGAAACCAGACCCAGAAATGAACATCTGAAGATAAACATACACTGTTGAAGCACTGTTCATTTTCAGCATTTCCTGTACTGAGACTCAGCCTTGAGTGGGCTATGTAGATAAATGAACGCCACAAAAAGCACAGATAGATCTGCTCGCAAGATGCTTAACACTGCCTGTGGGATAAACATTCATACAAGTCAAGGCTCCACTGAGTATATATAAATTAAATATATCATTTGGAAATACAATTAAAAGCACGTTTCACAAACTTAGAGCTGATCTGAGTAAGTGCAGATCAAACAGTACAATCTCATAAAGTTACAGAACCTGTTGACACTGCAGCAGTATCTGTGAACACCAAGATTTCATGCCACATACTTATCCTACCTGTTGTACAGTGAACTGAGTTAAAACATAGATGAAGACACGGGTCGATGCTGGCTTTTGCTGAAGTGGTGTGCAGTGACAGTCTACCTGGGTGAAACAACACTGGAGAGCCACTTCCTCCCTTCCTGCTTCCAGCAGGGAAGTGATACCACCCTAAAGCAGAGCTACACTAACCCATCCAAAGAGAGGCACTCAAGTCACTAAAATGACTTGCAAGAAAAAGAGATAGCCACTTGTCTTCCCTCAAGCTGACTGGTTAGTGAGAGGGAAGATCATTCACTCCCAACATTTGTATCCTTCATGTCAGCTTCAGCAGATCATTTTCTCTTCTTTCTCCAGCAGCATAGATTAAAAAAATTTACCAGTGATGCCATGGTAGACATGAAAGTTGATTGAGATTGGATCACCGTGACTCCCAAATCAGTTATTCTCCAAAAGCTCAAAAGCAGAATACTTTTTCACAGATTCAAAAAATATGACTGTGATTTATTGTCCTTTCAATATGAACAGTAGAATGTACTGACAAATTGGCAGTGTTTTTTCAAACAACAAATGGAAATCTAAAAATCTCTTCCCTTATATCAAGACCAAGGGCAAACCAAAACTGCCTGAACTGTTCCTCGGACACAGATCAAATCTAATATCCCTAAAGGTTGTGTCAAGAGCCATCTCTCAAAGTTGGCTACATTAGGTAATGACTATAAACAACTAGATAACAACTGCTCAATAGATAATATGTTCTCACTGACAGTAGATCTGCTTATGGGAGCAAGTGCAACTTGTTAGCATGTGAGCTAGGACAGTAGAGGGTGCATTGCCAATCTTGCTTTAGAAATACACAGCAGTCAAGGAACAGGATTCACCTTGCATAAGGGAAAATCACAGTTGCTACAGAAATAGCACTTGACTTGAAGAAACCCTAACAGGCAACCTCTCCAGTTTGTTCCTAGCACAAGATGGTTATGAGGATGAAGCATCTAGAAAGCCAAACGCATATTTTTTTACCTTTTCTGCTCAGCTGCATTGTTACAGCACAGACTATAAACACAGTCAATAAGGTCTGAATGAACATTGCAAAAGGACTTAGATCAGTCAGGAAACTGAAAATTAGATAGATCACGCAGGAGGTCCACAGAGAGCAATATCGACTATGGTCAACATCCAGCAAGAAAATTTTCATACATCTTTCAGTCTCACGCCTTCATAGTGGCAAAAGACTGAGTCCTGCAGTATGCCCATCTCCTACTTTGCTGAAAACAGGTGCTCTAGCACCAGAAAATCTAGAGGAAAATTGTTGTCTTGGAAGCTCCTTTCATCTCTACAGATCTTGAACACCGTTAAGTCACACTTGCAGCTTTGGAGGCATTCTTTATCCACAGAAATGTCTAACAAAATGGGACACATGCTATATGTATTTTCCAGTCACCAGCAGGCAAGCACTGACTTATGTACCAGCAAGGTGCATCTCTTTTCCCCACAGCAAGCTCAGTGATCTTAATCTGGCTACTCATATTGGAAGCATCTACTTTAAACAATCTATCTAGTTTAAGATATGATAAGGAGGCGGTTAGTGCATAGTCTCAGTGTAGAAGAGATTCCTTGCTTTTTCTTCAGACAAATTCATAACAATTCACATAAGTGGAAGCAGAAGCTAGCTAAATTCAGGATAGAAGTTTAATTGCTGCAACACCACACTGAAATGCAGAGGCTTTATCATTGCCTGATGTCTTAAAATCAAAGCTAGCTTGTGTTATAACTCAGACACACATTCATAGGCCTGACATAGTAACAATTGTTGCAGTTTATTATCCAAAGTGTAAAGGTTATCACTGAAGATTTTGGCTCTACCTCTGAACATTTTATTCTGTGATGCTAGTCATTTTACCTTCACTGTGTCAGAAGAAAAGGTAAAATGAATCAGTCTGGATGTCAGCTTAAGTCACCAGCCTAAACATGTAAAAAGGACTAAAAATATAGAAACTCTTCATTTTAAGAGATTTTTGCTAGGACAGTTTTAAGTCTATTTTTACAATGGGGGTAGGTTGTTTTGTTTGGTTGGTTTTTTTAAGAGGAAAATTATGACCCACTTTTTAGAATCTAATTGTATTATTAAAAAGCAAATAATTCAAATAAAATAATTTACTGGAGTGACAATCATTACAAGAAAGCAGTTGTCTTGCCTGTTTACCACAAGCCAGGAAAAACCTGGCTTGTTTGAGAAGAAAGAGTGGAAAGTAACCATCAAAATGCTTTTAAAATTATTCCAGCTCTGTCACAGAGGCTGTGTCCTCTTAGATGGCTCAGTTCACAAGATGTGAATAGAAAGCAAAGAGACTTTCCTCCTCAAAAAAATTTAGTATCAACTAATAAGCATAAGTGAAATTGATGGAAAATATTGATAAATTAGATAAAAAATATTTACTATAAGCTCCCTATTAAAATGAAGAATGTGAAAAAATAGTTAACCTGGCCACAGGTGGTAACAATCTCTCTTTTCTTTCTGCAACTATTTATGATATAATTCTATGATAATATAGGCTGAAATTAAGGCCTATTTTTAAGTGATAGGGCATGGCCAAAATATCTTTGAAAGAACTTGGAATACATCAAAAAGGCTTTCTAGTTTGATTAGCATCTGTAAATTCTCTTTGTTTGATTTTATATTGAGGGTAAGACTGTGGCAAAAGTAAAAGCAAGAATTGCCTAAGACCATTTGTAGAAACGAAGGAGTGTCGAGAGAGAATCCTTCAACCTCCTCTGTCCCAGTTTTCCTCTTCCAACCAGCACCTAAAAAAATATCAGTGCTTTCACATTCTCCTAATATTAATTTTCTTGTCTAGAACATTTCATAAACTCTTTAGTCTTTACAACAGTTTTTCTGAAAATTACTTTCTGAAATTATTCTACTTAAACAAATAGAAACCAGCCATCTGCTCAGGACTAAAAATCATTGGATACACAGACACATGACACAGTAAGTAAAGATCTACAGAAAAAAATATTGTGAGCAATCCTGCACACAAGGCATTTAACAAAACCACAAGGATAGAGCCATGAGGAATGCGGCTGTGCTGGTTTTGGCTGGAGTAAAGTTAGTTTTCTTCAGAGTGGCTAGTATTGGGCTATGTTTTGGATTTGTGCTGAACACAGCATTGATAATACAGAAATGTTTTTGTTATTGCTGAGCAGGGCTTACACTGAGCCAAGACCTTTTCTGCTTTTCATATTGCAGCACTGGTGAGGAAGTTGGGGGTGTATGAGAGATTGGGAGGAGACACAGCCAGGACAGGTGACCCAAATTGACCAAAGGGATATTCCAGACCATATGATATCATGCTCAGTATATAAAGTGGGGGGAATAAGAAGGAAGAAAGGGAATGTTTAGAGCGATGGCATTTTTCTTCCCAAGTAACCATTTCATGTGATGGGGCCCAGCTTTTCTGGAGATGACTGAACACCTTCCTACCCACAGGAACTTGTTTTGCTTTGCTTGTGTGCACAGCTTTTGCTTTTCCTTTTAAACTGCCTTCATCTCAACCCACTTTTATCCCTCCAGTTCTCTCCCTGATCCTCTTAGTGGGGGAGTGAGTAAGCAGCTGCGTGGGGCTTGGTTGCTGGCTGGGGTTAAACCATGGCAGTGGCTAAGTGAAAGCCTCAGGAACGAGCATATGAGGAGCACAAATTGCACTTCCTCCAAATAATCTCCTATATCCAAACAGTTATAGCCACAGCTTTTCTTAAGCCAATCATGCTTTCTTTCATTTATTAATTCTCAAGAGAATGCTCTCAGGAATTTGTGTGATGTTTTAATATGCACAGTGTCCTGTGGCAAGGACTTTCACTGATTAACAACAAATCACATAGAGAACTGGTTTCTTTCTTTTGCTTTGAATTTATCACCTGTAAATTTAAGGAAGAATCCTTTACCAATATTCAGTAGCTATAACATTCTTAGGAAGGATAAATACCACTAAGTTTAACTTCCTCCTCTTTCCTCAACTAGTTTTGGCTGAATTAAACCAATAGCAAAACAATCCAAATCAAACACTCATCCCAAATTTGCTTCTTGCAGGATCCTTGAAGCATCATCCCCTTGCTCAGGGTTTCCTACCTTCCCCCAAAAAAGGTATCATAAGTTCCACCAGCCACAGGGACCCAAGCAGGACTCAGACAGCTCTTTCTGGGACGCTTCTGGCACCTATCAAGGCAGTGGCACCCTTCCTGTCACAATCACAATCTTTTTCTCAGAGACAAATTCAGTGAATAATTGTTAGGAATAGCTTGCTTTGCACTAATAAAATAGCTGTACCTTAAGTACATTAAAGAGAGGTGGTCACCTTTACTCCAGTCACATGGATCAGGAAGGCAAAATCTGTTTCCACTGACAGATCCTGCTTTGTCTTTTGCCAAGTTTGAATGCTGTGCTGTTATTTATTTAACTTTGGTACTTACAGTGTAAACAGATAGACAATTCTGGTTACATATGTCTTTTACTGGGTTAAAGAAAATTAGAAGCAGATGGTAGCAATACTAAGTGTACTTGTAAAAAACAAGCACTCTCTGTTCTAAGGGTCTGGTTCAGCACTATCTGACATGGAGGAAGGAGCTTTCACCAGTCTGAAGGGGCTCTGCATCATGCTGTGGGCTCTTGGGATAGAGTTCAAAGCAGTCAGCCATGGGTGAATGGCCTGGTCCGTCCCTTAGCACATACAGGAAGCACGGTCCTGGTGCTTCCTGTATGTGCACGGGTGATGTGCCCTGTGCACTTGCAGTATTGGGAGGCAGGGAGAGAGGGGACACATCCATACCTGTGCACCTCTGGTGTCTGAGGTGGTTGCGTCCCTCAGGAGGCAGTGTGTTGATGAGTTGTGCAAGCGCAAAGTATAGACAGGACTCTTCACCCTTCACAGAAATCAGCATCCCTGCAGGTGTGGAGCTGGATGACAATTTTGCTAGTACAGTGAGAAGAAAACACAAGAGATGGCTCCCCAACCTTTGAATGTTACTGACAAACTTCCACAGCTACATAGCTCAAAATCAACAGACCAGTAACGATCCTGGTAACATTTCAGCAGAAGCCTCCATGAGGTTTGTAATGATCCTACTAACAAAAGTCACTTTGTCAGCCTTCTTTCATTCTGCAGTTACACCTAACTCCTGGATTTCTTTCAGCAAAGAAGTGAGACAGACCTTAACAAAATAAGGGTGTTCACAAAGTACTACATTTCCATCCATCAGAAAGCAAAGGCATATATAAGGTGTGATTCCCACTAAATCAAAACCTACAATTAAAGAAACTGTTGTCTGCGCTCCATAGTCAAGTTGTGTTTACACAGCAATTTTATCCAGCTTGTCATCTTATCAGCTTTCAGAACTTCATATATTTCAGAGAATTCATTGTGTAGTTACATTATGCTGTCTCCTCAATTACTTCTGTTAGATATCATTAATAGGTCATATTATAAAGAATATTAGAGTTGTTTTTCTGGCTAATGACTAAGTAAAAATTCTTTATGTGACTCAACACCTTAATGTTTAAAAACATTTTGATTGCATCTAGAAACATTCCAAAAATTAACTTGAAAACAGATGGTTTAGTTGCATACTGCCTATACAAAATTTTCTAGAATTTAGAATCAAATTTAATTAGCATTTACACTTCAAATGAAATGTTCCATAATCTCATTCTCTTAAAAACCATTGAAGTTATTGAGTGAACATAAGCTACTATTTTTTTCACTTAGTCTAGGAGTGGTTTTTTTCAGTTACGTAATAGTATAGATATTTTCCATTCAAAGATGGGAAAATTGATGAAAAGTAATTAACAGCAAAAAGTAAGTCTGCTATCACCCTGAAATGAAATGACTATCTCAAGATGCTAATTAGCTGACAAAGTACAAGGAAAGACTGTCTGACAAGGGCATTTAATATAAGAAGAAAAGAACCAAGTTCTATTTCATACAAACATCCAATTTTTATGTGCTGCATGCCTCTGGCTCCCCTATTCGAGATCTCTGTTTAAGGATGGAGTGGCTGTTTCTTTCCTCGTGAGGAACAGATAAAGAAGGACCAAAGAGTAATGTCAATCTCATTTCTAAGTCAAATTCAGTCAGCTACGGGCATAACTCACAATATAAAGTAGTGATGATGCAAATCATAGTCTGGGCTTTGTTTCTTTTTCCCCTCACAGATTGACCTATACGTCAGCCCGAATTCTGGGTTTCTTCTCCATACGTCAAATTATGCAAGCCTTTGCATTTTCTTTGAGCTTCCTGACACACCTCTACAGAAAAAAATGCTGCTCCCCCCTCCAAAAGGCAGGTTGTCAGGAGCAGTGGTTTTCATTATTTCTATGCACAATCTAAAGCACAGCAACAAATGTGGCAGGTGGATGTTCTGTGCTCCCCCTACAAGGAAGGGAGCAAAACCAAGGCAGTAGTTCAACAGTCTTTGGGACTTTTCTAACCCTTACAGGAACTATGGGAATTAACTGCAAGGAAAAAAAAAAAAAAAAGGCAGCCAAGTCCACAGAAGGGGTCAGAATTGATGTGCAGAATTGATGCATTTTGTTTGAATTTGCCACAGCTGCTTTCCAGTAGATATGGCTGGTCTAGGCAAATATATGCAGTTTCTTCAGTAATTACCTTAAATAAAATAGATAATGGGCATAAATGCAGGGAGAGGAAAGAAAACATTTGCTATATTTCTAGGCCACTTCTTTCCCCCTATAATCCCATATTCCTAAAACTCTGAGGGTACAAATGGAACCAGTGCAGCTGCCAAGACACAATTGAGGGGTAATGGTATCTACTGGACTTCAAGAGCAAAAGACAAGAGCAAACACAGGCAATGCAGTCTCAAAATCTCCTACTGACAGGAGAGAAAAAGTCACATTTCCTACAGGGTCCTTCCTTGTTTATGTCTAGTTTATCTGAGACTAAAGAGTACTATCTTCTCTGTCACTTTTACAATGTTTTGTATCTTTCTCTTTTCCCATTCATGGTTTCTTTTTTTCAATAAATTACATATGTTGGTAATAGAAAACACAAGCTACACAGTGTGGATTCCCAAATCCTTGAAGTTAATTAGTACTTCACTGAAGGGCCATTTAAGAAAAATGGACTTTTATTACTATGACTAATCAGAGCAATGCTGTTTACAGTAAGGGTATACTGTGGATGCCTCTACACTGCTTTTGCAATATACAAGAAAAATTGGCAGCAAATGGCATATATTGGCTTGCATCCATCCTGTTCCAGGTTGGTTATATTTACCCTGCTCTGTAGTAGGCAGGCCCCAGTGGATATGTGGAAAATATGTCAATATATCTGTGTTCAGCAGCCAGGGTTTCCTCTAAAAGGGAACAACTCGGTTTTGTGCCAAGAGGAGGCCAGAAGACAACTGACACCAGACAATCACAGAGCTGGGGCCACAGTGCAAAACAGAGGCTGAGCCAAAACGAGAGCATAAACATATCCATGAAATGCGTGTCACACACTCACACGTGTAAATCACTTTAGAAGATTTTGGAAGGACATCAATAACTGCAAAAATAATTTGCAATCTAATCACTGTGTGGGCATTTACTGCTACAGCCCACAGTACCCAGGGTCATGGTAAGGGAATTAGAGAGATATGAAGCCTTTCCATCTGCTTTCATTTTGCTTACTTTCTGTGACAGCAGTATTTTGTGCACACTGAGTTTTGCTGTCCTCTCTCCACATCTGCTCCTGCAGTCCTGTGGGTCTTTTATCCAGAGGTAGAAAAGAAAACCAAGAGAGTGGGAAGATGAACAGCATCACATTAGGCAAAGCTATTATTTCTTTTTTGATTGGTTTCAAATCAGCAGTATTTCACTGTGTCTCTTTTTAAATTAATATTTTTCCATGACAGGCTTTATTTGTTGTGATTTAAATACTTCTTCGCAATATTTAAGACATTTTAAACAACACAAATGTCTCCCTGTGTCTCTGTTCTTTGTTTAAATTCAACCAAAGAATCAGTGGAGCAGTTGACAAGGCTGCATATATCAAGTAAGCCTGCAAGAACCCTGTTCTCACTGGACCACTATTTAAACTGATGTTTACTTTGGCACCAGTTGTTATGGTATGTCTCTGCTAACATAAACTACGAACTGTGATCAATAAATGGACAACAAAGTTCTTTCATAGAAGCCATCCATCTGTTACTTGCTGTTAAGGTATTGATTTGTATTCTGCACGTGTAGCCACGTTACCTCAAAATATACATAATACAACGATGCAATTACTGAAACTAGGAGCTAAATATTCATTTGTCTCATATGTGGGGCAAGTAGAAATAATGGACTCATGACATTCATACACAAGCAATATTATTACTTCTATTACTTCTTCATTTTGATGCCAAGGAAAATACAACCACATAAAAACATACCTAGCAATATCTTGGGAACAACAAAAGGTTTCAAAAGTTATAGCATTGTAATAACTCCCCTTTCAGAAAACTGATTAGACAATCTTAATAGGAAGCTTAGAATTTCAACAACAACAAAAAATCCTCTTCCTCGTTTAATGAGATCGTTTAATGAAGAGCATTCAATTACAGTTTTATGAAGACTTCCTCACGTCCCCTTAATTGCTCTTTCCCATTCTAATTAACCTCTTGAATGCCAATCTAGTTTTCTTTCTGGCATGTCCATTACTATGCCTTTTAAGTGTGCTGCAGTTATCCACAGTAACAACACGATGTATAGCACATCCTCCACATCATGCATGATCCCTCCAATGAACATTCTGCAAACGGCATGTTCCAGGCATGTGCACGGTCCAGCCTGGTGTCTGCTGAGTTATCACACGTATACACTTTGTGAAGGACTATATGCTTTACTCTCTGATCTTAGCAGAGCTTATTAACTGAACTCTGGAAATGGAAAGAGTAACAATTCATCATATTAATTAATATATTTTACAGATCAGTTAGTAAAAGGAAGATCCGTCAAAGATTGTGTGCTTTTCTCTCTCCCATAATGAACTGAAAATCCTCTCAGATAAATTCTGCAGCTTCTTGTCACTCTTGCATGACAAAAATGAGCCTTATTCCAAAATTCCTTTCAGGGACAAGATTTTGCTAATATTTTTGAGGAAGTAATTTGTTCAATAGCAGGGAGACAAAATATATTTTAAAAAGAGACCAAAGATTTTATTATATTTAGAATACAATTAGTTGAGATAGATGCCAGCAAATCTAGATCAATTAGAGAATAACAAGAATAAAGCTTTGTTAATATTTGTTTTCTTCTTTGCAAGATAAACTACTACAAGCTTAAACTACTACTCTACAACACTGTGTTCTCTACAATGTAACACAGAAATATTGCAGCCAGACACAAAAATTATATGCAGTATGCCTTTTCCTTTAGTTCCCACTTGAGGCAGGGCAAAGACTGCACAGACATAAGAAAATAATTCAGTAAGGGAAACTTGTCTCATAACAGACAGAGTCTAAAACATTTGCACTATAAAGAGTAAATTGCCATAAGCAATCCTGGATTAAGCTACATAAAATCAAGGAGAAGAATTAAGACTGAAAATTCAGAGATTTCTGCACAGGCAGAGGAAAGAAGTAGTCAGGGACATATAAACAATCTTGTGTGTTTAGTTCTTCATATGCCTTCTCTGTTTCTTGTCAAGTGCTCCCATAGCAGGAAGATCTCTGTACCCATAAATACATCCCTGACCATGACTTATCTTCTTGTCATTCAGACTTCCTTGAACTCAGAGTTAAATTTCTCTGGAAGAAAGTTTACAGGCAACTACATCTCCTTCACATTATCTACCATTTGTGGACAGGTTTTTTTTTGTAAGAGCATATTAGTAGGTTACAAACCAAAGAAAGTAAAAAGGATGGCTGAAAAGCCCAATAGTTTCCTGAAATCTCATTAGAAACTCAATGTGTTTTAAACAGAAGCTACAAGACAGGGGGAAATCTTATCTGTAAGTCAATCAGGAACAAGCATCAGATGTCAACCCTATGTGTCTGTCAACTCTGGCAAGAACAACTTCCTCAAATATTGCTTTTGGCCCCGCACAGTTTTACTGCCTTTAGAGTATTAATTACCATAATTAATCAAAAAACAAGTTTCCTGAAACAGCAGCCTGACTGCTTATTTCGTTATATTCTTGTTTATCCCTATAATGGACGTTTCTTACATGGGAAGCCTCAGAATAAGCCTCCATCAAATAATGTTCTTGCAACTCCTATGCTTAAATGAAGACATCAGCAGTGTCTGTGTCCAGTATCCACCTCCATTATCTTCTTACAAATAAATCACTGCCAGACCACACCTCTGACAGTCACTAACTCTTCCAAGCACAGCTGTCAGTGAAAGTGGCACTGGCCCCATTGACAAGCAACACACACCACAGACACAAACAGTGGGCTGGAACTCATGGTGGCTTTTTGACAGCTCCCAGGTATCTGGATGGTTGGAGGGTCAGAGCTGGGCAAAAAGCAGTCCTTAAGAGCAGCACAGAGTCTACAGGGAACTGGAAGTACAATAAAAGCATAAAGGCAGAGCAAATGCAACCGTACAAATATAGTACCTGCTTGAACATATCTGCATCTCTTAGACTTTAACATTTAACAAAAGAGCATGCCTCAAATAATTGCTGCTCCTAAGACTGAGAGCTTGGGAGCCCTCAGTCATGTGATAAGTTTCTTCTAAGTGAATTAAAATTCATCAGGACACATACCTCAAGATAGGTTAAAAAGAACCCTACTCCCTCTCCTTCCAACTTTTATTTTTTAGGTCATGATGACTGCTATAGACAAATATAATCTAATTAAAAGTCCAGAAATGCCTTCTAAGTCTCTAGGTTAGACTTTACAGAAGCAGTTTTTACTTTCTTCCCTCAAAATAGATGCTAATAGTACACGGGCATTTTGTAATATGGGGAGTAATGCAACAGATTTAAAAATAGACTGATTGCATAGAACCCACACAAACAAATTACAGCTGCTATCAGAAAACAAGTATGTTGTGTAGCTTTAGAAATTTTTTCATCTCATAATATCTTCAGTAAAATGTGTAGATTATGCCTTTGTTTTTGCTGTAAAATGGTTTCAGTTAACTCCAGACCAACTATTTATGAGACCAAGTTCCTCTTTCCCATGACTCCTGTCATTTCAAACAGTTCCTGATTTGCCCCTTTAAATATCTTTCACTGTATATCATATAAAATAACTAACTTGTGTGGCACATATTTACACCTGGGTGATGAATCAAGACTTTCTCTGCTTTAAGGAGAAAGGGCTTAGGTCGGTCATAACTTTATTGTAACACGTTACTATTGTAACACTGTTAATACTCTGAGATTTTTAATAATAGATGCAACTCACAGCAGAGTTTTGCTTTTTTTCTTCTGCCATCATTTAAGAATCCTATATAGAAACATGATTTATTTTTCTGATGCAGAAATACACAGGCTGACCATGATACATTGAAAAATCATCATTAGTGCTGTAATTAAGGAGTCGATATGTCATGACTACCTTTTAAGAAACTTATTGTCTCTTGAGTGAGATACAAATCATGATCATTCTAAACACGCAAAAGAAATGGGGGGGTTGAGACTGTTTCTAAAGTGAAGAAGCTATCTATATAGTCATACATACACTACTGAAGACAAAATCAAATATTTTCAGAGACTTCAGAGAAAGCTTCTACTTCATTTTTTTTCATGCACAGTTAGGATAGAAAAATCCGAATCTTGTGCAAATTTGGATACTGAATGTGTTTAACTTCACATAAATACAGCACTTGGTTTTAAGTGTGCAGTTTTATAGCTCAGTAAGATTGCTTTGCTCTTAGTGACAGTGAAAAAGTCACACTGTCACAGTCTTACCAAAACTTTTAGGTTTCAGTTTTAAGATAATGCTCTGCCAACTTCTAAATTATATTGGAACAATCCAGAGAGGGATTTGAAGAAGGAAATAAGGAAAATCAGAACTAAACTGGGCAAATAGCAAATAAAAAAAAATGATCATGCCAAACCATTAAGATAATGAACTTCTGCAATCTCTTCTGTACTGCAGGCTGGAATCAAAAACATTACCAAATTCTTTGAAGTTGCGAGTATGATTCTTAAAACATAGCCAAAACCCAGTCAATGGGGAAGATCAAAAACTACATGTCTATTTCCTTCTGAGGGAATTATTGGCATTATTAAAAAAAAAATCAACAAAACAAAACAAAACAAACAAACAAACAAAAAACCAAAAACCAAAAACCAAACCAAACCAAAACAAAACAAAACAAAAAAACCCCAAAACCCAAACATCAGAAGCAGTCTTGTGGTAACAAAGTTTCTTTCTGTACTTCATAAATTTTAAGGACTGTTCATAAAACCTGAAATCTAAATAAATAAGAGCTGAGTGCAAATTACTATTCCTCCATATTATATTATACAATCATGATCTTGGGTACGGGACATGTGAAAAATTAGAAAGTTTCAGTAAAACCTTATAAAATGTCCTTTAAGACTTTTTGTAAACCCTCCCAGTACAAACCCAGATGACTTTCATCAGCTGTCCCAGTGTAAAAGAGTCACTGGAAGGCATGCAAACCTCACCAGAAAGTGTGGGCATTTGGTCCCAGTATCATTCGAAGATCAGAAGGAAGTCTCACTGAAAGCCATTTCTCTCCATTTTTTAATCCAATCCTCAATCCATCAGCTGAATTTATGAAGGAACCATTACTTAATAAATGCAGACTTGCTTCTTTTCAAATACATATGGAAATGAGATTGCAAAACATATTTAGCATCCGACCATGAATAATGAGTTCAAAGTCAAACAAAAGTGCATGGCATGATTTACACTTACAAAGCCTTCAAGTTCTTCCAGACCAGCAGCATTGCAGGAAAGATCCTAATCTGTGATTTCAGAAACTAATCTGAGTTCTGAAAATAATTCACTGGCATTTGGATACTATCTGAGTTACTTAGGTGTGAACTTCTACCAGCCCAGTGAACCCGTGGTAGAAGGTCTTGCAGTGAGACAGCAGTTTCCCCAGGGCACAGAGGTAGCTGTGCCCTCTGCAGAAAAGGTACTATCAAACACCACTACCACCACCTTCAGTAACCTCCTGCTGTACTTAGGTCTCTCTCAAAATCACAGGGCTTCAGTGATAGACATAGCAGAAACTCAAGCAAGGATAATGATACTTTTCTCCTCTCAAGACTCTGCTCTGTTCCCAGAAAAGGCAGTTTACATTTTGTCCAGCTCCTGCTTCCAGACAGATCAGCATTCACTAGGTACATCTGTCACAACTTTGATGTGACTGGGATGTATCAAACCTACACCACTCATTCCCTTAAAAGATGCTCTTAACAGACTGAGATATTTGCTTTTAAAGTGATCTGACTGAAATTGAAGTGCTTTGCTTCATCCCAAAGTAAATCAAAATATTTCAGCAGAAGTGAATGGGTTCCCATGTGAAAATTTGATTTTAATGGAATTTCCCTTTTCATTGTAGATAGGCACAGGGTTCTCAATAAAATACAAACTTCACAATCACTGGCAGTGAAAAAGCTGTCTGTTAGTCTTATTTTAAGAAACAACACTGAGAAAGGGGAACTCAAGTCTAAAAATTAACAACACATGTAAGAAAACAACAAAAATACCGCACTTTTCATGCAAACATGAAATAATGAATACATACAACTAAAAGGAATAGAAACTGCTACCTCAGCAACACATGTTGCATATGAGAGGGAGGGCTTAGCTTAAGCTTGGTTCCAAAATTCTGGTCCATCCTGGACGTACATAAGGGACAAAACTAAGATATCAGTAGGCAACACCATTTCTCCTAGCTCACCCACAAAAACCAGAGAAGTGGAATGGCAACCTGGCTATGATCTTCCCAAGATATACTCCAAAGACTTTTGTAGAAATTAAGGGTTTCCCTGCTCCTCTCAAGGGAAAAAAAAAAAATAAAACAAATAAACAGTGAAATGGATGACATCTATTCAAAACTTACAAATTTTCAAGCCTTCAACACAGGCACTGATATTTTGTGTAAAGCTTGTATTTTAGAACTTCAGATGTCGTCTGGCAGGTCCTCTTTTTCACTTATGTTTTGTCCGAAGTAAATTCTATTTAATCTTGTTGCAGAAATAACAGCAATTTTAAGCATAATGTTTACTGCTAAGTACTTTTGATAGCACTAGTTTCCAGAGGCTTTTCTTTGAGACATGACTTTTCTCTGAGGCATCTGTTGGCAGAAGGGAGAGCAAATAGTAAGCATACCTGCAGGCACTTCATGCAGGGAGCTAGCAGGCATTCTGCTACGAATCCAGCCGACTACAATAGCTCCTCAGACTAGATGCACCTTCTTCTGCCATACTTGCTTGTAATTTTGTTCCCCTGCCAACTTGTTAAAAACCATCCAAAGCTAATCAAACTTTTTTGTTTGTTTTTGGCTGCTTCCTTATCAAAACTTTACAAAACTTAAATTTCAGTCTCATGAGCCCTGCAGCTGTAAATTAATTGAATAAAATTTACAAACATTATGCACTGATAAACCACTTCCAAGGCTTTTTCCCTATTCAGTTGACTTAGCTGCTTGGCATGACAGTTTTGCTTGACATCAGTTCAGAGCCTCTGGAAACCTTCCTAATCCCAATTTCCAGGCCTTGTGCCTATTCATGGAACCATGTTAACCCAACTCCAGAAAATTAATAAATCTCCAGTGGTTTTAAGCCCTTAGAAACACCCCTTGGTACGTATTCCACCTTCTTTATATTGCAGGCATCTTGTTGCACAGAGTAATTCTTACTTGAAAGACCTAAGTAGAAACCAATCTAGTCCCCAAAGATATTAACATTTAATAAAATATTTCATTTAAGATTATTGAAGGTCAAAGCATAATTGCATTTACTGCATCATTCTGAAGTCATCTGTTTATGTGTTAGTGCAATATTTCCGTATCAGTGTTCAAACTAAATCTTTTCAACAAAACCACTGGATGACTTCTTGTATACCAAAGAGCAAAAAATCTCTTCTGTCCACATAGTAATCCATGAAAACCCTCATTCTCACAATTTCTGCTAATATTTTTGACTAGACCACTAGACCACTGTGTCTCTCTGAGACACATCATATTGATAGCAATCTAAAGATGATTTCTTACATTCTGTGCTGAAGTGGGAGTACAAACTATACATATATTTCATGAAATATTTGACTGCAGGGTAAAGGAGTTTTCTTATATCTTTATCTGTTTAGTGTTTTGAAAACAACTGTTAAGCAATAATCCGTAGGGACTACAATCCTTAGGGGCTATGCTTAAAATGAAATCCAAGCAACATCGCTGAGTCATACTTACTGAAGCTCAGAAGCAAAACACACAGAAGTAAATATCCAGGCTGTAAATAAATTGTTACATATAGGCATGAAAAAAATGGCTATGTTGACCCATAATATATATATATATATAGGTCAATAAAGTTTTGACAGGGATTAATTAATCCCAGTAACTTTATCTCACCCCAAGCTTCCTTTCATTTCTATGTATGTGGACAATTAACTACAAATGACATGATGCTAAAATGATGCTAAACCCCAAAAATACTCTTTTAAATGGTCAAAAGGTTTTTGAAAAGTATCAGGTGCTTAAGGAAGGGAGGACCAACTGTTCCCAATACACCAGAAGAAAGCTTCATAAAACCTTCATGCATGCAACAAAGGAATGTAATTCAAAACAAATTCCATAACATAAATAAAATATTGGAATCTATCCAGCCATATAACAGATGGAGAGAATACAAAACGTTGTTCATGTTTTGGCAGACTAATAATTTTAACAGAATCAGATCATCATTTGCATCAGACCTCTAAATCTACAGATGTGATGATGGAATGAAACTCCAAGAAAACTTTGTAAATATATTTCAGAAGTCAGATCAGAACTATTGAATAACACAAAGAAACATGAAAGAGCAATGTTTTTTAGCTCATCCTATTCATAGTTCAGTCGAGTGCTATAACTGGCTAATATTTATTGGGCAATATTTAAGCAATAAAAAACAAAATAATTGGGGAACAAAAGAAAAAGCATTTTCAAAGGCTTGGAGTTCTTTCAGTGCCCTTTTCCCACAGCGGGAAAACAGAATTTAGGCACATTACTACCATTTTTGCTTTGAAAAGCTTCCACATGAATCAGCTCTGCCCTTAAGACTAAGTATTTGAAATGCCTTAGACTAATTTTAGGAAGGAAAAAAAAATCTATATACACTTAGAGCAATTGGTACAATAACACCCTTGGTGGGAGTGACATGGGACACAAAGTGTCACTTAACAAGGGACACCAGTGCCAGAGCTTCTGTGGGGAATATTGCACCAATGTCACTCAGTTGATCCTTGGAAAAATAAAGCAAGCCTCACCAAACAAGGAGAAAAGAACAACAACAACAAAAAAGATAATTGAAAGTGGGGCAATTTTCAAAATCCAGTATTTTAGTCAATTTGATGTTCAAACCCCAACTTTTTAGCTGTTCTTTCTAGTTAGTATAAACTGCCTTCCTGAGTCCTGGAAAAATATTAATCATGTGCCTAATATTTAATTTATACCATTTTAATCTTTATCATGACACAGTCAAGTAGCTAAATCCACCTTAGCCAACACTTACTGTACTAAGGAAGCTGAAATACAAGTTTCTTCCTCCTGA
This sequence comes from Corapipo altera, assembly GCF_003945725.1. Classification (NCBI taxonomy): domain Eukaryota; kingdom Metazoa; phylum Chordata; class Aves; order Passeriformes; family Pipridae; genus Corapipo; species Corapipo altera. The sequence continues at coordinate 6,441,184 of NW_020884923.1, forward strand.
TAGCATAGGGGGAAATATTAGGCAACTCCAGAAATTTTTGCCTTTATTATTATCTATTTAATATTATTGCCATTTCTAGAAGTACACCCTTGAGGGGATACAGGTATTTTATATAAAGAGTATATATTGTAGACATGGCACTGATAGAAGCAGATAGGGTAGCCTAGGTAATGATAAATCCTAAAACCTCCGTATGAATTATATCTGAAGCACAGAGAGAAGGCATGAGGTTAAAAAAACCCCTTCCTGCAAGCAATAAAGCAGGTTTTTAAAAGTTAATGGTTTTGAGCTTGTGTTTTGTTTTGAACCAATCATTTACAAGGGTTATGCTCCATTGCATATCATCTCGGCATCATTTGAAGAGCAATCCTTTTCATTCTCTTATCACCTAGGCACCCAATCTTAATTCCTCACACCAATATTTCAATAGCAAGAAGGTAGGTAAGCTTATAAAACACCTGAATTGAAGCACAGGAACTCTGTTGTCATTCCCATGTGAGTACTGGGGAAAATACTGAGGCAGGCTATACTTTTTGTATATCATCTCCTTGCAACACACTTGATTTATACTCAAAAATCCTGCCAAACCAACTCTTTACGCCTAATATCACGGTCTGTATACCATGTTATATTAGCTAGTTGGCAGGTTCTGTTGCTCATTTATCAATATGCTTAGGAAATAAGGGCTGAATTTCTTTCTTCTTTTTTACTAGTGATACTGATAAGCTCTAAGAATACTGGAAGAGCTCCAAAGCAGATAAATTACATAGTTGCTTCAGTACACATGAGAGTAAAAAAGAGTGCAAGCCTAAGAATTCATGAAGTCTATGAGAGATACAGAAGACCTCTGTTAAGTACAGTTAGTTTTGGGTTTTTTTAATGGACCTTATTTTTTAAATATAGTGACGGTCCTGCATAACAATCTAACATGAAACTCAGGGCAACACTAAAGCTTACAAAATAGATAGATATGTGAAATAAGCAGCAGATATGTCCCTTCAGAAGTAACTTTTAGTGAAATGCGATTAAAAAAGTAGAATGGTAGAAATTATAAAGCAAATGGTTTTGCACACTATAAGAACTCTCAGACTCTAATAATTGTATTTTTTCCATGCATGGTTCTTACATAAGTTTTCTCTGGTGTTTTATCATTATTATTTATTTACAACATATGGTTGTCCCTTTGCAAATGAGTAATGATTTGAAGGAACTGACCATAGGTTACGAGCTCTTCTGGAAGAGAAGATACTCCTTATTTTCTCCTAGTTTCTTTTTACTCACAACGTGTGCACAGACTGAAATAATTTAAAGAGGATGCTGCAAACAGTTGCTGAACCACGCAGGGACAATTCCAACAGCAGCCCAGATAAAATCACTTTGTCCAGGCAGGTGGTCAGAAACCACTCTTTCAGCTTGTGATATATCATTCTGACCTCAGTAAAGTGCCTTCCTGCATCATTTTCACATGACCCTGTGTCAAAGACAGGTCCCAGCAGGTATGAATGTTAACTTGAAACACAGCAGTCATTTTCTTTTCTCCTTTTCCAGTTTAGTTCCCTTGTTCTGAGGACAAAATATATAATATAGTGCAAAAATGGCACATTTTAAAAATATTTCAGGACAATGACAGAGTTGTAAAGCTGAGACGTCACTGTCCAAGTCTTAAATGTAATAAGCCAAATGAGTCAGAAAGACAATCATCCTCTGTTGCTCTGATGGAAGACTAAGAGAGGAGCTGGTGAGCCAGGAGCAGGCAGCACGTATAGACCCAGGGATGCTGCTAGAAAATGAGCAGTGATGAGTGCATAACTCATGGGTGAGAGTCTGAAAGCTTTTCAGATGATCAGAAAGTGAGTCACTGTACTGATAAGAGTGCAAAATTTCATCTAATGATGGGTAGTTTTTCTCTAAATTATTCAGAGAGCAATGCACTGAAATTGTTATATTTAAATGAATGCCTTTGGAGGCATTTCCCACATGAAATACAGACATAAGGCATTTAACTCACATAACTATGAAAGAGGTAAAATTACACTAAAGCTGAAGACGAGGTTAAAAAAAAGATGAAAGAAAATGTATAAGGATGGTTTAATTTTTTTATCTGTCTGAAGAAAATAAAAAATAAAAGAGAAAACAGATAAATGTACTTAGAGCAGCACTGTAAGCCCCGAGTAGTTCCAGTCATGCAACTCAGTCTGCTGTGACCTTCAGCGTCACCTGTGCACCTTTAGAAATTATGCTGCAGGTACCTAATACATGTTTCATTCACCATCTTTTGGCCATCCAAGCATCACAAAGAGATCTGGCCTTCAAAGAGTGGAAAATAACATTCATTTCAGATTTTAAAATGACTTATCAGTGAAATAAAAACCTGGACAGTTTCAAGTAACTAAATCAGAAATGAGCTCTGTCTTTGTAATGACTAGGGAGTAGGGGGACAGACTGCCTATATCCACCCTGAAGTGTCTTCATCCATTCTGCAATATACTATTTGTGAAGATAATATGATCAACAGCATCTCATACTCAGTTAAAAATCAAGTAAGAAAGGCAACATACTATTATATAACTGTAAATACTCCCTGAGGTTTGCATATATAAGGATCAAGGTCTTTTGCAATTCTGCTGACAGATTATCACCCATTTAATTATTGAGGTCTGTACAAATTATGGAAAGACATGCAAATGTAATTAGGAAGGCTAGTCTTTTAATGAACTAACAAGAAGTGCTACAGGTAGTTAGACACTCTCTCATTGCTATCAGCAACACTAGAAGCATTCTCATTAAAAAGTTAGTTTGCAAAGCTGATTTTTTTTCAGGTGATGAAAAATGCATGTAGAAACCTAATACAAGTTAAGTTATGATTTTCAGCTCTCTCTTTATGTCAGAAAAAGAGCAGGCAGTGCTCTGCTTCATTAGTCCCTCAAATGTGAAGCTAAAGTCATGGCTTCACACCTACATACAGGAACAGTGAAAGGAGAGTACTCAAAGAGCCAGACAAAACTTTACGCTAAGATCTATTAAAAAAAAAAAAGCCCACATGTGACAATACCACTGCACATCTTCCAAAGTTCAGGCTGTAGTCAAATAGATGGGAATGTTACGTTTCACACAGCCCAATTATGAACTGGAATATCCACAGTGTTAAACCTTGCTTGAGCAGGTTAAGTTAAATTATTGGACTGTAGAGGTACCATCCCAATTCTTTGAGACTTTATGCACTCAAAATCTGCACACTCATGTTCACTTCAGCCTTTAAAAGGATGCTTTAATCCCTCTCCTGGGTTTCTGCATAACAAAACAGTCTGGGAGAAAATTTTCTTGAGAGCAGAGGTTAAAGAGCAGCTGTGTGATAGAAACTAATCTGCTCTCATCAGACCACAGCAGCATTTAAAAGGAACCGCGGGACCAAGGAGTGTGTTAAAGCCTGTATAATGACCCTAGTTTTATATGACTCTTTGAAGAATAATTCTGGTTGGTTTTTTTCTTTTTCTTAAAACAAAGATGTTGAAATCATCAAATTGTTCTGTAACAATGTTATTGAAGGAAACTCAAACTTGTCTCAGGACATTAATGGGTTCAAATAAACAAAGCTGACTGATACTTCCAAAACATAATTAACATAACTGTGGAATCTCCATTGCTGAAGATATCTCACCTGGGCAAGTCCCTGAGTAACCTGATCTCCCTGGCCCTGATTTGAGAGGGGTAGGATCAGAGGAGTAGGCCTCTGATCCAGAGGTCCCCTTTGATCCTGAAATACTCTACGATTGTCTGAGATAGGTACAAATGCAATGCAGCCCAACACACTCAGACAAGTTTCTCTATGTAAATACACAACACAGCTTGCATTATGATAACAGATAAACTAAAAAGAATGGAATAATTTTTGTGACAAGGTTTAACATGGTACAACCTTATGTGAATGACATTTTCACAAAGGTTCCTGAGTTTATAAATTTTAGAATGCCTTTTCCATTACATTCAGCAGGAATGCTGAATACCAAGGTTGAATTTTATAAGCAGGGGATGTCCCATTCTAAAATTAAATCCAATTAAGAGTTACAAGCAATATTGACAACTTCTGTTTTTCAGTACCATCAGTACCTGCTAATACTTGCTTCCTTTCACAGAAGGATCAATTCTAATTCTGTTGCATCAAATTAAAAACAAACTGATGCACGGAAATGAAAAAAAAATATTCAGCTATCTGAATTTGAATTAATGAAAAGGGGAAAATAAACAATTATTGATTCAGTTCCATAATACTAAGAACTTGCCAGAGCTACCAGTGACCCAGAGATATAAGCATAAATGGTCATAATAGAAGCAAATCAATAATCAGCCTCCTAGTTTCCTATCAAACCTTGGTTTTTAATTTGATGTTGTCAGTTTTATACTGTGAAGGTAGCTATGCATTTACATGATACATTATACACAATTCAGCTCAGCGTCTTTAAAATTTCATTCCACTTGCCACATATCCTGGTTTTAACCATTATTTTTAGCAGCCACCTGCTATTCCCTGTACAAGTCCTGGACCTAACAAACTAGTGAGGCAGGTAACCTTTTGCTACTGCTCAGATGTAAAGAATGTCTCAGTACACAAATGCAACCACTGCTGGACAAGCAAAGCTTTGATACCTCAAGATCTCCAACAGCAACACTCAGAACCTGCAAGATGAACATTCAAATAGGAAAAATGCATTAAATCTGAAATCTTTATTATTCTCTTGTTCCTCACCGAGCCAATGTAAAACATTACCAAATATGTGATAAAAATACAGGATTAGAGTCATCATCACACTCCCAAACTCTCAGCCACACCATGTAGTTTTCAGCAAACAGCTTGAGATCACACACAGTCTCCTAACAAATACAGAATAACCCTGTGACCTTCACCTGACTCAAGATGATGAGGACACTTCATAGTGTGTGCACAGTATTCACAGAAGAAAGGGTTGCAGGTTTCTTTCAGCTATTGGCAATTTTAAATCATTTATTTTAAAATGTGTAGGGTGAAATCTTAAAATTCACATTTTAATCTGAAGGCGATACCTAGAAATTCAAAACCGATATTTCTAGTGAGTCTTCAACTCGGCTAACTCTATAGAACAAATGGACCATTTCTGTGATGAATGGAATTTAGGTGGAGACACAAAGCAATCCGATATTCATATACCCTGGCATTTGCTGATACGTATTTCTCCCTTCTTCATCTGTGTCCTAAGAGTTTCTTCTTGCAAATGATTCACAAAAAGCAGCAACTAAACACTGTTTTTATGTCAGGCAGGATGAACTATCAAGAATCAGAAACTGAAATTCCTCTGCTCCTGCTCTCACCAACGTGTACAGTGTTATTCCCAGAAATAAATAACTAACCGTGCCTGCAAGTGGGAATCAGTTCAGCAATTTAAGAACATCATCACTTAACTCCCTCCAAACTCTTGCCGATGAGTGTAATGTTTGCTAATTGTTTTGAGTCACTCAATTAGAATAATCTCAATAGTAGAAATTAAATAGTAAATGTTTTGGGGATCTGATAATTTAATTACCATTTGTAACTCAGGCTATTGTTATTTGTACAGTTTTACTAGGTCATGAATGAATGTAAGATCACTGTGAACCTGAATGTAAGGCCATTGTGAACCTGATGCTGTTAACATCTAGCATATTACAGAACAAAAGTTCAGTTGAACATTAGGTTTAGATGCCTTATCTCCTAGAATAACTTAGTTTAATCTTCTAATTTCTGAAATAAAAAAAATCACTTGTATTAATCATTTAACAACTTACAGAGTTTTCAGTAAAATCTCAACTGGAACTTAAATTTGATCCTCAGATGAAATAAAAGAGAGAAAAGACAGCTCTTAAAATAGTTCATAGAAAAATTCTGAAGTATCCTTTTACTCCTAATGTTATATATACCTTGCACCAACTACTTGTAGGAAATGATAGGTATTAAAAATACATTTTAAACCTACAATTGATTTTGAAATACCTTAGTTGTTAAAGGAAGTAATTGTATTTCCTAGTAATCTATAAATTGACTATGGCTTTAAAAAGTCTGCCTTAAGTCATCACAAGTACTAAAGAAAATTGTTAAACATGAGAATTTTCAATAAAAATAATGCATTATCATGAACTTATTAACCTACTTAAAGACAAATGTACAGGTCCTAGCATTATTAATTTCAATGGCAAAATGTCTATTGAATTTAACTGCATCAAGGTTTGAGCCAGTATTTTTCTCCATCTAAAAATGCTAAATATAATAGAAATTCTGAGACTCTGGAAGGACTCTGAAACAAACTTGAAAACAGTAAAAGACAGTTTTCAGTGACAAATTCAAATGAGACTACCTCGGGAAAATTAAACAGAAACAACAAAAGAGCATATCTTTTGGTTTTTTTATATAATTAAAATCTCTAAATTGAAAACTGAATTTAAAATGAGAGCAGAAAAAAAGGCAATGATTAACTATTCACTAACTTCCTACACTAAATGAAGTTATTGTTGTTTGTAAATACAAGATTTAAATAAATGCAAGAAAATAAAGTAGCATCATCAAATTAAAAAGGAATTTAAAAAATTAATTTGGTAATTACTACAGGAAGAAAAAAAAGAAAAAAGCAAATAAAAGTGGAAAAAACCCTAGTATAACTGTAAAGAAGTTTGAAACCACAATGTACTGATCTTCCCACACTGACACACAGATCCAATTACTGTATCTGCATACTATATTATTCTCCAGTCATAGCAACAGCCACCAGCTCACATCTCTGACAAAGTTACACAAATGTAACCTGAGTAGGAAGATTCACAGTTTGAGCTTTGGACAATGTAATTGTCCACAGAAAACCCAAAGGGTGACTATACTCAGAAGTTGCGTAAATTACACCAAAGATATGGATGAAACTAAACCAGAAGAGAAGCTACCTTTCCACCGGGGACTCTACACACTGAAGTGAGGACATGGAAAAATTGCCTACATGCCTCTAAGAAAAATGCCCAGCTTCTTGGTCAACTGTAAGACTCATGAAATATTCCCTTGAAGTATTTTCATTACTGAGCAGTAACGGATGTTCAGCAACTACATCAGATGCCTCTAATCAGCTGATACAATCAGCATGTCTATTCTACTAATGGTGCCTCAGATCAAACCCTCATAGCACCTCAGAAAGACAGGGAAAGAAAAGGGAAGTTGTTGCCAGGGAACACAGGATTAATTCAGAGCAGCTTAAACATACAATTACCCAGCAGTACTGGCTGTCTTAGTTCTCACATAAGGATAAAGATGAGGTTCAAACTAAAAATATCCTTGGAGAAAGGAATCATAAGAATAAATCAATAAATAAGATTTTAACATACACAGGGGAAAAAATGGATTCACTTCCCCATAATAATTACAGTAATGTACACATACCCCTTGCTAGTATTCTATATAATTAAAAAAAAAAAAAATCACTTCCAAGGGGGAAATGGAAGTATTTTGAATCTTTCTTGATAAAGAGATACAGAAATGCTAGCTCAGACTCAAGCAGAAAGATCTTTTCCAGCTGTACTAAGAAGCCACTTGAGCAACCATTATCATGAGGATTCCTTTTTACTGTTCATTTCCAGGCAATGAAATCTGTGGCTAATGTGGCTGCCCCACAACAGCTGCTAATACTCAAGAGACACTTCTGATATTCTAGTTTCCAGCACTGCATCACAATACTGAGGGAAGTACAGGTAAAAGTAAGACACTGTCAAGGAAACACACTTACCTGCACAACCCCTATAAACTATCCAGTTCAGGCACACTTTAAGGACATTTACTTTTGAGGTTAATAAAACTTGTCTTACAGGACACCACAGTCAGTAAAGCAAATGACTACCAATGACACTAGAAATGGACTGCTTTTTGTACTTAGTAATACTTTTTACAGTTTATGTCATGACATAAAGCCCTCAGATTTTAACATACCTTCAAGTGCCTTTTAATAGTCTTTATAATCAGTTCTGCGCCAGTAGGAAAGATGTAAGTTCTAAAGGGCACCTAGCGCTAGACACGTGCATTCATAAATGTGTTGTACCATATTTCACCATCCTCAGTTTCTAAAGACTCAAAAAAGATCTGGATTCAGAATCAAAAACAGTGTACCTCCATAATATTAGGAAGTCTAATAGCTGTCCCTTAAAATCCCTTTACATAGCCAGAGCCAAAAGGAGGTTGGGAAGTACAAAGCACAGAGTCATTTATGCTATGGGTTGTTATGAAACAGCACTTTAAAGGGAAGCTTCATTCTGCTATGCTTGGAAACAATATTGTCAATATTATTTTTGGTTCAGTGGGATGAAAAAATCTGAGGACAGTACTTAACCTTACAAAAGGATGTGTTTGTATTTTTCCAAAACAAATGGTTCACTCTAAGGTATCTCAAAATTTTTGATAAGGTATCAAGCTGGTCCTTTTTAGGGCCAACATCTTGCCCCATGTATACTGGTATAAGGCAAATATTTTGTGGAGAGTCAGTAACAGAGACCACAGATCTGCCTTTTACTGAACACGTCACTTCCATTGTAAACATCTATTTTCAGAGGCTTACCAGAAGTGACTAATGTTTGCAAATATTGATATTTGGAACACAAGAGAGCAATATTCAAAAGAAGCTAGTTTGTTTTGCATTTTTTTGTTTGTAGGGAATCAATAAACTTTTAGCTGAATGCAGTATACCTGTTGAATTAGAAATATATAAATTTATACATTAGAAATATAAAAATCAAAATAGTAGTTACCAAACTCAAATATTAACATCATATAATTATATATTATTTCAATTAATGATATCAATCTCACTAACAAATCCACAAAGTAAGCCTTTTTAGCATCCTAAAATAAAAAGAAACTACTGTGACACTGACAGCAGTGCCACAAGGCTGTCAGTATGAAAACAGCCTATCATGGCCTGCCAGCAAGCAGACAGCAGTCTACATGGTCTCTTCATGGTCAGGAGTACCCTTTGGCTGTCTGCACAAGCCAAGGGAAAACACTTTTATTTTCACCTTAGCACTCAAGGCACCACCTGTGAACACAAAACCTTTCAGATGAAGGAGCACTGAGCTCCAGCCATCTATCTCTTGCCCATGTAAGGTTAAACAGTGCAAATATTTTCCTGTTATTACAGCTCCTCCTGCTTGCTCCCATTTTCTTTGTTTGAACCTTGTCTGTCAAGAACCTGTTATTATCAGTGGCAACTTGCCATTGTTTTCCTCAATAGATTTACGTAGCTCTAAGGAGCTGTAGGCAAAGGTATCACTGCAAGAAACCCTTTAAACTGAAAGCTGCTTTCTTGAACAAATAAAGGTCCATTCTACTTCCTTCTCTAAAGCAAGGTGGGAGGTTACATTTTCTTTAAAAAACCCACTACAATCCAAACTAACACAATAAGGGTTGTTTCTGCTGATTTCAGTAGTCAGGCAAGACATAGTATGCCCGTTGGGTTTCACATCTTTGCCATGTGCAATGAAACCAGATTCTCTCAAAGATAATTACTGCCATCTGGTTCAACTTGCAGTTCTTCTACCATAATAAAATTCTCACATTAGGTTTTTCTTAAAAAAAACGCACAAAAAATGTGTAAAGTACAGGACAGGAACTGCACTGACTATTCAAATCATGTAAGCATAAATTATAATACAGTTTCTAACATGGTCCTGTAGGACTAGTCATAAATTTGTACTTCTGGGAGGGAATCGGGGTTGTAATTTTTTAAATTTTCTTTAACATTATTATAGAGCCTCATAATGGTCTCCATTATTGTGGCTTGATATAACGGCAGCAAAGAAGTCCCTACACAGTATGCTATAATTCTTGGAATTATAAATGCATTCTGTGCTAAGCATTCATGTTAATTTGCACATTGAACACATGAAGAAATCTAGAGAAATTTAAGGGGGAAGTGAACCAGATTTGTTCATTCTTCTGACAAGGTTAAGGAAAGACCACGATCTTTAACTGAAATAAAAGTAGACTCACATGACAAAATGCACCCCTGCATAAAAGATTTTCTTCAGCTGAGTTTACTGGACTGAGGCAATAACCTGAGTCAAATCATGTCTTTCACACAAGGCCAAAAGCTGCCTTAGATGTCCAGGTGGACCCAGTGATCACCAGGGTAAGTGAACATGGGGCTGTCGCTGGGCTCAGTTTCATGGGCTCTTTCAGAAACCCTCAAAAATCCTCCTCTGCATTTTTGTAGACCTCCCTCTTCCCTCCAGTTCCATTGTCATGCTCCTAATGTTCAACAATCATTTTTTCACTTACAGAGCACCAGTTCTTAACTTATAAAAAATAACACTTTATTTCAGAATAATTGCTATACTACTGCAGCATCCATCATCTAGCTCGTAAACTGAGAGCCACTTGGTCATTAGTTAATGGGTTCAAATAATGAGAGTTAAACAACAAAAACCCACACCACCACAACAAATACATTAGATTAAAGCAACTTTTCATGTTTCACGAGTTTTCTTCTCTGACTTATATTAAAATTTGCAAATATAAAGAGTCTGGTTTGGGGCTAGTAAGCAAGACAAAGAGTATCTAAAAGAACCAAATCAAAGATTCATTCCTTTTTCCCACTACAAAATCCTAGTAGACTATGTTTTTATCTTGGTACAGAAATTCAGCCAGCGTCCCTTACTCAGACTAAAATTGTCAAGTAGCACCTGAAGTAACAGAAACTTTCACAAATACGTGAAAACTATTTAATATGTCTAATAAAGATTCTGGAAGACCAAATATGATGACTTGTCTCCATAAAAGAGTCTTGGAGTCTAACCTGAAAGTACTTTCTTAACACACATCCCATTGCTTTGTCACAAACCAACACTTGTTGTTCAAAAGAACAATGAATTATATCTAAAACTATAGAGTGATAGAGTGTTCATATTAGTGAAATAAAGAGAACAGAAAATGTTGTGCTTAGAAGAAAAAAAGTATTATAAAATTTTATACATAAGCCTAAATATATCTACATTGTCTCTGAATAAGAATAAAATACCAGCTTTTGCTTTACTGCTAACTGAGTCTTTCCTTCTCTTTAGAAGAGTAGGAGTATAATGTTATATATAATGAAGAGTTTTTCTCCTAAAAGCATTGCTAAGTATATTAGGAGGCTATCAAAGTAAAAACATCAGGATGGACTTTATCAGTAGGCTTTCATAAATGACCTCCATTCAGATAGGAAGTTAACAACTTGGCAAACTTTTTAGACAGCACTGAGCTAGGGAGAGTGGCTGATATGATGAGTGACAGAGCCTCAGTCAAGAAGGACTTCAATAAATTTGAGGGTTAACCAACAGAAATGTCATGACTTTGAACAGGGAAAAGCACAGAATCCTGCAAGCAGAGGGGAATGACACCATACATTGCTTGATACCTTACCAAGCAGCAGCCCTTAAAAATGTGCCTGTGATGTTAGAGTAGACACCAGGCTGCAACAGTGAGTCTTCACTGTGAACAAAACAAATTGCATGCTGAACTGCATCAGGAGGGCCGTGTCAGCAGACTGAGGGAAGCTAGTGGTGAGACAGTCCTGGGAGACCTTCAGTTCAAGAGGGATACTGAGAAAGTGGAAAAGGTCCAACAAAGGTGCCTAAAACACAATACCCTACATGGAGAAGCTGAAGGAGCTGGGCCTGGTAAGTTTGGAAAAGAGAAAACCACAGATGTATTCCCTCAGTCTGCTGCCACAGTCCTCCTGATGCAGTTCAGCATGCAATTTGTTTTGTTCACAGTGAGTGCTCACTGGCATTGCAAACCGAACATTAAGCACAGCAGAGGGAGATTTGCAAAAGTGCTGAAAATGCAGCAGCCATGCAGCATCACCTCCTAAAATAATCACAGAATCTGCTGAGTTGGAAGGGACTGCAAGGATCATCTAATCCAACTCTTAGCCCTGCACAGGACCATCTCTAAGAGTCACACCATATGCCTGAGAGAATTGTCCAAACACTTCTTGAACTGTCAAGCTTGGTTCTGTGACCACTTCTCTGTCATAATCCTCATCATAATCTCTATACTTGTTTAGAATACACTGATGAATTTGCACCAAACTCTTACATACAAAAAGAGGGCATATCATCTGGGAAATAGAGGTCACTGAATATCACTTTGTTCAATGAAATCCAAATGCTCTAATCACTAACAAAGCTTCTTTCTTGAAAGGTAGCTTCTTCTTTAAATCTCTAACCAGGTAATGATCTGTGTCAGTATTCAAAATAGACACAAAGCTTGGGGAAAAGCAGCAGACTGAGTAACCTTAGGACATAATGCCTAATTGAACTCCTCACTGACTTGGAGCTGGGAGGAGGCTGGGGAATGAGCACTCACTCCTGCACTGCTGAGTCACTGGCAACCAATACCCCTCTGCTGATGCCCACTGCCCAGCTCCAAGGGTGCCCACTTCCCAACCCCAGTGGTGCCTATTGCCTAGCCTTACCCTTTCCTCCCCACAAAACTCCTCATGCATTTCTCTAGAGGCAGGAGTGACCAGTGCCTTACTAGGCTGTTTCTGATTAACAACTTGGTTTGGTTTGCAAATAAGCATAAGGTATTGTTTAAAGATGCAGCCTTCGGTACCTTGGGCATCACGGATCATGTGGACTACCACTATGGTTTCCCCACAGAGGAAAGCTGAAGGGCTGAGGATGTCCTTGGATTCTTTCAAATAACAGGCAGGCACACTTCATGCTGCTGTAACTAGGTAAAGGTGCTTGCTTGCAAATTCAGCAAGTGTGTTGCCATCAATAAACTGTTTTGAATAAGTAGCTTTGATGCAAATACTTTGCTCTGCTCTTTAGTTAGTGAAAGGAAAAAGTGTCTTACAGCAGCAAAGAGAATCTCCCTGCAGCAGATCATAGCATGGCTTACATAATACACAAATACATATCCTTTAACCACTTTCAATATTTCTTTGCTAGTTTCAACTCTTAGTACTTGATCTAACCCAAATAACCTGAGATCAAAATAACCATCTGATTTCACACGCAACACACATTATAATTTTTTTTATATAATTTAAGTATAATGGTTATTTTCAAATAAATTATTAATAAAAAACATTCAAAAATTGTTTAACATTTTTGTATCTACATACTTGAAATATTACTCAGAGTTGCCTTTTTTTTTTTGAGACAGTGAGGTGCAATGGAAGGAAATGTTCTTTTGATGGTAGAGAAATTTCAGATTGTTAATTTTTAAATAGAATTTGACTAAGTCCTACAGGTCATTTTGAAAGTTCAGCCCAAATTCACTCCCTGTGGTAACAATAAGAGTTTCTGAAAAAAAACAACTAAAAAACATGAACAGCTGATTCACTGAGTTTAAAATTTTTGGGAACATTACAGGTAGAAACCAATGTGCATGAAGAAAAAATAAAACAAAAGGACATAACTTTTTGCTCTTTATCCATTGAAAGACTTATCTTTGAAATCACTGAGCCTCACAGCAATGATGCCATATGATGTCTTTTAAAAATGGTTCATTTACAGTATGAGTAGAAATGGGTCCATATAGCTAACTGAGAATGTCAAAAGGCATGGATGGCTTCAGGGGCATCAGCTGTTTGGCATAATTCACACTACTTTAAAATACCCAGGACAGTTCTCACTAATTTCTAGGGCCCCAACGCTTCTGTTCAAACAGTATTGCATCACAGAGCAAGTGTAGGCTCCTTTGGGCAACTTAAATACTCTGGGACAAAATGTTGTCAGTGCAGAACAGAGGAAAATAGAGAGTCTCATCTCCATAGCACCCCAGTGAGCCCCTGTGGCTCGGGCAGGAGGCAGAAACACATTAAGGCATTAGTTTCCCAAAATATACATTTTTCTGTTCATTAAAACAGATATGGAAGATTTGTTAGGAGTGTAGAAGGAGCAGGTTAGATCAAGGCTTGATTCACTTCCTAGCTGATGCAGATATCCTCATAACCCATTCTGCAGGGATAGAATCATTTCTACCAAACAGGTAGAGAGGTGAAACAGGAATCCTATAAATGTCACACCCAAAATGTCAGCTCAGAAATAGAGAATGAAAACAGACACATTAAACAAGTCTTTCCAACAGATCAAATCCCCAACAGCGGCTTGCAAAGAACATGATACATTTTGTTCTCATGTACAGTAGTATAAAACTGCTGTACACATTACTGCAGCAGTTTCCTCCACTGTCTTATGATCACCACAGGAATCAAAATCCATTTGGAAAGTTATAGGGAAATGTTGAGGCTCATGCAAACAAGTAAGACCAAGCATTACCATAAATGCCTGCAATATATAAACACAATTACAGTTTGGAAGTTAAAGAACTGAATTAAGAGTGCTATCTCGTCAGAGAAAAATGATTAAAGGCAGTGGGGATAGAAAGTGAGATTATATCTAATTAGTTCACGAAAAAGGAAGCAACTCTAAAAGAAGCAATTCCAAAGCTGATTAATTAATTAAAATTAGAAAAATATTTGCTATGTAAATGTAAATCACTATATTTAAATTAAGGGTAGCTCACTTTGACTGTAATAGTCATCTTTGGGAAAGGACCGTAGATTATTAGGTACAGAAAAATACCTTTCACAGCATATGCCACAAGTTTTTCCATTTCTTTTCGCCATCATACTTATCGTGTATATTTAATAATGAAGTAATAGTCTGGCTCCTCATGGGGTTCATTTCATACAGATGCTATATTTTTGAAAGAATGAGAAAATGTCTTAGCACCTCTAAGATAGTCCTTAAAAAAATTACCATTATGAAAAAAAATTTATAAAGAGAGAAGAAAATAACCTTTCTAAAGGAAGTTTAAAAGTTGATTGCCTTCAAAAATTCAATTTTTCCTTTACCAAAAGAAACATGAGTAATGGAGTAAGTTAAAAGGGGAAATATATCTCGGGTATGTTAAAATCTAAAGCACTATGTCAGACTACAGCATCTTGAGGTGATACTTTTACATATACACACATTTTACAGGCATCTCAGGGTACTTCAAAGAGATCAGACAAACGAATCAGGGTCAGGTGTCATGACAGAGTCCAGAACCAGCACCTCCGAAGCTCCAAGTCACAGCTGGGTTCCCAAGTTAAATTATGCACTTCTATGCATATTTGGAAATTCAGGCCAATTTACTGCTCAAGTATGCCAAATTCACATCTCTGAAATCCCTAACCCTTTTTTTAATGACAGATTGAGTTGGGGCAAGGAATAGCTCAAAATTCTCTTGGAATTATTGACTGAATTCAGTTATTTTGCAGAGTCTACTGGCAGATGTAGGTAATGCTTCAGAATTAAAAATAACAATTATAAATAAAACTATTCAGAAAAAAATAGTATATGAGACTCGCAGACCCTGATCCCACAAACACACCACCAAATATAACTGTTGGAAATAATGTTAGAAAAGTTTATGAGATTATTTATTTTGCTAAATATAACAGTTGGTAGAAATAATCTGGAAGCTCCAGATTCTTCTTGGTGTAACCTGATAAAGAATATCTCCATACTACCATGGAAAGACCATTCAATGCTGTTTGCCTCAAGCCAGAATAGCAGCTTCAGGGGGGTTAGAAAAATATTAATTTCAAAATTAGAATTGCTACAATCATATCTTCCCATTTTCTCAAAAGTTTCATATTTTTTCTTAATATTTTACTAAAAATTTTCATTGACCATCAAACATGATTTCTTACTTAGAAGTATACTTTTGGACAATATGCACACCTGAGACATTATTTCAAAGACATTTTTGTAAGAGGCATCATGAGAATTGTTACACAAAAGAGGAAAACAAGTCTATTTTAAATCCAATGAAAGAACAGTTTTCACCTTTTCAAAAACTTCATGAAAATCTGTTCCTTGGGGTTTTTTTAACCAGTCTAAAGAATTTGTAAGAATCTTCTCAGTGACAATTAATTTATTAGAAGCTCCAACTAAACCAAAAATGAATAGCATCACACAAACATTCACTTTTTATCTTCATTTCTTTCACTGGGTTTCCTTGGCCGAACAGTGCCCTTACCAGCTTTAGGCCACTTCTGCCAGTTGTGTTTCCAATGAGCCACAGAGACCCCATCTGTGATGCTTGAACCTGTCCCAGCTCTGCAAGCTGAATGTTGGGGGATCTTTTCAAAATTATTGTTTGAAAATAAAAATGATCTTTACTTCTTTATATTCTTGATGATTAGATACTGTATAAATACACAAAAAGAATTGTGAACATTTGATTCAAAGACTCATTCAGATTCACATTCTTATACGTAAATAGACTAGAAGGTCAGATAGGTGTCTACACACATACAGAAACATCAATGCACATTTATATACATACACATATTACCCTGGGTGTGTGGCAATCATCTGCACATATACACAATAGATAGTCAATGCAAATGTGAAACTGCAAATGCACATATTGTTTCTTAATACGCATCCTTCCATCAATTATTTTAAATATAAATTAATGCTAAAGAGTTAAAATATTTGATACACATACTAACAGTCTCTAGGATTAACATCAAATTTGATGGGAGGATAATAGTCATAACAACTCTCACCAGCAGTAGCCTCTTTCTGTCAACATTCAAAGGGTAAAGAAAACTAATCTGAGCCCGGGTTTTTTTCTGTATTCTACAGATAGTCATCTCTGGCATCAGCAGACTCAGTCCAGGCTTCACATTGATTTTCTTTTTTTCTAATGTATACAGTGAAATTGAAGACCTATGCATTTCTGCTAAATAAGGTTCTGCCTTAGCTAATAGCAAACTGTGACAATGGTCTGCAAAGAATTGGGGAAAGAGGTCTTTTAAAAAAATTTGCCAACAGCAGTTGTAAATTCATAACTGTCAATAAAATTGCTGAGGTTTTTATATGCACATTAACAACATGCTTCAGTGTAAAATAGGATTCTTAATTCTTTTCACAGGGCATTAAATCATACTTAAGATTAAAAAAAAATCCTCGATCAGCTACTGACAGGTCCCCTCCCTATCAAAACCACTCTGCTCCCCTGTTTTTGTACTTCACAAACTTCAACAGCAAGCTAACTGCAAAAAAATCTTCTAAAAGTAAAATACAAAACGATAGGGTGCAACTATACAACATGTGTTGTTCTTCATTTACTCCAAGTATGATTCCAGGAGCCTAATATGTTAGGTAAAAAAACCTGCATTTATTTTACATTATAATAAATTATTTCTTCATAACTGTGGGACTACCTTTCGGTAGGAATTTGACTGTGACCTGCAGTCTCTTTATCAGAATTCTGTAAGAGGCAAGACCACAACAACTTTGTGACACAGTGAACTAGCATTATGTAAATTCAGTGGCCTAGCAGTGCTCTGGCCTAAAAACTTCATCTAACTTGGCATCTAGTTTCAAAATAAAATCAGGTAAACATCCCCAAACAGCTCTGGCAAAGCCCCTTTGACATCTGCATGACCACAGGCTTATCAACTACCATCCACTACCAGATTAAAAACATGAACAGATCATACAGTGACACTCAAGGGTTAGATTGATGTCATGCACAGGCACAGTCCCCACACCAGGCAGAGGCAGATGTTCCAGCAGCAGCAGTGCCCACTTAAAAACACTTTCTCTGATACTGCCCCAGAGGAAGGCTGGGGTTCCAGCAGGAGAGCGAGGGAGCCTGAGTCAGCCTGACCAAAGGGATTGCTGGCACCCTATCCATCTGCTGCCATGCATAGTGTTTGCCAGCCTGCTGCTCTGTGCCCACCCACTCTCAGGGCTCACATCAGCATTTGCACCCAGACCTAGGGGGTTTCTGAAATGTGACCCTGGGGCGCTCATCTTGCACCACACCTCTCCTACCCAACACAGCATGCTGGCACAGTACATGAGAGATAAAGCAGCTTGCATTTGGTTTCCCAACCTTCTCCAGAGAAAATGACATCTTGAGTGCCCCATCATTACTGAACAGGTTTTAATGAAATGCTAGAACTATACACAACTACACAAATAACATATGTGGCTGCAAGTGATTAATTACATTTCTGAAGAACTTAATAAGAGACTCTCATATTTAAAATATTTTATGGCAACTATTAATTTTTTTTTCTCTAATTATCAGAGTAGCAATGGAGTAATGCACCCTTCACCTCAAATTTCCTTTTTTTTTTCATTCCCTTTATCTTATAGCTTTGTTTATGCTGATTGTTGGTTCTGTGCAACAACCAACCTTATTTCTCTTTTTTAATTTATAAGTATAAAATACATCAAGGATGAAATTAAACAAAAAACTTTAATTTCATCAGAAATAAATTTTTTCCTGGATATATCTGCCCTAGGAAATTCACATTGTTTTATTTTCACATTTCCAAAGCGAATGAATTTTAGTACTGCGGCTCTCTCAGGGGTCCGTCTTCTGATGTTGAAAATGATAAACAGAAATACACCATCTTTGAGGAGCATCTAATGTTGAGCACTGAAAATTGGTAGTAGTGTCCAAACACAGAACAACTGACAATTCAGACCTACGTTCACTACCTTCAGGAAGCTATATTCTGACACCACCCAAAATAGAAATACGATTTTTCACCATGACAACCTGTTTGACAAGTACGGAGAGCCTTGTGCTTTAAATAGTACTCTACACAGAAATCAATTAAACCAGTATTTAAGAAACAGCTTTGCTTTTCTGCACTGGACCATGAGCAACTTTGAAAACAGTTATTGACCTTCTCAATCGCCTGGTCTAAAACTACCGGTCAGCAGAAGAATTTCAGTATCAGCTCGTAACTACTGAAGGAATATCGTTCATGCTGATATGAAGTTTCATATTGATCAAATGTAACAAAATAACATTAATCTTTCGCTAATTTTAATACACTGCAAAAGACTACAAAGCACATTGCTGCTTGCTGTTACCATAGAAGAGCTGACCTACCTGAATACTCCTTTATGGTCAATCTGAACGCTATTTTCCAATGCTAAACTATTATTAAACCTTTATTTCATACAGATGAAAACTGACCAAAGCAGGAACAGAAAAAAACTCTGAGTATACTAATCCCTATACCCCTAAATTCATTTATACCTTTCCCAAATTAGAGAAAACACTCCACACTCTCAAAGCACATACGATTGATATAGATATTATGACATGTAACCAATTTCAGGAAAAAAGCAATTATTTTAGGCATTCTTAAAATTATTTTCAATTTTACAACAGGTTTGTGGATCTCTGCTTTTAGCTGCTGACGTGGAGTCACGACACCTGGCTCAGCAGACGGTTGTGCACGCACTGCAGAACTACAGGCACCGGCTTGGCTTGTTAATTTGCACATGAGGGTGCTGCTGGCTGGAAGAGGACAGGCGGCTCAAGAACAATTAGTTTGTCTTTTACCACTCCTGTTGCTGGTCGCTGCAGCCAAAGCATTTAAAATGCCATCTATTTGCTGCCATCTACAAGTATCAGGATAGAACTAGATAAGCACAGATACCTATGATAAATATGTTTGCCTCTGCAAGCCTGATGGGAGGATGAAAGCCTCACTTTTTGGGAAAATTAACATGATGAGTTCTGCTGTTCAACTCACACATTGAAATAGTGTGCTCTCAAGAATGAGGAGCATAATGATGCTTTATTGCTTGAGAAAGGCACATGCCCCCAGAGAATTTGTGTCATCATACACCAGAGTAAGCCTGATGGAGCCCGCTTTAGGCTCTAATAATAGAGGTGGAAAAGAGGAGATAAAAAACCACCATGATAAAAAATGCTTTTGTTACTTGTTGAGATTAATCTGAATAAAAATGTGTTCACAGTTATAATTTCTTCTACAACTGGAAAAACTGTTAGTAGGAATAGCATGATTTTACTTTCCAATGCCACTATAATTCTTATTCCTATCAAAGGAAGCTGAAAAAATTGCCAAGTTATTTCATTAGGAAATGCAGCTAATTTACAGGCACGGTAATTTTCCCCCTACAAAATTGTATAATGAGCCTTAAACTCACTAAATAAAGGGTCTCTTCTCTGAGTGATTATGCTTAATTTACACAGGAATTAGTGGTGACCGGACCTCCTTTCAGAATAGCTTTAAAAGAGCTGCATTACAAAAACAACATCAACAGCCTTGAAAAACAGCTGATGGAGCAAAAATACTTCTCTCAAAAATATCTTTTATAGGATAAGCACATAACTTTTAAACCAGGTATCAGAATCCAGCAAATCTATAATGCTGATTTTATGTTAAAAAACTTGCTTAGGCATTATGCTGATAGAATGTATAGAAAAGCCTAAAGAAACAGATGGACAGAAATGTGAGGGAGCAATATTTTCATGTTCAAAAACTGCTCTCATGTATGCAGTGCTAATTATTTGTCTAATAATTATTTATTATTATTATTATTGTGATAATTATCATTATTATTATTTTATTGTGGGGTTTCACAGGTTAGTCTGTCTAAAGAATGGACACTTTGGTTTATAGACACTTCCTGGCAAATGTGGCCCAATTTTCACACAGTTATGTAGTACCTAGAAAACCCCAGCATCTTCAAAATTCAGGTATTTTTAGACACTTACATAGAAAGTAGACATTAGAAGTCATTCCCAATAGCAGCTTGTTTGTGGTCTCACTAGGTTAGTAGATATGACATATAAATAGATAGTGTTTGTCTCTTATCAAATTATTTAAAAAAAATTAAAATACTTATTCCTCTTACCAAGAGTAGCTGGCCCTGAGGCTGTGAAAGCAGGAAAAATGCATTTGGAAGTTTTAGTTAAGAAAAAACCCTGTTCTTCCTTTGGGAAGTCCTAGTAATCTTTTCACTGTACCACAGAAGGGAGATATATAATATTTCGGGTCTGGAAGGGGCCATTAAATCACGTAGCTTGTCCTCCTCTATCATGGTATTTCATAAGAAGTTTACAGATAATATAGTATCAGTGACATCTGTGACAGCGATCAACAAAATCTAAGCCAAAATATCATGAGTCAGCAACACTGACCAAGACCCTGCTATCACAGCAGCATGATTGACTTAAAAGTAGTAGTAGTAAAAATGAATCACTGAAATACAATCCTCGGGAACTTAGCACATCCATCGTGACTGGGGCACCAGTGTTTCCTCCGATCAAAATCGGGATGAAGCAGCGTTTTTGGCACATCATTACCATCTGCTGGACAGGAGGGAGAATGCAGCTCGGAAACGAGACCGAGCAAATGGACACCCAGGCAGAAAAGGGGCTGCCAAGTTTACCAGGAAATCATATACAGCCTTCTTCCCTACATCCTTGCTTCACCATCACCCTCCACACACCCACACTAACATGGTCTGACCTCCCTCTGAAGTTTAGAAGAAAACCAGTCCAAAGGTGTGAAATGGATCTGGTAATTAATGCATAACCCAGCACCATGCCATGAACAGAGCCTGAGCCTGAGGTCTGCCAGGAGCACAATGAAACAGAGTATGAGGCTTCTCTGGCAAGTGACACACACGCTATCTAGTTTCCAGCAGCTTTGAAAGAAGGAAACCCTTAGTTCAGATTCCTGATGCAGAGTTACAAAGGCTTTCTGGAGATGTTTGAAGCACCTCTCCTCTCTCCCACTACCTGGAAATCATTTGCACACTTTGGAATGAAATTCAACACTTAGGGTAGGTGCAGGAGAGCAACAAGACCAAAGAATTCGAGAATGATGATGGTTTTCTCTGACAGAGAAGTCTCTACTTCATTGTACAGAATTCCATCTATATCCATGTGATGGAAACATCTGCTTCTGAAAGTGACTGCACTTCCATATGATGTATGCAAAAGGAGCATATTCCTCTTGAATACAAATGTAGTCAAGCACCTTTGAAAATACTTTTTAAATCAAAACCAGTACTTACTGAACTGACAGACACCATTTAAAATAATTTAGGTAATAAACACTACCAAATAACAAAAAATGAACTTAGTAATAATTGCAAATTATGAGGGACAATTTACTGACAGTATTGCCACAATAAAATTTGGACATCACAGTAGCTCATAGAAACCATTCAGCCTAGAGTGTCAGACTATTTATGAACTTTGCATGACTACACATAGCTTTTGGTAGCAACTGGACGACACTGGCCATTTCCAGGAGGAGTACAATCCCAGCATTCCTTTTCCCTATCCCAGATCCAGGTACTATGCAGGCTGAGGAGGCCACCAGAGTGGTGGCAGCTCCCAGAGGCTGGGTGAGAATTCCCATCCTATGCCACAGAGCCACAAACTGGCATTTGTTGGCTTATATGTGCTGAGCACACTGAGAACTATCTGATACGTTAGAGAGACTGGGAAATACTACTTAATCTGTTTGGATCAGCTGAGTGACTTCAAACAAGTAATTTTCACAAACTCCTCATGCCCCCACGCCACTCAGCCCCCTCCAGTTAGTTTTTCTCTCTCATTCACCAGCAGCCTCCCTAACACAGGAAAGGCTTATACTTGTCGCACTAGCAACTTGGTGGCCTCTTCCCTCAGCCTTCGGTAACACTGAATTTCATTCTGCAATTTCATGAGCTGAATTACTGAGCTGTTACTCAGACATGCTCAGCTGGTATATGGTAAGGTGCTGAAGCTTTGCCTAGAACAGGATATTGTTAAAACCCACAGCAACCTTCATTGTCCAAAATATTCATAAGACTAAGACACAGCAACAATGCCCCAACACAGCTAGCTGCTCTGATTTTTCTAGAGATTAAAGACCACCGATAAGAAAAGGAGGAAAGGTTTATTTGGCATTAACCCCAAAGAGCTATTTTTTGCTTTGGACTCGTGGAAAAGACATAGCTCTCCAGAGTGTTCAACACATGGAACTCACCCTGCAACTGAAGGAAGAAGTTCATGCATATCTAATATTAAAGCAAGGATCCTGTCTCTTTAGATACAATCAAGAATTGGTTTTCCAGATGAAGAAATGCTAAATATGAATAAATGCACTTGAAAACTGGGCAGAAGCACCCATTTCATAATTCTCAGCTTTGACTCTCCTCACATACTAACACTCACTTTGCAACCTGCAGAATGACACACATTTCTGTGGTATTCTATCAGTACTAAGAATTGCAGAGTAATATTTCATGCAGGAACAATGCTAGCATAAATTACAAAAGTGGACATGATATCTTTGTCTAAAATGGAGATGGTTTAATTCCATGAGGCAGTAAGCACCCAAAAGGCATATGCTAGCACTGAATGGGTCTATGTTAGCAGGTATTATAGACAAACAGGAACTAGTCTACAGACCAAAATTTAGTGCTGAGGATCTGTCACCCCTACTGTACATACTTCAGATTTTTCTGATTCTCTGTTTAAACTTCAGACTGGCTGTGCTTTGGTGCCTTGTCCTGAAGCTCACTTGCACCTGCATGCAAGACTCCCTGAGCACATCCTCTAGTTTAGTCTCATGAAAAAAGCATCAACTTCATGTACTTCATGTGCTGCTGTTCAACCAAAACCAACTAAAGGGGACTTTGGGAAATTCACTTAAGAGAAACACTCCTGGTCTGAATTAAAACATGAATATAGATGTACTTGTGGAGACACTCATTTTTTGTGGTCCACTAAGTTTTGACAAATGACCATATATCAGTAACAACCATGTGGAAGCTCATCACAGGAATAGGATTTATATTTTTGTTGTAGCTACATAAGACAGTGACTAACACCCCCCCAGGACTTCAAGTATATATATGCTGAATTGTTTCCTTCCAAAAAGAGCTAAATTATTTTCAGACTGAGCTTAATCACAGCTTACCATCTCAGCAGGAGCACCTCCACTGAAACTGGCTTGTTCACCTCTTTCTAAGATCCTGTGATCTTTATCCTCAAAAAGTATGCCAAATTGTCTGTGTTAGTTACTCATGGGCCTCAGTTACGCTGCATGGGATCACAGGCATGGCCAGCATACCAGGAATACCAGCATCCCTGCTCACAACCAGATTCTGCTTCCTAGTTGAAGGATGAGATCCTGCTCTTTCTCACATTTCAGGATGATCTGGATGTAGAGGAGAGTACCCACACAGCAGCAGTGCCAGGGCCCAGGCAGCCCCCTTGCTCTAAGTGGAGCATAGACATCACATAAGTTGCTTCTGGTTTGTAACTTGACATTTTCAGCTTCAAAGTCAAGTCAGCAAAGTGGCTGCTGTTATGAAAGCATTACAAAGCAAATAGAAAATAATAAAAGCTTTGAAAAAAAGGATAATGGGAACAGAAATTCCTCCACAAGCTATTAGTATGAATTCATCTCAACAAACTATTTTGATCATCACTACAATTTAGCAGCACCTGATTGCTCAGTGACATTATCTTGGCAGTATCAACTCAGGCTGTAGGCAAGCACCCAACATCATGAAAGTCACCACAGAAGTCAGTGTTAATTTGCAACATTGTGGAAAGGGCCTGCAGACAGGAAAAATTATGAAAGTCACAAAAAGAGGGACACACTCTCATAAACCCAGATGTGGTCCCTCAGATCTTCCTCTTGAGGCACACTGACAAAACAGGGCAGTGAAACTGCAACTTGTGCCATTCTATAAATGGTCTACACTCCTCCACCCTGGAAACTGGGAACTTTAAACAATATCAGATTGAAAATCTTTCACTTTCAGGAAACCAGTTAATGTATTTCTGCTTGATGCAAGTTTTAACATTCAAAGAATTTAAAAATGTGCTTGTTTTAAAAGATGCGAAAGAAGTAGTAGGAAACAACCAAAACAATATTAGTTACCTGATACATTTCAACAACTACAGTACTACAAAATCTTCAATAAATTCCTTCAATTTTTACAAGTCAAACACCAAGTAATTATCCTCTGACATGAAAGAGGGATTTTTCATTTTTAGATGGAAGAAATGAGTGCCTTGCTGTCTTGCTATCATCCCTTTTCCCAAGCTTTCAGAAAATCTAGTGAAAGTGAGAGCATACCTTTTACACTTTAAAGATAGCACCTAAATTTTCACCTTACATATTCCAACAAGCAAGTTAGCATAAAATTTTGAGAAGCTCAACAAGACATAAGTGTATCACGGAAACTCATCAAGAACAGAAAGTTTAAGATTCATCTCTTAGACAGCCAGTGTTCTTATTCTTTCCTTCACTGATGGAACCATAGTAATGAAAGAGTTATAAAACTGTGAATATGACAGTTGCATGTTAAGATGGAGTCAAACAGAGAGGAACTGATATTTTATTATTATTTTAATAAATACATAATCTGGCTGCTTTACTTAGATAAAACATGAAATGGGATGCATTGGTTCCAATGTAATTATTTCTATTGGTTATGGGTTTTGGTGCTCTGTGAGAGTAAATCCCTGCCATCTAAAGCCAATAGCAGAGCTAATCTTGACTGCCTATAAAAGTGAAGCACTATACAACTACTCAGACAAAGGGAAGAGGACCATTATTTCAAATGACGTTCAGTATTTTACATATCTTGTTACAATGTTGACGATACTCTTAGGAAGATGTAAGGGCTACTTTCTGACTGGAGTCTGTATTGTTTCAGTATAAACAGTACAAGAGCAAATCAAGTACCAAAGGAAAAACAGCAAAGATAAACAGTGCATGAAATACTATAGTGAAACAAAAAGTGATCATGGCTGCATCTTGCTGCCCGTGGAAATGAGGACAGACTTCCCTTTCCCATGTTGTCAGAGTCAGAAAGTATGGCAGGGGAAGGTGCACAGCAGTGCCCACCCAAACCACAGTCAACAGATTAGCAGAAGGTGATCTTACTGTTAAGGCTATCTTTAATAAATAGGGTCATCCAGAATAGGAGGTAAAAACCACTGTTATAGAGTACAAATCTTGATTAGTTTCCTTGAACAAATAATTTATTCTCAACTGCTTCAGCATAGTAATTCCCAAGTACAAGCAAAAAAGAAAAATTCTCTCTAGAAATATTGTCATAAACTACATAGTACTCACTAGTCACCTTTCTAGGAACTTTCATGTATGTAAGGCATTGCCTTTGAGACCATTTGCAACAATAACAACAAACACAGCTGAAGACACAAGAAATTTCCCACATACAAGAAAAGTTTAAAGCATTAATTTTATCTCAGTCTAAATAACCAGTCTGTGGAAAATTTGTACCTCAAGAATAAAGAATATTGTTTTGAACAGATGCATCATATTTTTCAGATATAATCTTGTGATACATTTCAGTTCTTTAACCAAAAAGATCAATGTTTTTGCTGTATGATCTGCTTATATGATAAACTCATTTTCTGCTGGACAGTGGAAAATATGCTAGCAAATATGTACAATCTTAGGACAACATATTGAAAGTTATGCAAAAGGTATATTAAAAAAAAGCAAAATAAAATGTGTCCAAATCAGTCAGCACCAGAGCTAGTTTTTCTTTTTACCTCTGCTGTTCAGAAGTAACCTTTTTAGCCAAAAAACCTGCTAGTGTTTTTAATTGATGTAGCCAAAGCAAGTTCAATGAGTCCTTCTAGATTTTCTTAATTCCGGGTCTAACATGAGGCACTAGAGCTAGGAAATCACCTCTTGAAACCCTATCCCGCAGTGGGACCATGAGCTGAGTCTGCCAGGAAAAACTGCAAGTGCAAGACCCGCCTCCCCAGCTCTGAGTGGACAGAATAATGAACACATAAATGAAAAGCATCCATTTGTCCTTCTTATTTGACTATACCAGCCCTGTAACCTGTCTTCTAAAAATTAAATTATGGAAACACAGCGATGTAACCAATTTAGCACACAGGAGGGAAAATGGTGATGCAAGGCGATAATGGAGTCTCAAAGGGCAGAAGGAATTCAGAGTTGACCTCTGTAGACAATATGTCATTCCATGTCCAGACAGTTTTAGCAGGCATATCTTATTTCTCTGTCAGCCAGTGTTTAAATGTTACTTCACATCTACTTTTGTGTGTGCATGTACAAATACGAGTTAAAAAAAAATCCCAGGGAAAAACGTGATAGTTGATGTAGAGCAATAATCCTCTGGCAAAACATTTTACAAAAGATGACAGAAAGCAGGCAGCACAGCTAAACCTTTGTAGAAGAAGCCATGGGAAAATGAGAAAACATAGTCCAAGAAAATCAGATAATTAAGGCACTGGTATAACAAACACAGTTGAATGACTAGAATTTAAAATAAACATAGACTAGATCATAAACTTACAAGTGTTGTCAATGTACAGTAAGGTTGAAAGAAAAATCTTCTGTGACTAAGGATGATGAATTGATGTGATCAGTTACAAAGAACAATATGTATTCAAAATAAAAAACGTCTCCAGGACAAAAAATGAGACCTGTAAAGAGAAGAAAGGAAAAAATGTTAAAAAATACCCAAAAACTAAACCACAAAAAAAAAAAAAAGCCAAAACCAAGGCAAGAATTCTATGGAGTGTAACAATAAACTTCTACAAACTTAGAACTATGGAGAGGAAAAACACAGTCATTTTCTAAGAGGATCAAAAGCTCAAATAGCATCTGTGTCAAGTGCTGAGAGTCTGTCGGTCTTACCACAAGAAAAATGTGCCATCTACACTTATTAAATTCCAAACACTGGAGTGCAAAGACATAACACCTTTCACGGTATATTTAACAGCATAACAACTGCCTCTGGAGAGGCTGAGAAGCTGAAAAAGCTAAAAATGAACAACTGAATTTTAAAATTTACTTGGGCAGCAACTAAGTAACATATTAAGACTTTAAACTAATGAGACAAGTGATGTTTACTAGAAAAACTGGATTTATTTTATAACACCTGTGCCCTCATATGGGATGGCAAGCCCTGTCAGAGCCCTGACAGTGACCCAGGATATATCTTTTCACCATACTCTGCAAGTATGGTCTCTTCACCACTGTTGGGTGATCTCCAAAAGTCCATTGCAACCATTCTGTGATTCTTTCCCCAGCTGAACAATAAGGAAGAAGGCACTGGCATATTATAGGAAATACACTGAGTTCTATTCATTTTACTAGATAGATAAGAACTCAAGTCAAAGACAGAACAAGCAGAAGACTCTAAGGTATCCTGTAGCAAAAAAATTTAAAGGGACACCAAGGTTTACATACTTCATTTGTGTGTGACTTTCATTTAGTTAAAACAACTTCCAAGATTACTAAAGCTGAAAGGAGTTGAGACTAAAAAAGAAGCTCCCATTTGTTAATTGTGTTTAAAGTAAATATTGTTAGCTCAACTTCCTTGAAATGTTGCCTTGAGTATTTATATTTACTTCTTACTGCAACAGATGAATAACACTTTGAGGAGAAAAACGTAAACCCATGACATCTGCAAACATTCTGGGCACTGACTAGCATCTGAAACAAATTTTACTGTATGACTAACTCCCTACTTTGTATATTGTCTTTAAAGAACAAAACAGGAGTTCAATTTTAGTTTTGCTAATTACAAAATACACTTACCGGAAATTGTTGACTACCAGGTGCTAAGTGCTACTTACCTACAAAAAGAAATCAAAAAGATTAGTTACTTAACAGCACAATAAACTGCATAGGAGAGCAGATATAATTTAGGTGGTTTGTCATTCCTATTTTGAATACCAGAGTTAGATGGAAGAATGGAGTGAACCAAGGATTTAGAAAACAAAATAAAACAAAAATTAAAAACTGCAGCTTGAATACTGAGGATGTAAGTGTAAAGCTCAGTTTCAGTAAAAGTGCTTTATGGTTTGAACTTCACTGTCCCCAACATGATGGGAAAATCGCTGAAATAAAAACGTGTTTGCTCTGACTCTCAGAATTGCTTCTATCACACATAAGATGAACACCCATAACATGAGATACAAGCTCTTTATGAGGTACAGCCTCCACCATGTTCCTTTTCCAGACTAACTTCACAGGAATCATGAACCAATATTGTTTATATTACACAGAATTTCACAACTTCAATGAATTCATTAGCAAACTCCACTAAGGCCTGTACACACTTACTGAGGGTTGGATAACATCGCTGTGTCTTACCCTCATTTTGCTTCTAAAAAACTTTTTTCCTTCTGAAAATTATAAATGTAGCATCTGTTACTATCTCTCTATCAAAGGTGACAAAACTACAAGGCTGCAAGTAATTAATAGCAGTGTCTTTAATCAAACAGTGATAGAAATGTCAGTTGGAAGGAGCCTCTGAATGTCATCTAGTCCAAATTCCTTTACTGGAAATGTATAAAATTAGATAAATTCTTTAGTTTAGTGTTCTTTGAAACAGAAATATCAACCAAGGAGTTAAATAAAGGAACAACTCATATTGCATTGAT
The DNA here is from genome assembly GCF_003945725.1 of Corapipo altera. Taxonomy (NCBI): domain Eukaryota; kingdom Metazoa; phylum Chordata; class Aves; order Passeriformes; family Pipridae; genus Corapipo; species Corapipo altera. Next base: position 6,470,462 of record NW_020884923.1, read on the forward strand.
GAAATATTATAATTTAGCAGTTCTCACTATATATTACAGTCCGACACTGCATATTTGTATAGGAGACATTCTATTATTGCTGTACTTAGAGATACAAAGAATTGGAGTTAATAAAGTTAACAGCTTGATCATTCAAATCCCAATTTTGCAGGAAATTGTCTGAATACACTTTGGCATGCAGCATCTTTGGCACTGTTATACCAAACAACTTCATGTTTTATTTATTTCTTAAATCACAAAATGCACATGAAGATGCCAATTTTTTAATACATAGTCCAGTCTATATCAAATTCATTTGTTTACTACATACACTCAATGTCCGAATCCTATATTCATAAACCCATCTTGCACTTATACTGGGGTTCTGGAAGTTTCCATAAAAGAGAAGAGTGTCAAGTGGACAAGAAGTTCATTTACAAATATAATCTATTACAATCCACCACGGTGGATAATGTCTTTTGCTTTGAAGAATTAAAAATAGAACACAAATTTGAACGATAAAACTTGAAAAAACCAAAAGATATATTTTTTAAAGAAAAATAAATAAATAAAAATACCTGGGATTAAGACAAAATGAGCAGTGAAGCCTTAAAAAAGGGTAAGACGTTTTCTCTTATAGTTTTGCCATTGCTTATGGCAAATCCTTGTTAAGTGCATTTAATCTCAGCTCAAAATTTGAAACAGGTCTCGTGCAGTTGAAATAAATCCAGAAACGGCTCATATGCATATTCCTCTTTTAAGCCAAGTTTGTTAATCAATCATGCTAAAGACTAGCGAAGAACAACAATCTTTAGGTTCCTGACTATCAGCCCAAAAGTTATTTTTCATATCTAGAATTCCCCATGTGATGTAAGGAAATTCATATACCACACTATTCACAACATTATGACATGCTATAATTATCTCCATGGATGCCAGAAACAATTTTGACCACTGTGATAGGCTGGGTACTATCCAACAGAAACAAAACCAGTATAGATTATAAAGTATATGGGTACAAGTGCACTATACTCTGACAAAAATTTGAAGAAATCCAAGGGCAGCTGGGGCTGGGAAAGGATAATGCCAATTTAGTCTTTAAGACTGACAGCACTGTTTGGGATAAGGAAAGCTATGCGAATGTTATTCAGCAAGGGAAAATCACTGTAGAAGTAATACATTAAAAATAAATATGGAACTTGAGGGTATGTTTAGTGTAAAGCAAGCCAGATACTTTGCTAAAAAAGTGGCCTTTGTGCTCTTTTGAAACTATTACCATAATTTTTTCTCCCCTTGAGCTAAGTTGCTAAGCAGACATTAAAATAGTTGTAAACAGTAATTAGTATTCAGAAACCTATTTCAGCATGAGAAATAGAAATGTGCCCTGGGACAACTCTGCCCCCAACACCAACCCCGGGCAAACAGCTTTCCAAGGCCTTGCACTGTCATGGTTCCAGGAGCACAACACAACACTATTGCCCACTCCTACATCAGTGAATCCCTAGGAAAGCCCAAGAAAGGTGCCAACAAGTGCCACTGAAGGCTCTGGTTGGCACAGACACACAGGTCTGCCATCCTGGTGACAGGGAGTGACAAGCATTGCTTGAGTCTTCAGGAATCTGGAAAAATCTGAACACAGTTGGAGGGAAAGAAAAGCCACTAGGAAAAGCTTCTCCAATTAAAGTGAACTCTGGGAACAAATTTCCCAGGAGATCCAGGTCTAGTGTTTGCACAAGTCTGTTTCTTACATGCTGCTTGTAATAATAATTTTGGCCCAAGGTGCACTGCTTTAAGGAAGAATCAAGACTCTTCAAATCTTACACATCTTCTCCAACAGAAAGCTGACTGGTAGTTCTGCATCTGCTCCCACTCAACACAAGCAATCAAGTACACATGATTTGGCCTCACAGCCTTCACAGACCTGCCTTTTCATAGCACTTCATGTCTTGTTCTTCTCTTTGCACACTGGACAAGTTCTGCTTCAAGCTGGCCACCAAAACAAGGCCAGGATTTGGCCTCAAGAATTTTTAAATACAAAAATTCCATTGATGCAACAGTTTCTGCCTTCATACAATGACAACAAAAAGGCACCAACAGTGCAATCTGATGTCATGCCCCTGAGGATTACTCGATGACTGGGTTGAATCCTACCATGCACATTTTCCTCTAGGAAGCAGAAATATAATACTCTTAATGATTTATAGAGAGCTGTCGAAAAGCCTTTGCCAACCTCAGGAAATCAGGAAAAGTTATGGTTTTACTGGGTTTGGAAAGAGAGGAAAACACCCCAGACACTGTAGATGTTGTTCTTGGTTTGCTTTTTGAAGCCATTAATTGATCAAATGGCTAACTCGTCATGTAAATACCTGATATAGCTGAATGAGCCTAAAGATGCAAGGATGTGCTTTCAGTCAACAAGTTGCAATTCATTTGTCAGTTGTGCTTACACATATTTTGCACAGGCACAGCAAACCTGCACTGTTACAGATTTCTAAACTCACAAAGGAAGGTCTCCAGCTTCCAAGTTTTTATACATCCATGTTATTCATATTAACAATGTCAATGTTCACTGCGGTAAAAAAGAAAAGGATTGTTTCTGTTTGCACAATAACCTATATCTGCAGAAAAACTCTCCCTATAAAGGGCAAGGTGTGTCCCTATAGCTCTCCTTCAAAATTCCTACTATCTTTTACTGTAATCTCAATAGAAATCTTCAATATTTGGGATTTGCCAAAAATCTCTTTATTAAAACTAACACTCCTTGGAGCCCAGAAGAGATCCCATGAGCTGGTTTCTCCCACTCATGCTCAGATAAAAGGATTTACTCCTCTGGACAACAAATAAAAATACTTTAATGTTAACTTCTGTTTTAGTATATACCTCTGTAAAGCATGTTATTTCTCTGATAGGACTGTATTTCTGCTTCACAAACACTCCTCCACCCACCCTCCATATATGCTATAACCGATCTACTTGGCTATATCTAAGTTTCATATACATTAATAAATTTTATTGCCTAAAAAGTTTATTCACTTCCTAAACATAGTGTTCCATCTTTCAAAGGTATTTAAGAAGCACCTAATTTCAAACATGTTACACACTAATTGAAAGCATGTTGAAGGCAGAATTTGGATCAAGTTTTTGGTGCTCAAAGAAAGCATGTTTTTACCATATTTCATTGCATTCAAAGGCATTTAATTCTCTTCTGGAACTATATCTTAAACATGATTTTCCAGAAATAATAATTAAAAAATCTGGAACTAACTGGTTCCTAAAGAAGAAATTTTAATGAACTTGCATCCATTAAGTGGATCCACTGTTTTGGTATGAGTCAAAACTTTATTTCTTATCAAAGAACAACAATCACATCGTTCTCTTGATCCATAAAATGTGAACAGCAACTGCTATCCAGGTATTAGTAATGGGTAAAAAAAGGCTTATATCAAACCTAACAAATTTCAGAACCAACAGTATTAAAAATAAAAAATTGTAAATTAAATGTAGATCTCGGTGTACTCTCATTATACCTTAACACCTACTACAACAATGCACTTCAGTTCTTTTCTAAAAATCCTTACATCTCTCTAAGTTATGGGGCAAAATAATAGAATTCTTACTCAAACAGATCATTAACTAAGTTTTGCTGGACCAAGGACCGTAGATTTTGAGCTTAAATTCAGAAGGGAACCTGGACGGGGAAATTCCTCCTGCAATTGATCTTTAAATAGTACCTTGATTTCTGTTACAGGTCTGATTTAATCTGGGTAGGTTCTCAGGTGTATTGCAACAATTATTTCTGAAGACACAAACTCAGTTGATTAGCTTTAGAAAATCTTCACCTCTTCCCTTAAACAAGTTCTCCACATTCATGCTGGAAGTTACTGGTGTCAAGATGCAGCACGGGTGATTGCCTTGCCTTCAGCTTTTCCCAGCATGGCAATGCAACAGCTTCAGATTTCATTTTCAATACCTCTCCTTACTCCAATCATCAAACGCTCATTCATGTTACCAGCTCAAAAATGACTTAGAAACAACCACAGTAATAGCTGTGATCATACATGCAATTATGCACTACAAGAAATTGATGAAAGTTTTGTTCTGGAAGCTGGCCGATTTGTATGGATTTATCCCATCTATGGTTTGGATAAAGTCATTATCCCAACAAATAATCTCAGAAGCTTGATGGTCAGTGAGGTTGAAAGTCTGTGCTTGTGGTAAAAGGTGACATTTGAAATGCAGCAGATATGCCATTATTTTTAGCTTTGCACATTAATAAAAACTCCCAGTGACACAAAATACAATAATGCTGACCTTTGCTAGGCAACACCTGATCTAAACCAACACAAAGGGGGCTCATACAACCCACTCTACAGTTCCATTAATTCAGTTCCTATGGATCAATCAAAGACTTTTTGTCTAAAAACTTAGAGACATTGCAGTCACTGCCAGTGACTGACCTTGATGAAAACATCAGTTGATTATCTGTCAGACATCCCCTTTTTGACAGGCAGTTTATGGGGTTTTTTTCAGCAGCATATGGCTTTCCAAACCATTGATTATTCCATTTCTCACCAGCACTGCTATTTTCTTATGTCTACTTTTGATATTTAAATACTGGAATAGAAACTATTCTATTGATAATCTCCTTAATACTTTCCAGCTCCAAAATCACCCTCTTATATATCCTTTAATATTTCCATTCTTTCATTTGGACTCCCATGTCATTCATTGCTTTTTATCTATTTGTTTTTTGGTATTTCTGCATTCTGCCTAAGCCCTCTCACTGTTAGGTCTGACACATTCAACACTAACCTATTATTTTCCAGTGAAATATCTTTTTCATTAGTACTCTAATGTTACTCTATCCCATTTATGGTCACTAAATACATAACAGTTTTTAAATTAAATACAAAACATAAAAATGCCACAACAATGGAGAATTTCAAATTATGACTTCATAATCGCAAACACTAGGACCAGTTTTCAGGCAGAATTTACTTTAGTTTAGTTTGCTTCACCAGAAAGCTATCCAAAACAAAACCTTCAAGTGGATTAACAAGCACTACATAAATTTTCACTTTCATGATTTGGCTTAAATTTCTTGAAAAGGCACAGAATTATGCCAAAAAAACCCATACAACTGAAAAAAACCCCAGCCAACATTCTAAGAAAATGGTTATTTTTTTAGTCATGGAAAAATACTCTGACTGAGTTTGAAAGCACAGAGACCCAGCATACACATTGAGTACACATCATTCCATCTCCTTCACAAATGTTTCTTCCTATGGGCTTACATATTTTTATCTTGCCCTTCCTCAGCAGAAATACATATACAAAGATCATGCCCAGTCAACTGACACGTCAGCAAAGTCCATGGCCTAATGTGGGCTCGCTGCACTGCAAACATGACCTTTCCATGATGTGTCAATCCTTACCACATGCATTCAAGATGCTGGCACTGAGGAGCACCTGGGACTTGCCAAGCAAACTGCAGACACACTGTTACTCCTGTCCATGTGCTCAGAAAATAACAGGGCACAATAGGAGCAACCAAAATGCTACCATATATACTGAAATGTCAGGCAAATTCCTCCTGAACACAATGTCTACCCTGAAAAACACAAATGGCATATTGAGAAAAAGGCCACTGCCGCAGACTCCATGTCGAAGTCAGTTTGGTTTTGTTTCTGTTTCCCATATTTTTCCAACTGCTTCTTCTGAAGGCTGCTCCAAGGGCTCACCACTTTCATGTTTAAAACCTTTTTCTAATTAACAGTCTTCTTCTATCCCTTCCCATTATACTTATTAGTGGTAATGAACAAAAGAGCAGTAAGATGCCTTTCAAAGAGTTCACTTCTCTGAACAGCCAAACTCTCTTAGTCCTCCCTATTCTCCATAATCAATCATTTTCATAGCCCTGCTTTGTACCTGCTCCATTTCAATTTCATCCATTTTTAACAGGACTTGAGCTACATTTAAAAACCATCTCTGGCAATTCCTGAGCCAGTAAATTCTAAGTGCATGTGCCTTTTTTGTCAGCATCTCACTAGTGGTTGGTGTTGGTGTTTCACGGTATGGCTGCTGCTGCTGCTGCTGCTGCTGACACACCAGTATATACTGGTCAGTTATTTTCAGACTGGTAGAAATCTCTAGAAGTGGGGACTCACACTCTATAAACAGTTCTTGTTATCTGTTCCCAGACACTGCAATTCAGTTTTGTTGATTTTTTTTTTGTTTGGTTTTTTTTTAAGACAAGGTGGTCAAATACTGGATCGGGTTGCCCAGAGAAGTTGTAGATCTCCCTCCTTGGAGGCATTCAAGACTTGACACAGCCCTGATGCAGCAACCTGATCTAATCAGACCTGCTTTGAACAGCTTGTACTAGATGACTCCCTGGAGGTCCCTTTCAACCTAAATTATTCTAGAGTTCTTTTATTTTAGTGACTTGAGCAGCCAGTTTCTTACGACAGATGAACCATTGTTATCATTATACATAAGGTACTTCTTACACATATTTTGCAAGATTTAAGCAGCAATTTCATTTTATCCTCATTTTTCCTAACTGTGACAATAAAGGTGTGTTTTTCATTTGCTGTAGGCTTTTTGTTTATTTGTTAAGGTCTGTTTTGGAAGTGGTTATTCACCCAAGTAGATCTGGAGTCCTTCTTTACCTTTCTTTTCAAGACAGATAAGAATTCAGGTTTTTCTACAGGTTTTGCATCTCTGACCTGTGGAATTCTAGTCTGGCCTTATATTCAGTTCTTGAGCTCATCACTGTAGCTATCTATGAATGAGACTCCTTAAAGTCGATGTTAAGTTAGAAGATAAAACAAATTACAGACCTACTTTTGTCCGTTCAATCAATAGATTTAAGTAGCATTACAGAGAGGCTTTTCCCAGATATCATTTTGTCATGCCTAAGTCTAGTCCAAAAGAGCACAATCCCCTGCTGGCACAGGGAATATTAAGTAAAGAAATCTCTTATATATCCAGAAATAACTTCGTATATTCGGTTCAACCACCATTCTCCAATATATATTTAACAAGTAATACAGCGTGGCTATTGTGCATGTCATCATGTGGCTGTGAATCAGAGTCATATTCAAGGAATATAAAATCACAATTCATTTTGCAGTATTTATGATGCAATGTATGAACACAGGTGTTCGCCAAGCAATGATGAATGATGAGACTAAAAGCCAGACATCTGCACTGAATAACGTGAATAATTCAACTCCTGTTTGCTCTTCAGGAGCATGGAGGACCTACACCTTTAAGGTGCAAATGCTTAACTGTATCAGCTGTCAGGTGCATCTCTCCCCCTAACAATCTGCAGGATAGAGATTTGAGTTATTTCTGCTCAATTCATCACATTTTAGCCAGTGTGGCACTCTATAGTCCACTAACAGCATAATAACATTAACACACAAACACACACCCCTTTCACTTTAACCTCTCAAGCCAAGAATCGAACCACTCCTGAAGGCAAAAGAGCCTGGTCTTGCTACAGAGTCAATAAACTCTGGTTTCACAAGATGTGGCCAGTTTGCCTACAAAGGTTGTTCCCTGAGCACAGGTGGGTATCATATAGAGATACCACCAATAAAGACTACCTCAGCTTGTAATCAGTGCTGCAGGAGTTAGCACCAGCTGGTAGGAGGCTGGTATTTTCTCACATTTCTCCGAGTACACTTTCAACTACTGGGAGAGCTGGCTCTCATATTATGCTTTCTGCTGTAATCCTAAACTCTCTGGACCCCTTCGGTACATTACTTGACTTCATTCTAGTCTGCTAATTTTACCTGCTCCAGCTCTTGCAAATCCTGAGAATGTGCACTTCTTAATATCTGAAATAAAGCTCTTTGAAATCATTTGCCAAAATAGATGTACCTATTTCTAGCTTGAAGCAAAAGGGTAACAAGCATTTTAAAATAAAAATAAAAAAATAGCACAAGGCAGGCACTGTTTTCCTGCTAACAAATGTATCAGACAATGTAGGAGACATGCACTTTTGAAATGCAGGTGGGCTTTTATTCCTGGCAGTGCAGTGAGAGAGGTAGTTCCATATGTGGCAAAAATGACACCCCCCAAAAAAGGATTTGCAATGATACAGCACAGAGGAAGCCTGGAGCAAACTGGCACCATCTAGAAAGCTGGAAGAGAGCCAAACAAATTATGGCCCAGGCTCTTTGGAGCCCTGTATGAAATCAAAGGTGCTCCTCCCTTTGGTGGGAACGGCACAGGAAAAGGATGATTGTGAGAAGGGAAATGATGGGTATAGCCTTCATTGGGCATGCAAAAGGGTGTAAATTACAATCCCTTGAGCATATAGAGGCAAAGCAAGGTTCACAATGCCTTATTATATTAAGCCACATTATGAAAATGACTGTTTACATTGGTTCATTAATGTTTGTACAAGGCTGTGAACATGCAAGGTGGTAACTATCAGCACAAGCATCAGCCTGGTATCTCAACTTGGACACATTCATGAGTGTTGTAACAACAGAAAATACATTTTGATCATAACAATTACTGCCCATGGAACATGTGTGTTCCATGGTGTTTAGCAGATTGTCTCTCTACATCATTTCTGACATTTCTGTCAGAAAGTGATATCATCATTGTAAATTGTTATACGGAGCAATTTATTCTTCCAAAAGACAAAATGTGTGCAATCATTAATAAATTAACAAATTCAACCCACTAACCTAGTACATTTGGTACTGCAAGGCTCTTTAGGTTCTGTGTTGTTAAAACATCTTTAGTCAGATTTAGTACAATGCCTTATGCTGTATTGCCTGGTGAAAGGGAGGTTATTTCTCAGCTTTCTAATTTTTCTTCTATTTTTTTTAAATCTTTCATAACTGTAGCAGAACTCAAATCAACATGAGATTTTAGAATTAATTTGGAGAACTATTGCCCGAGTTGAATACCTCAGCATCTCTGAAAGTCAGTTTTGTTTGAACACCAGCTACAGCAGTTAACACTGTAAACAGAAGAAATGCCTATCCTCATCTCTGCTGGATGAAAGAGTGAAAGCAAGGGGGATTGCAAATAAATCTCTCCCCCAATCTCTGTGCCCTTGCAGGGCAGGCCCTATCATCCAGACAGGCTTTTGGCTGAGCAACACCTGCTCATTTCCTGGATCAAAGCAAATTCTACCAAGTCTTTCTTGGTGCCCTTTCATATACCTCTCTGCCATCCCGAGAGGTTAGCTGTGTCTCTCTGGCTCTCTCAGCAGCTTTTCGGCTGTGGACACAGTACTCACCATGCGCATTTGTCCGCTCTGCTCCAGCAGTCCCTCCTCCATAAGCTTGCCCAGTGGTGCTGAGGGAAAAGGCAGCCTGCCCTGTGCCCCAAAGGCACCTACTGAAGGTGGACGCACGGGCTGGAGCAGGCTTTCTCTCTCCTTCTTAGCTACAGCCTGTGAAAGGGCATGTGGCAGGTAGGAAGCTGTTAAACTTCAAGCAGGTTAATAACAAAAACCACTTCAAGACTGGTGTTGGGACCAATCCCACTTAATACTAGCATTAATGACTGACGTGAAAATATAAAAACAATCAAATAAATTCACTGAGACCTAAAAGACTGGAGGCCCTGTCAATAGAAGGAGGACTGGGGACTCACGTAGCAAGAGTTGGATTGATTATCTGGAGGGGTAATAGAAGCTGAATGAAATTTAATAGCAGTGTTCAAAGTCAGAAGCTTTGGAACTAATAATAAGACTTTCTGCTATAAACTATGAGGTTGTCAACTGGAGGGACTATGTAGGAAGTAGTACCTTTGTACAATACAGGATGTCTGCAAACCATCAGCTATGAAAAGAGTAAACTCATCAAATGATGTATACTCAGAAGAGTAAAGCAAGACTAATTTTCATGGTAAATGACCCTTTGAGAGCTCATCCTTTGAAATACTATGTACAATGCCAGCAATGTTCCAGAAAGAGTCCTTCCAACCAGAACATCCCCAAAAATAGGCTTCAAAATAAGCAAGATAACATTCTGATGCAACAGGACTAAACAACCTCACTTTTTACTTTAGGAAGACCAGGACAGGAAGGATGGGATTCCCTTCTGGTCATTTACCAGGCAAACTAAACAGTCAAAAAGGGACTTAAAGCTAAAAGACACACAGGTGTAAATTTTAGAAGAACATAAGAAAAAATGAAGCAGCAAATTTCTGGAGGTGCCTCCCCATCAGAGTCCCAATATCTTAGATGAGGTTTGAAAAGTCCATAGGAAGGTGAAGGTCAGGAGAAATAATGATGAAACGGGAACTGATTTACAGTAGGAAAACTACTACCTATAAGCTACATATTGGCACTAGATTGTTATCCAACACTTTCCTTTGTGTTTCTCTGCAGCAAACTTCCACAAAATTGTTTACCTTTTTTCAGCATTTCTGAATAGCACTGGCAAAGTTTTTCCCCTCTGTGTCTTGCAAATGTGCCAATAGCTTTTTACTTTTCACGTTAACACTATAATGTTGCATCCCTCAAACACCTGAAGGTACACCTGACAGCCTGTCTCCTGCTGTACCCCACAGAACCTCTTTGCAACACAGAAAAGTAGGATGTGCCCATTCTGCCTTGCTCCAGCTGCCTCTCCTCAGCTGACTGTTGTTATTTTTGTGATTTCTAAAACAGTATGGTGCACCCCTTCAAAACTGGGCTGTCTATCACAGTTCCCTAGCCTACAATGAGCCCCCTGTAAGAAATACATCATTGGCACTGCCCCCTTCACCCAGATGCTGCTGCAGACCCACCCCTTCCCATTAAACAACACCGCTTGTTGTAGAGTGGCACTGACCTTGGTCTTGCACCGCAGTAACTGCTGATGGGTTATTCTCAGAGAGAAAAAGCATGCAAAATACAAATCAGGCTGTTAGAAAGACTAACCCCTGTGAAAGACAAAATCTGCAACAAGAAAAAAAAGGCTTGAAACAATTGTATAAATAAGGCATCAGCAAGATTTTGAGGAAAGAGTTAAAGCAAGTAAAGAAAGTAGAAGATAATAACTTTCCTCATCTCAAATTCTAAAAGCTCCAGAGACACACAAGGCTCCTTGGAGCTCTACCTGTGCCTGAAAGTGATTTCAGGAAGTTAGAAACATCTCATCAATGGTGGTAAGGAAAGTGGAAATTTATTCCATGTTTTCCTTGAGAAGACTCACACATTACAGAAACAGCTGCTGGGAAAGGATAGCCAACAGCTCAGAGCTCTAGTTTGGATGATTAGTAGAAAGAGCAGAAAAGTAGCTAAATTGAATGGGCAGAAAATTAGGGGCTTCCCTCAGGGGGATGTGTCCACAGTCCCACGATAATCAAACAGCAAAGTAATTTCTGGAGAGAGATGTTTGCTGCTGAAAATGTTAACTTTAACAGATTAGGTTTGGTAAATATTGAAATAGAAAAAACAAGAACATTCTCATAAATTTGAACAATACTAAACTTGAAATGTTTCTGTGCCCTTAAACCAGAATATCACAGAATGCTAATTTTGCCAAGTAGAATGACAGAAAATTCCAAAATGTTCATCTCTCCTGGGGAATGGAAATTCCAGTTTCCAGTCAGCTTTCTCAGGTGTCACTGACAAAATTAGGCCTTAGACTGTCACTCACACCTAAGTTTGCTTTAAGCGGTCTCGCAGTATTTCTGCCTTTCACCAAGAAAATTCATGAATTTATTATGTAACTAATAGCAGCCACTGACCTCTTCTATTGCACCTTACCAGGACGGCTTTATTCTACAGGCTGGATACAAATGGTTCCTTCTTAAATGTTAGGTGTCAACTGCTAAGCCATGAATGCAAATAAACAGACATTTGTAGACCATGACAGAAGCATGATCAGTTCCTCCTGACACTACATCTATTACTTAGACTTCACTTTTCTATCATCAGATTCAAGCCCAGTGCTCAAAGCTGCATCTAGTCTGTAATTAAAACAAGCAAAAGTTTGATTTCTCTGGTTCTCTCTGTTAAAGCAGTAAAGGTCTTTTTGACCTACTCTAGGAGAACCACTTAAAAATTCCAAAGGCTTTAAAAACTGCAAGATAAATGAACTCCAAAAAAAAGTTCAAGAGGAACAATTTCCTCACTCTTTAAGGTTTCTGTGTTAGAATCAGTCTCTCACAATGACTGTACATTAGAAAACTGAAATTGTTGCCAGCATGAATGCTACACTTAGATCACAATATGAATTAATGAGTTTGCTTTTCACCTTCATCTCCCCCTTCTTCAACGCTTTCCTCCCCCTCCCAAATAAATGAGACATGTTCCTAATAAAGTGCTTGAAAGGAAAGCTGGGAAATTTAATAATAAAAAGCTCTCTGAAATTAAGTTTCTGGCAGTGCTTTAAAAAAGAAAATGTTATTACTTGGTCCTTTGCTTTTCCCCAAAGCAAATTTCAGTCCTTTGAGGACCGCACAAATATAAAGCAGATAATTTACAAACCTTTTATTCGGCAATTTGCCTGGTCCAAATAAGCAACTATAATAGGAATTGACAACTGAGTATTTAAAGATTCTAGTATAGGAAGAGAAACTGCACATTGCAGAAGAAGAAAGTCTCTGTCTAAACTATCAAATTCTTGACTTTCAATAGGGCACAAATTGTTGAACATGTTATTTTCATAAGAAATAGAAGGGAGCATTAAGAAGTGAAAATCCACTGATAATTGCTGGAGTTCTTATCATATAATAAATTTCCTGATCTCAGTGCTTTTGCATTTGCTGCACTGAAGATGACAAAGAGGAAAATACTGAGGTTGCCTTAGACTATTCACGTCCAGAACCACAAATGAGAAAATATTTGGTGAAGCAAACCCAGACTTTTGCCTCTGCTCATGTCTTATCAAAAAGAGTTATCAAAATACTCTTGACAATTTAAAAAACTTAAAAATGTCAATCAAATTGTGAACACTTAAACAGGAAAAAAATGCAAGGCAAATTCTCTACTTTTGCATCAGCTACAATGTCTTAACTTTCTTACATCGCTCTCAAAGAACAGTGTATGAAAATTAGGCTCCAGAAAATTCTCTAGAAATTTTCCTTTTGCATTGGGTCAGAATTGTGCTATAATGCAATTCTGTAGAATTTATTTATCAAGGGACCTAAAGGCTAACCTACAGGGTTCTGATATTGACATACATATCATGATTACCTTCCTTGTAAAATAAAAAAGGGCCAAGAAATTGGATTTGGAGTTTCAAGCTGAAAACTTGTTAGGTCTTGTGCAAGTTTAAATTTGGACAGATTAAAATTTTGAAATCTATGCAAATAACACCTTTACAGGTGTATTTATGCATTTATGTATTTATGCATTTACAGGCAGGGAGCCTGTAAAACTATTGATTTTTGACTGAGAAAAGTGGGAAAGATGTATACATGTATCAGAACCAATTGCAATTTGTATTTCATCTATCCAACAACAGCAAAGCATTCAGATGAATCAAAGGTAAAAATTCTGAGCCATTTTTCACATGCTGAGAAAATTCTATTGGAAATTGTGTTTTAAATTGGCCAGGATTTTCAACAGACTATGAGTAACTTCTAAACAGCTTCTTACAGATTTGAATGAAGAAACAATGGATGAATAGCCATTCTTCAATCACTGCTTTAAATAAATGTTGAGACTATACAAGTGAAAATTTGAAACAGAAAGAGAAGTTATGTATGCCAGAATTTAGGATTTAAATTCAAGCATCACTTCAACATTAACTACCAGATCACTAATTTGATGTAATCATTAATGCAAAACTACGTGTTTTATTCTTTTAACTTAACTGTAAATCTTCTAATCACATTCTATACACAAAGTTTAGCAATGAAATATGTGTAACTAATGTTCCTAAAACATTCCATATAATCTTGGTCCTATCGTGATTTATCTCTCACATACAGAGTTGTGAAAAATACACATAAAACATTTTATCTGTGGAAGTGTCTCCAAGAGTAATGTTAAATGAAGAAATCTATGAAGGCTTACAGAAACCTCTTTTTCTCCCACAGGAAATGTCACAATCTCCTGAATAACTCCCAAGAATAAGGTTTTTGCGTATAGATTTCTGATTCAGCTGCAAATAAATTGCTATGATGTTTCTGGACAACTCCCTGTGCTCTCAGAACTAGAGGAGGCTTAGAAACAAAACCTCATCTCCACGTTACGCATGTTAAGTGTAAGATAGTTAAAAAACATCAACTTCTCTCTCATGAGAGCAACACAGAAAGGTGTTCCCGAGTCACCATTACTGGTATATTTAAGGCTGTGGAGGGGCTGGAGGCATCCAGACCTTACTTGCTCCTACAAACACCTCTTTCAGCAAGATCTACTAGCACAGGCTCTTGGCCATCTCCTATCTCACAAACAACATAAAGCATTTTCAAAATCTTGTGTCTTTTAAACAGCACAGAAAACATACACTTCCTGTTCTAGCTTAACTAAAGCAGCTCCCCCTAATAAAAGGTCAGGTTATGCTTTTACAGGGTTAAATTCTGCCACATAATAAAATTAGGTTTTGCTCACGAAAAGTTGAGCTAAAGCTGGGTTTTTTCCTCATGAATGGGAATTGTATATTTATACCAAGAGCAAAAAGAGCTCAGTGAAAAGTGACAAAGTGTGGATAATCCTTGGATGAATTAGAAAAGCCAGAATCCATAAGCAACTCTGTGTAAGAAGGACTCCCAAGTGGAGAATCTCATCCTGAATGATACTACTTTTCAGAGGTGAAAAGGGAGCAGAGAGAGAGATTACCCCTCTACATCTTCTTCATGCCTGGTGTAAAATAAAGTGGGTTTCCCCCACAAAAAAAAACCCTGATCAAACCATGTAACTTATGGATTCACTACTGAGCTGAGTCACCTGTGCTGGGAGGACAGCTTCTCTGCTCCTGAAAAGGAATCGTTCATGGCTTTTAGCACCCAGGGGAAACATACAGTTTTCATGCACCTTTCCAGAGAGACAGCTAACAGGGACATTCAGCTTTACTCAGCTAAAATGTCAGAAAATGGCCTTCTCTAGTTTTATGGTGAATTCTGAAGTAAATAACCAAATAAAAATATATCATACAGTGGATTCCACATTTCTGAAGCCTGCTCCTGGTATGCTTCACAAGACTGACAAGGTGGCTTTAGCTGAGAAGAGCCAGATCTGACCTTTCATCAACAAGATGCATTTCACCTGAGAAGGCATGCCACTCTGCTTTGACAACACAGAAGTCTGGGAGAAGTGGTTCTTGCTCTTATAGCATCATTTGAAAAACTGTCAACAGAAAACAAGCAAGGCAATGTACTGAGGATATGGAAACAGCCACCAGTCTACAGCTTTGACGCTGCTGCCTCTGGAGGAGGAGGTACACCACACAGTGGGCTGTGCATCCCAGTGCCAAAGAGGACAGCAGTTTCCTGAGTCTTTGTGTGTCATAGTGCCACTGCAAAGGGATGGCTCTCCACAGCTCAGCAGCCCTCCAACTACTGTACCCTTCCTTTCACTGCTACTGTCTTACAGGTGTTGCTTAAAAGAAAATTCAGGGAGAAAAAACCTCCGAGATAACCTAGTTTTGAAGGTGAGATAAGGAAAGGATTTAATTTGGGCCTTGGCATAAAGTTACAAGACGCACACGCCTCTCTGTTACAGATGTTCCAATTTATAATACTCTCTGTCCAATCCCAGATTTTATCCACCCCCTGGCTTTTGCCCTGGTCCACCCTCCGTCCTGCCCCTTGGGAATTGGGGCTGGGGTCTTGGAGACCCTTTTCTTCATCAACCTTTATCTTCTTCGGGGTACAGGGGGCATATAGTCACCCAGTTCTTGACTGTACTCTTGTGGTTCAAGCCAGGATTAGATGTCCTCAAACAGAAGAGGCCTATCTTAAAGAGAGACTAAACATTTCTACTGGAATTTCAGGGGTATTTGTAATGAGAACCATGGAATGGGGTAATAGGGTGGGGGAATGTGTGTAGTTACTATGCTAAGGGTAAGGGAATAAGTGCTGCTGCTTCTAAATCTACTTCTGCTACATATCATGGCTAGTCTTTGCGAATGAAGATTTGAGAAAGGCTCTCTCCACATTTGCTACAAGCGCGCTGGTGGCAAAAAAGGCCGATAAGAGATAGGTTGCAAAAGGCACAGCAGGACTCCTTGGATGGTATTTGCAAGTTCTGCTATATAACTACTTATAAAACTTATAAAAATTAGAAAAATAAAAAAAAATTGATGGACCTTAAGGCATCACAGGACTATTTTTAAACTGCAGACCTCAAAATAATCTGGGAAGTTAAATGCTCTGAAAAGTGAGTGCAAATAACTTCCAGTTCTCAGTCAGCTGTACCACCACAGCTCCTCTGCCTTCTGCAATGGAACAGATATCACACAGGCAGAACAACAAAGGATGTTGGGGGGTTATTTTGTATTTTCCTCCCAGGAGAAAGGATGACAGAGGTAACAGACACTACTTGGCAGTATTTTTATTCTGACTGTACACTTCCCTCTCTCTTTTGGCTTGTGGGATTTCACTTCTGACTGAGGTCTCACACGCTTCCCCACATTGGGGACAGCACATGTGAGCACCTTTGGCAAAAACGACTCTCCCCTTCAACACTCATGCCCCTCACTCATCTCAGTAGGGCCCTCCTCTCCAGTACCACTTTTCCTCCCCATCCCCACCCTGCAGCAGAAGCAGTCCAGCACAAGCCCTTCATCTGTTCTGCAATAAAAATCAGTGCTGCTCATGCTGCTGCTAAGTCACTAGGCAGCTTTAACTGGGAGCTTTTATACTACACTGATTGGAGTTTTCATTGCCTTCCTGGCTGCTCAGACACCAGCACCTCAGAGGATTATACTTCTGCTCATTCAAGCAATTATAGTGGATTTCTGAATAAGCAGAAATGTAATACCTCAGGGTAGAAGACAAGATTTTTAAACAGAAAGTTACTTCACTTGACTTCTCTGAGATGGATGGTATAGCCATTTGTCAATCCCTGCACTGATATTTACAGGGCAAATCACCTCTCTTTGGGATCTTTGGGAGAGACCTGCAGCAACTACCAGAGAATGGCTGAAGTTAAACACTCCTAAAGCCGCTTTGGTTATTCAGACATTGGAAATCTTTGGGCTGGCCAGTTCAAGAGGCAGACCTTAATCCAAAGTCCAGGTCCAAAGTAAAGGTGCAAAAAAACTCTTGGTTCCTTGGAGTTCAGTGTTCAAAACATGCTAAAACATCCTAGTTGTGGTACCAGTGTTGATGGACACATACGACTCAGAAAAATGTGATCTCTTCATTAGATACAGTCCTACAGTAACTGAAGCATTTCTCATATGCATTTCAGTCAATATTATACCCACATATAAAGTGAGGCTACTGTTTCAGAACTGCATCAGTCTTGTACATTAACCAGCATAAATATTTCTGCCCATAGAGTTTGCTTATTATTACCCTGAATCTCCTCACAATTTTCCTATCGCTCCACACGGCTATATACTTGCCTTTATAAATCTCTTGCTTCCTACTGTAGATGTAGGAACATTCTTTCCTGTAAACATACTTTCCTGTAAATAATCCTTGTAGACAAAACCAAATAAAAATTTTTAAAAAGAGGCAAAAGTAGCAGTGAAATACTTTCTGTCACTACAAATAGCTTGAGCAATGGGCTAGAGTCATTTCTCCCAGAGGATAGGAGATGCCCCTCTGATTAGATTTCAGTGGAGTAGGAAGCAGACAATTAGATGATGAGACAGCATTTCCTACTGTGGACAGACTAGATGAAGTGTTTAAACTGTTTTTTAAACATAGTTAAATGACAAAGAGATTTGGGTTTCAGTTTTTAAAACAATCTACTTAACTTTTAAATACAACTGAATTTCATTCAGTCCATTGCTTAGAAAACATTTTTGTCTTAATACACTCCATAAAACAGTGATAAGCACAATTTCCCATTTATTAGTGTTGATTTATAATTATGCATCTTTATCTTAAACTCTTCCCTCCCTTCCAATGAGTAAATTTTATTTATAATTATGTGAACATCTTCTATATTAAGGAGTATCTACACACAAACTATTTTGTTCTCAAAACATAAATAAAAATAATAGCCTTGGTCTTGTGAAGATCACTACAGGTATCTTGAATCTGTTGAAGGCTGAAGCAAAAGCCATAATGTGTATCCCTCTTAAATCCTATAGAAGCTGTCAAAACTTTTATTCTTTAGCTCAACTGACTTAACAAAAACCTCACTAAAACAAACAAACAAAACAAAACAAAAAAACCCCACACATTCTTTTATTATTAATTCTCTTCTGTGCATATAAACCAAGATGGCATTCTTTCAGACAGAGACAGCTGGCAGCAAAGTTGCCCATCTCTGTTTTGCAGATATTTGTAGTTGCCAGCTATTTGGAAGAGTCCCCAGTCTTGTCTCACAGCAAGTCAGTTTGTGTACCCAGCTGTCATCAAGCCACAGCCATTATGGCAAACTGCAAAAGACTCTGAAGAAGGCACGGATTTCCAAAGAAAGACAGACAAAAAAAGAAAAGAAAAAAAAAGAAACTGGACTGTGTAAGTGTAAGACAAAAAGTTTAAGGTACTCAGAACGAAAATCGCTGCAAGAATTCTTTCTCTACCTCTGGAATTCAGAATATAGTTTGAGATCATCTGTCCTTTCAGTAGAAGTTACCAACATGCAGCTGGGGAAAGCTGACTAATCTGATCCTCCAGATCACATTAAGAGAATTTATAGCATGTCCTTGAGCTCTTACCTGATCCAAGACAGATGACTTTTAAATAATAACTTCTTTAGGACACTCAAAACTTCATATGACCCTGAACCAGCAAAAATAATTTTGAAGTAATGCACTTTTGAGGGAACAGCTTCAACTGATCTTATACTCTGCTGAGCTCCTAATTAGCTTTTACTGTGCTAGCACCAGTAAGGGGATATAGAAATTAGTATAGACTTACCGATTAACCAGGCTATTTGGCAAGAGTTGGGGTGATGAAAATGTAAGTTCTGCACCCTGGAGAGCACACCCGGCAGTGAGCTCTAAGGGAGCCCCAGCCCCTCTGCCACCAAGGGAGGATTCAGGCACACCAGTCAGCACCTGCTTTACCACCACCAAGCCAAACCACCAAAACTCCTCATAGGGACAGCAGAGAAATTTATAGTGGGACTTCAGCACCAGCTGTGCCAATGCGTGTGCACAGAAACATTCAGTAGAAACAGGTACCATGGCATCATGGATTTAATAACCACTTTATGCATTAGTGGCAAAGCCATAAATAATTCGAGCAGCCCTTCACTAAAACGTTACTATCAAAGCAGGGGATAGAATTACACAGCCACTGAAGGGACAGCAGTCTCTAGAAATCACTGGAAACAGAATGCAGAAAGCCATGAGAACCACAGTGCTGATAGATAATGAAGAGAGAATTCAAAGTTAAAACAAAATTCAAATTCCTGTCCTCACACTTGGCCATGTTTTGAGGCACAGCTGCTGATGCACACTTGCAACACAGGGGAAGATTATTTTTAAACAAGAAACTTCCCCAACTACGCAACTGTTACTAGCAATTTTCACTATTTTTCATTGTATAAATCAGAATTACAGATCAGATTTGCCATTCCTTAAATCCTCCCTACATTGATGCTCATTTTTAGAGATCATGGAGCAGGGAGGATTTCTTCTATCCAGGGAAACCTATTCCATAAATCTCCCTTTGCCCACCAGTCTCAAACAATGCTGCACACCCACCTGGCCTTTCCCTTCTTCCCCACTTCCTCCCCTTTTCACACAACAAAAAGTCCAAAATGTGCCATGAGAACTAATTTTGATAATTGAACTTTTAAGCCATTTGTAGAACTAAAGCCAGACTGCCCAGTGTGCCCCACAAAACCTTTCTGCAATCATTTCTTCTGCTCCCTCATCCAAGCTATAGATAGGATTCTAAGAGAGACTGTAGGTATTTTCTTTTTATTCATTAACTACTACTGGTGTTTAAATGGCACAACATGTTCTCTCTACCACAGGTGATGTTTCAGCTGCTCTAGTTGTTTCCTGGTCTTGTTTTTTCAGACCATAATTCCCCTCTGGTACTTCACAAGCGACTCTGCAGTTTCAGATTAATTTTGCACATGCCTCCTGCAAAGGCAGTCACAGGCAGTACACAAAGGGTGCCCAAAACAGAATTACATTGCAGCACTCCCACACAGCAAGGGAAAAAGACCAGATGCATCTCTAATTTCCAGTCTGCAACTGAGGTATCTTGTTTAATTTTGTACTATTACATCATTTTCATTACACTGTGCATTTTTAAACTTTATGGGATCCTAACACCATTCTGGCTTCAGAAATCTTAAAGGATTACTAATTGCTGCTGTGATACTACCTTGCCCAGGTTGAAGAGAGCACTGTTTTTCAAGTTTTCTAATTGATCACACTCAGGAAAGATATAATCATAGTTACCAAAAGATATAAAATGACACAAAAATTAGTCATTCCTCAGCCACTGACTGCTTGACATTTACAAAATTGGCCCAATTTAAAAGGGAAAAAAAATTACCTTGAGGGTATCTAAGCTCACAGAGTTATTAGCCTGAGGCTCACTGAAGAATGGTAATACATTCATTAATTCCTAACACAGCAAAATAGTCAAGGTGCAGAACGCAGTCTAAAAATCCTCTGCACCCCATTTCAATTTAAACTGCTTATTGCTTATCAGCTACCTAACTGCCCAGCGTGCAACACACTGCCTGCTTCGAAACCCAGAGGTGGACTAGGGCAATACACAGCTTCACCTTAACCTACCCTGGCTGTAAGCTGTGCTAGGAGCAATCCTGTTACTGGAATCGCTTGACAAATTCACAGAAAGGCTCCAGGAAACATCCTGGATTCATTTCAAAGAACAGACAGCATAAAGGAGGACTGCCCCAGTGCAGGACTTCTCAGCTGTTGTACATCTGTGTCTGCACTTTTGATGCCAGACCAAGATCTAATTTGCCTGCTTCACAAAAGGTTGTAGAGAAACAGCAGATGCAGTAACAACATGCTTAAGCAATCAAAAAAAAAATATTTTTTTCACAGATTTCTGCTGAGATTTCTGGGTTTTGGCTACTGATTCATAACAGTTTGGACATTTTCAAGCTATCCTCTGGATCATAAAGGTAAAAAATTTGCATGAAGCAAGAAACATAAATAAAGTTTGTGGAACTTGTCTGTCAATGGGCAAGAGATGATCCTTAGCTCTATATTTTATTACTACTATGCAGGGATCAACCACACACATTTCTATCATAGCTCTTGAGCACATGTCCTGCATGGCTCACCCAAGGCACAGGTCCAGGAAACTGGGCACTAAATATCTGAGATCTCTCAATAAACACAGAATTGGCAACAATGACACTTTACTGCAGCTGACTGACACTTGTAACCCCAGAGACTGAGCGAAAATTGATGAAAACACCAGACTGGTGAGCAGGGCACAAAGCAAACATTTTATTTGGCCAGCCTCTGTGGAAGGGCAAAAACATAAACCAATAAATGAAAAGATCTCCACTTGATGACAAGTTACTGAACCAGTCCAAAAGCTAGGCATAATTACAGAAAACAGATTGGCAAAAGTTTGCTTACTGTTTTGGCAAAATGCTTAAAATGGTATCAGATCATGTTTTCTTCCTGATATTCATTAATGCTCTATCTGCCTCAAAAACTGAATAAGCAAATAAGATAATGATCCTCAGAGAGAGTTCACAGAACTGAAGTGGTGGTGCCCCTTCCCTCATCAAAATACAAGATTTCACGTGCTTTAATAAAACCTTCACTATGATAGTATAGTGCTTCCATGGCATTCCCAGGTATACACTAAAAACCATGTCCTAAACACTATTTATATATAGTTCCAGAGTAAGAATCAATTGTGAAAAATCAAAATTGAATAAAATTTACAAAAAAAATAAAAACTTGCAGCAAATCTGCTCGCTGCCTGTACACAGCCAGATCTGCTAGTTGAAGAGCAAACCAAACTTTTTCCTTCTATCAGCAAAGCTGAAACAGCTCTCTTAAACTGTTGATGAAGTTTTTCTGCCGCTTTTCATAACAACTTTTTAACTAAATGCTGGCTGAGTCCACTTGCTTGACTTGAGGTCACACCAGAAGAGCCAGTCTGCTTGCCATGAGCTGGTTGCATGGAAATGACATGGCACCGGGATGCCCACACACAAGAGCCACCACTTCCCTTCCCTGTTGGGCATACACCTGGCTCTGCTTGCTGCGCATGTTGCAGCAGTGACATGCTTTAAGCTGGATGAGGATTTCAGCAGTCACATGTGCCCGATTTTGTTCTGGCTAAGTCACAAATCAAATCTCTGGCAAGCACAGATATCAAAACTTTGTGTTGAAATTTTGGCTGGCCCTCAAAGAAACAAGCAGCTTAGAGTGCCACTAGTCCCTGTTTGAGACTTGATACATATTTTAAAGCAGTTCTAAGTTTCAAAAATTCTTTACAGAAACCTTTTTTTCTAAGATATTTCAAATACCAGCTTAATAGAGAATCTAAAAAAAGCAGAAAGCTCTCTGCTGGTTTAAATAATTCTTAAAAATTACAAGATTGTATTAGGCATGTCTGCCACAAAATTAATGGATCCACAGTAGTAGTTACACTCTAAATTTAAAAAAATCCTTAATTACCCACAGATTTTCAGTACATTCAACAGTATGTATTCAAAAATAAACTGAGTTCAGACTAAACTTTCTATCATAGCCTTTGTTTGGGAAAAAAAAAATTAAAAAAAAGAAGAGCAATTGAGTAAAGAGATTGGCGGTGAAATATAACATACTGCAATTGTTCATCTTATGATCAGACATTACTTGTTAAGAATATACTCATTTAAGAGGGCAGCACTTTTTCAGCTGCCAAGAATATGCGCACACAAAAGGAAACATTGAATGCTTAGGTGAATTTAATGATTCATCTCTAGTCTCACACAGTGACAATCTCCAAGAACATCTACCTCGGTCATTTCCATGCCATAAGAAAACTAATTAGAGAGGAGTCTGGCTGAACTCTAAATCCGTATTTTTCTTCATTTGGATGTTTGAACAAGTTCTCAGTTACAGCTTTGCTTGCTTTCCATCAGAATTAAAATATCAATGCTAAAAGTTAAAATTTCTCTCACGCAAAAAGCCTTTTCCACACTCTGATCCAGGTGATCTGGCAGACATCTTTACCTACCTGCAATTCAGAGCTACCACATGACTTCCATTGAAATGTTAAATCAGAGCGATGCAAAATTAGCTCAATGCTATCTTTTTCTAGATGAGGACTAAGGTCCCCAAAAGAGAATGTGATCTCATTACACAAGTCCCATGTCTACAAGATTTTCTGAATGAATTATTACTGATTAAGGTGTGATTTAGCATGTAAACTGCCAGAGGCATCTGAAAAGCCCTGTTGTCAGCTGATGCATAATTTTCCTCAATATTCAAAACAAAATTAAGCTTAAGTTCAGGTGGGCAGCAAAGATGCTTTCTTCACATGAAGAAATGTTTTATTACATCTCTTCTCTCTACCGTATTACTGCTTCCTAGAGTAGTTAATAACTCATTTTTCACAAAGCTGTCTATAATTTGATAGTCTAAATATACCCAAAGGTTTCCCTCACCCTTCTCCTATCCCTTTCATTCTCGTCCCCCTACAATTCCTGAGCAATCATATTTCAAATGGAGACTATCACAACACCTTGCCTATACTCTCTTTTCAGTTGAAAATCACTGTTTTGCAATTTCTTCAGCCAGTGCTCCATCTCACATTCCTGACCTGTCAGGGTATGGGCAGCCCAAAACCACATGACACCAACAATATGCAGCTGCAAGGCTGCGTGGAGCATATGCATGTGTGCGGAGGGAGATAGGAATTAATCAAATACTTTGGAAATGAATTACAGTATTCCACAAGCTGTTGTGATAATATGAGCAAACGACAGGCATATATAACCAGCTCACAGAAAAGGCACTGGATTTTCTATTAACCACTTCAGATGTTCTCCAGTGGTAGCAGAAGAGAAAACCTCTGCTAGGGAGAAAATAATGTAAGCTGCAAGTCTACCTCTAACAAACAACATCGTTACACATTCCTATACATAGCAAGCAGAGTACATTTCCATGGCACTTAGGCAATGCCTCTCAGTGTGCATTTTTGGGACTGTGCTAGTGCCACGACTGCAAAACTGGGCTGCTGTTCTCAGGTACTACAGAAGAAAAACTGTGGGCAATGTCTCATCTGAAGGGACCATGCCATTCTGTTCCCCAAAACAGGAGTTAACATGGCATTCAAAAGCACAAGTTCAATTTCTTGTACTGATCAAAAAAAAAAGATTAATTGTACATTGGGATGACTGTACATACTGTGCATGTAAGGATAAAATACATAAAAAAACCAGCTCATCAATTAATTTTCCAAATTAGATTTACAGAAATAAACTGTCTTTAGATTATCTTCAATCAGGATACATGAAAGCTGTAAAATCTTTTTGTAGCAGAAATTCAGGTTACTAAATCCTCCAAAAAAAGCCTGTCATTGCTGGCTTTGTATTATAGTTGTTAGCTTTTGGCCATGGCAGACTTGAAACACAGTAGACAATTTTCATTTCTAAAAATCCCATTGTCACAGTAACATCTTTTTGAATGTATCGGTATATTTTAATATACAATAATTCCACCTAATTACTCAGAGAGCCCTGGCACAGATTCTGAGAGGGCAGCTGCAGCAAACTCGTATCCTCATGCCCAGAGGCGATGCAGGACACATCAAACAGAGTACACACACCTGCACATTCAACAGCTTCATCATTCAAACCATGGCACAGACACATGGAGTATGAGAACCAAAGCAGAACTGTAGAGGCCCAAGACAGCTCATTATCAAAACGATCATTTCTTTAAAAGATAGCTCTTTCCAGCAGAACAATATGGACTATGAAATGGACAACAGACTTCCAAAACTCAGAGACTCTACAGCTCTAGTAATGTATTTTCCCAAGAATTAATATCCCTCCTTTCTTAACGTATGAAAATGGCAACTGCTACCAAATGCTTTCAGTACTGAAATTTCAAGTCAGCATTTCAGGCAATCTTTAACAATTTCTGGTGTATATAAAACATTGCATTAGTGTCCCCGTCTGTTTTCTTACGAGAAATAGGGTATAAAGAGTACCACGATTAAATAGGTCCCTCAACTGAAAAAGAACTGTGTTCTTTAAGCAGTTGTATGCATTTTGCTTGTTTTTTTAAGTCTAAACAAGTTTTTATTCCTAGTATGAATCATCCTAAGACAAAGCATTTTGTGTGACCTAATGAGATTAATGAACAGCAAATTCCAGTAGTACCTATTAAATAAGAATTATTAAAGAAAAAAACCTTTCTTGAATCAGACATCTCCTTTAGCACTAGGAATTCTAATTTTCCCTGCTAATGCAGATGTTTCTCGCCTAAATTTCCATCCTAGCATGGCAGCAGTCAGCAGGTGCTCTCCTGTCTGGAGTATGTTGCTTTGAATGCAGCCTCTAGTGAAATACACACCCTAAATCTGACACAAATAGAGTCCTGAGAATATAAGGAGTCATAAAGGAGATTTGATGGGCTTTAACTGCAGCTGAATGCTACACAAGGAGCATACTCTGCAATAACATGCACCTCGTATGGATCCTATTTGCTTCCCCATGATAAAGCAGCAACTTAAGCTGCAAAAATTACTGCCATCCATCTCACCCCATGCATTCACATGCTTGGAAAGCGTAAGGGAATATGCAGCTACGTGTTTTGCAAACAAAATATTTCTCCTAAGTTAAAAAAGAGAATAATGCATATCACAAGAAATGATCAGGCAATGCACAGGAGTCTGGCATGAGTCCAGCCCAGCAAAAACCATCAAACCTGCCTCACACTGAACTCTCCTGCCTTGCAGGCCAAAATCAGATCCACAGTGCAAAGGTCCAACAACTCTGAAGTCAAAAGGGAAAAATTTGTTCCTTAACTCAAGATTTGCTTTTTTATATGCTACAAAGGCATATTTTTGTTACTTTTTGTGTGGGCTGACAGTATTTGTTCTGTCCTCCCACAGGACCTCACTGATCTCACAGTGTGTTTATATGAAGCTTGATGCGTGATGACCATGTGGACATATAATACAGATTTATAAATATACACATATATATGTGTATATGTAGGTTAATAGAACTTAAATAAACTCCAGTCCCCTGAAAGCAGCGCATACCCATGAGAAAATTGTGTGTTCTGCAACACAGCACTTGTGAGTTTAAAGACTGTTTTCTTAAATTTTTCTTTTGATTTCAGGAATATTTCTTTGAAATACTTCCTTGAAATATGAGACATTTGAATCATGTATGCCACATTTCCTTTTTCTATATTTCCAATTCTTGACACACTTCTATTACATTTCAACATACATGATACCCCTTTAAATACGATAGTTCCTTCACTCATTTGTTGTTTTATCTTTAATGTTGTCATCAAATTTTCATTTTCTGACTCTGGTTCTTTATCTACTTTGCTGCAGAGAGATCGTAATCCCACTTTATAAATCTCACAGTAATACTGAGGAATTTATTGTTGATGATGCAACAGGAAAGCCTAATTATTTTAATAAAGATACACTTGAATCAATATTTGTAGGACATTAACTCAGCAGAACTCTTACAATCCCAACCTCTATGACTGAGGGTAACATGGCAGTGTAACCTGTTCCAGTAAATCCACAAGCAGGAACAGATTCCAAAATTTTGCCGTAGTAGCCAAACACTAGAGTCTCTGCATACTGCTTTGTGAAACAGAATTGGGTCACTGAGACATCACATAAATTCAGAGGTCCAGGGACTGGCAGCTATGTTTTCATTTGTTAAGTGGGATAGAAATTTAAAGGTGGTTTTGCCTTCAACAACTGACAAAATTAAAGAAATAAAAGAACACTTCAAACAAGACACAGTTTCCCATTCTAATGGCTTGTCTGTACATTTTTTTTCAAAATTAAAAGCATGCACACAACACCTACTTTTATGTGTCTCCATCTATTGTTTTCTTGTATTACAGGAACAATTCCTATATACGTTTTCATCAACAGTTTCATCAAAGTTTCTCAAACACTAACTGTATGAGGAAGGTTATTATTCCCATTTTATAAATGAGAAGACAGTGGAACTAACATTACATGTGATCCCATATCTCAAGAAAACGGACTTATTTGCCTGCCATATGAGCACTGCCCAAGGCCGCCAGCAGTGCACATCCACTCTTGATGCTCCTGGCCCCAAGCTCTGCCTGTGCCTGGCCAGCTCAGGGACCATGGGATGGCACCCACTCTGCCTGGCTAGTACAGAGAAGGCTTGCTCATGCAAATCCTGAGACCCCACACAGACCTATGTGTATTTTGTGGAAAAGAAAGGATAATCTGTTTCATCAACAGACAAACTGCACGAGTAAGTAGAAAAGGCCAGTCCTGCTTAATATCTTTATCAATTATCTGGATGAGGGGATCAAGGGCACCCTAAGTTTGCAGATGACATTAGGTTGGGTGGAGGGTAGAGGGCTCTGTAGAGAGATCTGGACAGGCTGGATCAGTGGGCTGAGGCCAATGGGATGAGGTTCAACAAGGCCAAGTGCCAGGTCCTGCACTTGGGTCACAACACCAGGCAGCGCTACAGGCTGGGGGTGGAGTAGCTGCAGAGCAGCTCAGCGGAAGAGGATCTGAGTGTGCTGGTTGACAGCAGCTGAACATAAACCAGCAGTGTGCCCAGGTGGCAAAGAAGGCTAATGGCATCCTGGCCTGTATCAGCCATTGTGTGGCCAGCAGGAACAGGGAAGTGATTGTTCCCCTGTACTTGGCACTGGTGAGGCCATTCCTGGAGTGCTGTGTCCAGTTCTGGGCCCTTCACTGCAAGAAAGACATTGAAGTGCTGGAGTGAGTCCAGAGATGGGCAATGGAGCTGGTGAAGGGTCTAGAGAGTAAGTCATGTGAGGAGCAGCTGAGAGAGCTGGGGTTGTTTAGCCTGGAGAAAAGGAGGCTCAGGGGGGACCTTATCACTCTCTACAACTACCTGAAAGGAGGTTGTAGCCAGGTGGGTGTTGGTCTCTTCTCCTGCCCATGCAGGCAACTAGCAACAGGACAAGAGGAAATGGCCTCAAGCTACACTAGAGGAGGTTCAGATTGGACATGAGCAAGAATTTTTTCATTGAAATGGTGGTTAAGCATTGGAACAGCCTGCCCAGAGAAGTGGTGGAGCCACCATCCCTGGAAGTGTTCAAGAAATGACCTGATGTGGCACTTAGTTCTATGGTTTAATTGATATGGTGGTGTTCGGTCAAAGGTTGGACTTGATAACCTTGGAGGTCTTTTCCGACCTTAATGATTTTATGATTCTAACAGTGGAAAGTAAGGAAATGATCCATTTCACAACTAAATACTCTTTTGGTGGAATTCCCAGAAAAGGGAGAAACCATGGGAAAACAGTGGAGAAATGTTAAGTCAAGAGCCTGAAGTGTCAGCACAAGCAAGACCTGAAGCAGTTCACGAAGCCACTTTTGAAAGGTTCAGGACCTGGGCATAGCATCAAAAAATGGAATATCAAGTAATGTAATGAAGGAGAAATTATTTACTGCTTTTTTATTCTATGGATGCAGAGACACATGAAGCAAAGAAATCTACAGAACAATAAGACTAAGTGATCTGTGAGAAGAGAGAAAAAAATTCCACAAAAATAGAATCAGACTTCAGTACCCTGACAGCTTACACATTGATATACACAGAAAAAGCTTGGCAGACAGAGCTACCATGGCTTCCTCAGGATCACTGAGGGACCTGGCAAATGGGCAGGAATATCACCAGGACAGGTTGTTCCTGCCAGCAGGCATAGTGATTCAGCACAGGATGTCAATTAAAATCTTTATATTACATTTTCTATCATTATAGCAGGCCAGAATTGATAGCCAACATTTAAGACTAGAAAAATGTTTTAAATTATTCTGAATTAACTGAGAGGTACTGTTTATAAAAGATTTATTAAAAGCCTTTAAACAGAAAATTGAGAGAGGAAAAACAATGGAAAAGGATATATTCAACTTTAACTTGCCCACTACCTCTTTTGGTTTTGGAAATATATACCTTTTGAGTTGTGCTTGTATGCTGATACTACATCTCAGACATTCTGGGAGCTATTTAGTGTAAATAATTCTTAGTAGTGGTTCCTTTCAAGGATACCAATAAGTGTCCTCAGATACTGGAGGGGCCGAGAGACTTTGAACTCTATACTCATCATCCCCACCTCAGACCTCAAAGCTTACTGCCCAGTTCCCTTGGTGCAGGACCACAGGAGATGACACCATGGTCCAGTGTCTGAAAAAATAAAAGGTAGTTCCTAAAAAGTAAGACTACCTTGAAAAAGATGTCTCCCAAAGGCAGAAATATCTGCAAGATCAGGCTCAGCAAGCACAGACAAGCCTGCCAAGGCCAAAGCAACAAGGAGCCACCACTCCTGGTCCCTGTATTTGGGCAGGACTAACCCCAAGCTGGCAAAGGCAATAGGAAGAGGCATTTTCCCCCCAGGGATGACAGGGAACTTTCAAAAGCAGCTCTGGATTATTATGGGTGGGCTGTATTTTCTTAGTCCTCAAGAAGGGTACAAACACTGGTATGATCCCTGCAAGGAGAGAGAGGAAGATGGAAGCAGAAAAGATAAAATAATTGCCAAAAAAATATCTCCTGGGTCCTTTTCTCCACAGGTATACATAGCAGCATTTCAGGGTACAGGAGCTATAAGCTGTCTGAACCTAGAAAATTAATACTGTTGAACATTTACATTTAATAAATGGAGGAAAGAAATGGCAGAGTGACTGCCAACACTCACTGGGTTGTTTTAAATTGCTTTTCACCAGCACTATCAGTTGAACAGACCTGTGCCAAGACACCAGGAAAAGACATTAGTATAACAGTATGTTTATACACTTCAGAGCAGTACTGGAAGGTATTACAATAGGGATTGACAACAATATGGAGAAATTCAGAAGAAAGGAAAGGAAAAAATATGTGGATGGATTCAGTAGACTGAGTGGAAATACGAAGTTCATGAGGAAACAGTTTTACA
Organism: Corapipo altera; assembly: GCF_003945725.1. Classification (NCBI taxonomy): domain Eukaryota; kingdom Metazoa; phylum Chordata; class Aves; order Passeriformes; family Pipridae; genus Corapipo; species Corapipo altera. The sequence goes on from NW_020884923.1 coordinate 6,500,580, forward strand.
GTACACAACTGCACCGATCAGCAAGTTAGATAATATCCAAACAAAATACCCAGCATTGAGATTAATGACCATAAAAACATCCTAATGGAAAGATGGAGTTTCATTGAAACATAACATAGATTGTAAACAATTATAAAATAAGTTAATCTTTGAGGATACCAAAAAGTATCTCCACATATTGAAAGGGCCAAAAGACTTTGATGTCTTTCCAATTTCTACCCTATAATTCACAGTTTTAGACTGTCATGGAGTCGCAAAGTTTTCAGGAAGCATCAGTGACAACCTTGAAAGTCACAGTAAGATGAACAGAAATGATATGGTAAAAACAAAGGAACATTCTTCATTCTTTTTTTACCTTCATTTTCTTAACTTCAGCTTTTCACAATGTGTACTAACAGTATTTACACATCAAAAAGCACCTAAACTATCTCAAATTTCAAAGTGCTTAGATTTTAAAACCAATGGTATTTTTACAAACTAGCAGTGTTCAGTTGCAAGATGCCACCTCTTTTGGGGAGCAAAATTCAGTTGGAAAAGGGTATCTATGGTTTTGTTATTCAAATGATTTCCAGTGGGACAAGAAAACAACGGGAAGAACTGTAGAAGAATCTGTTCAGAAATTAGTTTAGTGGCATATGAACAAAGTTTGTGGAGTTCAAGGACCTTCTCTAACCAGTCCTGAAAATAGAACATCAGAACCAGCCCTCCTTCAATAAAAAACCTGTAATTTCTGCAAATTCTACCTTCTTTTTATTTTCTTTATCAATAAAGGAAACAATACAAATAAAATCATTTGGGACTTCCCATGCAGACCAGAATGAGTTCAGAAGGCAAACTGAATTAAAGCTGTAAGAAAACTCCAGATCAAATCAGATGAACTTTCACAATTTCAGTTTTGCAAGACTGACACCTCTCTAGTGCTAAGTTTAAGGCTCTAGAGGAAAACAGTATCCAGTCTTACAAAGCCATCCAACATGCTGCACTAAATGTTAAATAGAATATTTAATACAAGTGTTAAAAAGAAGCAGGAAGAAATACGAGTAGACAGTGTTGGACAATAACCGGCTTAATCCATAGTGAAATAATGTACTGCAACAAGATATTGGAAATCAGTTACAGAAGTGAAATAAATCTAGCTCGTTTCTACTGACACCTCATTATAGAAGTACTTTATAGAAAACTGACAGTACACAATACAGTGTACAAAAAAAAGGAAATAAAGTCCCAACTGACACATAAAAAAAGGAAGCAGAAAGACACAATACCTAATTTCTTAAGCCCTTAAAAGATATTTCTGACTTTTTCCAGTCTGTTCAGAATTTTATTCAGCTTTTAAACAGACCTTTAACATTCAGGTCTTTGTTAGCACATATGTCTTTTACTATGTGTCAGTACTTTTGGTATGTAAGAATCACTCTGCATTATGTTTTACCATGTATTTCACAGTTCTTTCTTCCCTGCACCACAAATAGAACTGTGTTTTTGAAAACTCTCTAGACACTTGCAATCTATTTTCTGCAAAGAGTTGCTCTCAAATTAGGCAGCACTCTCTCTTGAACACGTAATAAATATGAGAATGTTAGGACATACTCAGAAGTTATTTATGCCCAATACTTTTTTTTTTATCTGGTAAGTAAATCATTCTTCACCTGAAAGTACATAAAGGTAATTATATTGGTTTGTGCTGAAAGCAGAAAAACAGCACATAAGATAATAAATAGCAGAAAGAGGGTATTTAAATAGGCATGCAAAATAGGCTTTTTACATTAAAGAACTTAATAAGAGAAATATGATCCCATTTTAGCAGAACCTACAGGATGGTAAGATGGCAATGGTGTGGTCTGTCCAAAGACTTAGGATCTTACGTTGACCAAACAACATAACAAAATAATAAATTTTCAACCATACAGTGAAAAAACCAGATGTCAGTCAAGAAAATATAAGAAACTGCACCTAAACAGCCACAGCAGTTCCTTAAATAAGAAAAGGAAGATGATTAAAGACTGAACAGAGAGCTATGACCAAACAATGTCCTTCTTGATTAATCTGGCATCATTTCAAATAAATTCTACTGACCACAGTACATTACTCAGTAGGGGTATTCCAGTTTTAGTACATCATAAATGACTTCTGAATTAGTATTTTAACCATGTACATTACAACTGGACTCTGCAATCAATGGGAACATCTGGCTTGCACAATAAAAATACAATATTTTCTTCTTCTCCCTGAGCCCCAAACTGACCCTAAATACTTCTGCCTCCCTCACAAATGTCAATGAAATACAAAGATCAAAACTAATTTCATCGCTGTGGTCCTGTACCTCTGTGAAACAGCCCCTGCTTGGAGAGAGCAGATAGGTCTGTGGTCTGTGCTGCTGGGTCACAATGTCACTTTGCAAACTGAGGAGCTGGCTCAGGGCTCATGATGTTTGTCCTGACCCTGCTCCAGAAGAGCCCATGTAGCATCAGAGTATTCCTGAACAGGGTCTCCCCAGGTCCACGAGGCTGCACCCAGGAGAGACAAATCCCTGCAGAAAAGCACCCTGTGCTGTGAGCAGTCCCTCCTGGCACTGCTTGGACTTAATACCATGCAAATGCTTTATTTATATGACTTTTGCCAATGACTGACACTTTGGCTAGACATAGATAACTCTGGCATCTTTTCTCCAGTGCAGCACTTGTATGTCAGCCTCTCTTTCACTCTTCCCAACTAGGATTTCTTGGAAATTTTCTCTTTTTCTATCAGTACCATTTTGGTCCTGGAATGAATATTAGGAAGCAAGCACAGAATAGCATTTGATAGACAGTCTGTCAGGCCTACCTACACCACTTCTTTCCATAACCCATAGAAATTCAGGTTTATGGGAGTTCTAAACAATCATAACTACAGCAGCTTAGACGATGATGTAATGTAGAAGTTGCTGTGCTATTAAAGGAATTTGAAAGATACCAAGAGAGGAAAGCAGGAGGAGGGTAGATGGAGTACTTTCAGGATTTATTAGATGTTGCCACTGTAATGCCCTTTCTTTGAAAAAATAGCATGTGGTACCATTCCCTGCTGACTCTAAAGCAAAGTGACTACGAGTATGGCTCACAATTATGGCAAACCTTGAATCCTTTCAGTCAAGAATGGAGCTGCTAATGCCAAACAAAATAGCTGATTTACACATGGGAAAAGAGGCTATAATATAAGAAGTACATTTTCTTTGCTCTCATTTATAACAATAGTGGGGGAATTAACTACAGGGGATTCTTAGCATATTTACAAGACACTACAGGAGGTTTTTAGCATATTTACAAGCAACAATGGCATAATTTTACATGCAGAAGTTTAAATATTGTAAATTCTGCTCTGTCTTTAGCTTCCGTGATTTAAGGCGCCTGTATCTACACCTCAAGTTGATATAGCTCCATGCTCTACTAACTCGTCACGCTCACAGAGATCTTGATATGAATTCTCTAAAAGCAGCAGGGCATTTTGGTTTGGAGTCTCTTTTATTTTATTTTGTGCTCTGTTTAAAAGGGTGAAAGAAAAAAAGCTTTGCTAGTGCTTCAAAATAATATGGATTGTTATTTTTAGACTTTTTGTTTGCAACAATAAAATGTGCTGACACTAAATATGTGCGCAGTAGCTTCAGACAGCTGAGTCCTGTAAGCTGCTGGGCCCGACCTCTTTTACAGGGCAAGAATAAGAAATCAATGTATTTTCTATTCTGCTCTTTGGTCTTGGGAAAGGATGTCTGGATGGGGGTAGAAGGAACAGGATATATCACAGCAATGATCAGTGCCTGCTACAAACAAAGGTGAGTTCAAAAACAAAACTGGGCTAGTACTGGGGGAGCCCAGGCTTACTGGACACAATCATGCTCTGTGCTATTTGTTTTGCAGCCAAACAGAGGTGAGGGTGTGGAAGTCTCAATTAAAGAGCCTGAGCTAACTGAGACCTGAGATTCCATGGCATGTGAGACTTCTGGTCCAACACATGAAGTCATGAACATTTGCACCCCTACTGAAAGTAATTGTAGTTGTAAAATAGGATTTTGCCTGTAAAAATCCAGATACTGGATTTTTTTTGTATGCCTGATGCAATTGCTGCTGCTGTTGCATCATGGTGGGAGCTGCATTTCTTCATGCCATTATTTCCTTGTCACTGCTCTGCTTTCCTTTCTTCTTACATAGAAGACTGAGTGTGTGCTGATCCACAAACCCAAGTAACTTGGAGCTCATAAAAACCGGACCCTTTGCAGTGCCTGAACTACCTTTATAAATAACTTGGATTTAGACCCTGTTGCAAAGAAACAAGACTGCCAAGTATTAAGTTAATAATTAATTAGCTGAGTTTAAAAGTAGTCACTCTTCAACTTAATAAATTATAACTGGTGAAAACTGAGCCAAAGTTCACCTCTAATAAGAGATGTATTACACTGCCATAAATGCAACTGTTCAATACAATTCGAAATGTGCCAGTTAAGTATCCCTGAGTAGATAAATTCAGTTATCTGGATTATTTACTACTGTAGTATGTATCACTTTGCTACTATCTATATTCCTTGCCTTTACTGTGTATACATCTCATATTCAATGAAAACCCATATTTATGAAATTATTAAGTGATACAGGACCTTTAAGGCCTCTTAGTATAATACTTTGATAGCATATGGTCTGACATATAATTATTTTATTCTATGAGTTATTTATATACTGCAAACTAAAAATATTTAGAAAGCTGTCTTTTAGATTGTAAATAATAGACTATAAGAATCTGTCATTATAGTCATTTTATTCAGGAAACTACTATTATACACAGCCTTGTCTCAGACAAGTCATTCCACTTCTGTGGCTTTTCCATTTTCTATTTCTACATCTAGGGGAGTTTAGAGTCCAGTGAAAAGGGATTCATTCTGGTCTATTTCACTTTATTTTATTTTTTTTTTTAGTGTACAAACTCAACTTCCATTCTTATTGCCATTTTTATAGTGCAAAGTTTGCTGCCTACTCTATCAATCCTCACATGAATAGGTGATTTTTACTCACAATTTGTGTTGGTATTTGAAAAAGTGGCACAAGATTTACTCGGATATATATTGTATGCCAGCCTGAGCCTCAAGGGAGGATTTCCTCATCTCAAAAATTTTACAGTTTCAAGAAAACTACCCATAGAACATCACACACAACCATAGGATGCACAGTGCCCCTCAGTTCATCCCTTCGGAAAACAGAGAAGCCGACAGAGGTAACATGGTGAATTTTCAGACACAGTACTACATTGGAAATCAGCCCAAACCAAAGCTGTCTCCTTGCAGTCTCCAGGCAGGTATTTTTCAGCATATGCTGTAGCACTGGAGACAGTGCATTTGTTTGCAAAGTGCTATCAAGAATCATATTTGCAACAAGTAAAACTTGAGATATATTGATATTCTAATACATTGTAAAATGATTTCTGAAACTCATTTTCTGCGGGTTTTTTTTGACTGTTGAAAGCTAGCAGCAAACTTCTAGGATATAAAAAATACTATCTTAATTTGTTGCAAATGCCTATTGATACCTTTCCACAAAGAATGCTGCCTTTTAAGATTAATTTTAAGGCATTCAAATTATATTCAAATTTCTGTAGGGGAGAGTATTGAATTCTACTAACAGTTTTCCTGTCCTGGGGGAATATGTCCAGACTCTTCTTCATTTTACATCAGGAAGATCACATAAAGTAGAAAAATAGAAAACAATAGACGGAATACTGAATGGTGTAAGAGCACATATGCATTATTTACAAAACAAAAGGTTTAAGCTTTAAAAAAGTTGAAATCAGCTCCCATATTAAAGAAAATTATATTCGAGGAAAGATTGCATGACTCCAGTACTAATCTTTTAGGACATTTTGAATTCAAATTCTATTCAGTAAGAAGTACTGTAGATTGTGGTACATTTATGAACAGTAGTCAAAAATATATTTTCAATTTTATCTTTAATACAGTTGGAATGGGTTAAAATCAACTTAAATTAACAAGACGGAAAAAAAAGAGTAAAGGCTTGCAGAATCAAATTCTTTTGTTTCTAAAACTTTATTATCAAAATATGAAACAAAAAATTACCACTAAATGAAACATATCTTGTGAACAAGACCATCACTGGTTTACAACGTTTTGACCTGTCACATTGCTTTCTGAGCAGGCACTCTCGAAACCATGTGAAATCACCAGTGGACAGGAGAGAATTAGAGTTTCCACACACAGAGTTTGATTCACTATGTTTTTGCATCATAAGAGCATTGCTTCAGTCATTCAAAATGTTTGAACAACTCTGTCTCTTACAGAAGTCACAGAGCAGAAGGAATCTTTGACACCTCAGAGGATGAGGCTAAACCTTTGCTTTAGTAAGCTGCTAAAAATGAAGTAACATAATATCACTGAGTGGGGACAAGGGCACTTGGTTTCTGTTATAGAGACAATGCAAAGTGCTTTCTTGACTCTTCCTGGCAGCACAGCAGAAAAAAAAGAGAAACAAACCAAGAACCCTGAGAAGGAAATACCAAAGGTCAGGTTAGCATCTGTCCTCTCCAGCTTTGTGAGGCAGCTCAGGTGCCCTCTTCAAAGCACTCAACCCACTGCCCATTGCACTTTTTTCTCCAAATTTCACTAAATGAAGCTTTTTAAAAGAAGACCAACACAAAACAATAGTATTTAAAGAGCTAGCACTGAAGTATTTACTATCTTTTCTGTCACACTAATTATCATCCTTTTATATGCTTTATTTAAGTAAGGAATACTTTTGTAAAGGTAGTAGAATAGACAAGTCTCTATTTTCAAACACTGCTATTCCTAAATGCTTATGGTATAAAAGGCCTGACATGCAATCTATCCTGGGAAAGTGACAGACAACAATCTTCGTCATACTAAAATTTTGTTCATTATTGCATAAACTAGTAAATATCAGGTACCTCTGTTCAAAGAAAATACATAATTAAAAAATCCATTCTACCTTCCTAGTCCTCCAAAAGTCTTCTTAACATAACCATAATGTGCCTCCACAAGAGAGAAGCTACAGATGGTTTCATGCTACAATTTGCTCACGCCTTTACCATCTACTACTAGAAAATTGTGTCATTTTCTGCCCACTCATGCAGCGTCCCAGCCTTGTGAAGATTAGACACAGAGATCAACAAAAGCTAAACCAACACTGGTGACAATACTGTATGTTATTTGCTCATTAAAAAAAACCAAATACCACAAAGCTTACACCAAATAACATATTGCTGACCATCTTCACCAGTAAGTAGAACCTCTGGAGGTACCATGGGGAAGGGATGAGCAGCGGAGTCCTGGAAGAAGTGAAGTGCAAGGGAGTAGCACCAAGGCAGCATCTTCCCTTTCTTCCTCCCCAGGGCCACAGCATAACAGCAGTGAGTTCTCTGTGTGCCTTGAAAGCAACTAGAACTGACTCGTGATGAAGTTCTTCAGCTAAAAACGAGCAGGGACCCTGTCCTCATGCTGGAGCTGGGCATCCCCAAGGAGAGCTCAGGACGAGCCATGTGGCACTAACAGCCTCAGCTCCGCAGAGGTTTGCATATTACAACATTTTCTTTACATAAACTTCAACATAAACATTACAACATAAACTTCAAAAGACTCTCTGTCTTAGAGAGTGAGCTTTTCATTCTGCAGTGAATAAAAATAACTTTCACTACTGTTTCAACAAAGTAGAAACTATAAAAGAAATTGTTACTTTTGGATGCCATGATATTCTGTTTATGGATATAATCGTACATTTTCTTTCCAGCTCTTTTATAGCATCATTTTATAATGCATTCCAACAAGCGTGAGAATGCCCCTTACTAAATGAATTTTCAGATTTTGGGTTTTTACTGTTCAAAATGGGGAAAAATCTGCTTGTTCAAAATTAAGCTTTAAAAAATAAAATATAAAAAAGTAAAAATTAGTATTCCATATTTTAAAAAAATCATGATTGATGTAGTAATTTCTATTTTTTTTATGAAGAGCTGATGAAAATCAGTAGCTTTACAAAAAGGATGCCTCTATTTCATGGACATCTGGTGTTCAAGAAAACATGAGACATCCTATGCTATGTGTATTCAAGGTAATAGATCAGAAACTGAAAACACTCATATTTGTGTATGAAGTCCATATATTACTAGAGAGACATAAAGGCTATTTATATTAAGTTAACATACATGTTGCATAACAGCTAGTTACTTAGATGAAAAACATTCTGGTCTCTCTTCAGTCCATAGGATCAAAAAGTTTTCCTAATTAATAAATAAAACCATAACAATTTTGAGGAAATGTGTGCTAATGTGTAAATCTTTCATTTCCTAAAGACGAAAGTTTTAAGTAGTAAATAAATGTATTACTCCTAGTCATATTAATGTAATAATTGAAAATTACTAAAATGAAAGAAGACTTGTCCTAATGTGCACATTACTCATTTGTTTGAGCTGTAAAGCATTTCATCCTTCCCTCCCCTTTTCATGCATATTGCACAACATAAGCATTGCTCCTTCAGTGGAGAACTTTTAAATCAAACTCTTCTGGAAGCTTCTTCTTCTTTCTTTTCTTAAAATCTTGCTCAGTTTTGGAAAACAAGCAAAATTATATGATACCAGAACATCTACAAAAGTAGGGGGAAAAACCCACCTAATTAGACCTTGGAAAGAAATGTCTCTGATTGCCTACTGTCACGAGCTAACTGCAAATTCCATGTGTTTGGTTCGCATCTGACAAACATGCAGTGCCCAGTGACTGTTTAACATACATGCTTTAACTCCTCAACAGTACATAGCACAGCACATGCGCTGAATAAATTACACAAAATAAACCCCAGCTGTGACACTTTTACAATGTTCCTAACACTTTGTCATACATGGGGCAGGAGACAGAAGGAGCAAAGAGACCTCACCAGGATGTTCTTCTGAGGTATCTGAAGCCAGACCTGTCCAAATGCCTGGTAGGAAAAACAGCTCCTCATGATGTAGTTTCACAAGCTGAAGAATCTTCCAGGTCCTAAGAAAATTTAAGTATATATCTACATCTAACTTAAACAAAACAATAGTAAGTGAAATTCTACAGTGTTGCCCACCATTACTGCACTGAAGTATGACGTTATCTGAGTTCTAATATAAAGTATACCTCACTAAACACACATCAGGCACACATGTACATCTAGAGAGCCACTTTTTTTTTTTTTTTTTTTTTTTTTTGTGAGGCTTTATGACCTCTAAGAAGCACTTGTTTCTACTGCTGAAAGGCATTCAATGTGCTCTGCCTGCGTTTATTTGACCTGAAGTGTAGCACTCCTGAGGCTGCAGCACTACCTTAAGGCCTGGAATTTACCAACCCACCCCATGCAGGATGTTTCAAATAATACTAGCTACATTTCTGGCAACTCTACAGAGACCCTTATTTTTACATAGCATTTTCACATCCCATAGAATCATCAAGGTTAGAAAAGATACTGTCTGTTATGACTTTCTGTTATTTATGCTTTCTGCTATTTCCCCTCCTTCATTTTAGATTTTAGTCTAGCATCTCTTCTTGAACCAATGTTCATATAACTGGATATTTTAGTACACATTTCATTTGCTTGCAGGTGGCAGGGGAGTGTGGGTCAGGAAGAGCAGCATTTTTTGTTGTTAAAGACACAGATATATCCATTTCCAGAGCATTCCCTTCCCCTCCCTTCCCCCCCCTCCTCTCCCCTCTTCCTTTCCCTTTCCTCTTTCTTTCTCTTTTTCTTTTCATAATTGCCTCCTGCCACCAGCTCATTCCATTCAATACTTCATTCAGCATATTAGCAACAAAAGATAGGAGCAAATATCCTTTCCCTCTCAAAAAACATGGCATTCTTAACATGTGTTCTAACGGACAATTTAGAGATGCTATGTGAACAATTACTGACCTTTTTTTCATGGAACTTGTTAAAGAAAATAATCTGTGCAGAGAAACCTTTTCTGAGGTATCAAGATCATTCATGATGATGTGTGTACAGTGCCGTGTATTTAATTGACACTCCCACATTTTAAATTTACTGCAGAATGGCTTGTTTTTCAAAGTGTTCGTTATTCATACAGAATATCTCACACTGCATCACAGAACCTGAAAATCTAGATTAATTGCCATATTAGAAATCCTGCTCAGTATGAAACAAGGGTTGTTGTCCTGGAAAAAGAAAAAGTTTCCTTAGGCTTTCAGCGCACATTTTTGGTAGTAGAGCATCTACCTCAGTGTACCATGTATTTTCCTAGGCTTGTCCTGAAAATCCTATATTCTTTAGCCACCATAGGACCAATGTCAGAAACAATTAAACTTGCTTCCTCAACATCATATCACTTCACCAGAAACTCCCAAATCATCACCTGATGTCAGCAGTACAAGCTTTAAGGGCACCTAAGTACACTGACAGCGGTTTTATGAGAAAGAAAAAAAGATTATAAGTGAACGCTTCTCAGCCAGACCTACCTTGTCTGACTCTGTTTCACATCAAAGCTAAAAAATGTACAAAAACCTCATCGCTGTTTCAGGTAATCAAATTCTGTGGCTTGCTGGGGTGTGTGTGCACAGACTGACCTCTACAATGTCACGACTTTCAGGTTACTCATTGATTTCCAGGAATCAGAAATGTGATGCAAATAAGGAATCGCTAGTCAATTAGCTCTTATCACAAGCTCACAGTCTGTGGCAACGGTATGACACGCAGTTCTGCATAACAATTGAAAACAAGCTTTTTCTAGCCAGGTAACTGTCCTCAAAGGCAAGATGTGTCCCCTTTCCCAAGAACAGATGTAGTCAGCAACATGATTAATGCCTTTGTGCATGGTACAAGACTGATTTTAACAGTTGTCAGCAATTTCAGAGGGTATGAGCAGTCCCTTCCCACTTATCCTACACATGTGATACCAATGTAATCATGGTTTCAGCCTGCACACAGAAGGAAAGCTTTTCTTTTTCTCCCTATTACTCTTTAATTCCATCACTGCCAGCTAACTGTAATGAAACTATTTGGAACGTCTTTAAAATGCTGATCATTTACCATATGTTCATTTAATTTTTAAGAGACAGCTATATTGTGCAAGTTGCACTTCTTCGCCTACCAATATATGTCATTAAAATGAATATTCATGTGGCACTTCCAGTGGCTTTGCTTAGTATCAAACCTACTGCAGTCATTAAAAGTCTTGTCAACATAGCCCACCAGTGCCTCTGGCACTTGTAAATGATGAACTTTAACTCTCTGTCTGCAAGTGCTAATCTAAGCATAAAATAGAAAAATAAATTACTGGCATCAATTATCAAAGTTCATCAGTTTCATGAGTAAAGTGGGATTTTTATAGTACCTCCATCATGCTTTTAGCTTTATTACAAATCACTAATAAGTCACCCTTGCCTGGTCCAAACAAACACAAAGCCACTTTAAATACATTACAATTTCTCTTTCTAGATTTCACGAAATCCCCATTATCAGCAAGTAAATATTCTTATTCATTCCAGAAATACTACTACTTATTATCTTAAATCACAGAATGGCTAGGTTTGCAAGGGACCTTAAAGATTAACTAGTTCAAACACCCCTGCCATGGGCAGGGACATCTTTCACTAGACCAGGTTGCTCAAACATCCGTCTAATCTGGTCTTGAACACTTACAGGGATGGGGCATCCACAGCTTCTCTTGGCAAACTATTCCAGTGCCTCACCACCCTGATAGTAAAGAATTTCTTCCTAAGATCCGATCTAAACCTGTCCTCTTTCTGTTTAAAGCCATTCCCCTTTGTCCTATCACTACAGGTCCTTAGAAAAAGTCCCTCTTCATCTTTCTTGTAGGCTCCCTTTATGTACTGGAAGGCCACAATGACGTCTCCTCAAGGCCTTCTCTTCTCCAGGCTGAACAATCCCAATTCTCTAAGCTTTTCCTCATAGGAGAGGTGCTCCATCCCTTTAATCATCTTGTTGGCCCTCCTCTGGACTCGCCCCAATAGGCCAATGGCCTTCCTGTGCAGGGGACCCCAGAGCTGGATGTAGCACTCCAGATGGGGTCTCATCAAAGAGGAGTAAGGGGCAGAATTCCCTCCCTTGTCCTGTTTGCCACTCTGTTTTTGATGCAGCCCAGGACACATTTAGCTTTCTGGGCTGCACGAGCACATTGCCAGCTCATGTCCAGCCTCCCATCCACCAGCACCCCCAAGTCCTTCTCAGCAGGGTTGCTCTCAATCTCAGGCAAGGTGCTGCAGAACTTGTGTGTGAAATAAAGGCTCAGTTGCCTTCCCTTCTGTGGAAATCCTCCAGTGCAAAGGCCAAGCGAGCACCAGCTTGTGTGTGGGAAAAGTGAGAACCAATAACTAATTAAGGGTCTCTTGATCCAGACTGGTCTCCCCTGGATTGTCCTTGCACAATCAGCGTACAGGGTAGAACACTTCAAGATCATGTGGAATTAAAAGGCGCTGCCACTCCACACCCACCACATTTGGGGTGTCAAGGCAGCCGTGGAGGGTGACACAGGAAGGGTGGGAGGGATTATGTTTCGCCTGCCTGGTGTGAGCAGCCACAGAGGGGGCCTGGTTAAAGGGAGGAAAATTACTGATCAATAGAAAATGCCTCCTGAAAAGTACTGACAAGAAAAATGCCTGCCAACCCAGGAGCTGTGAGCCTTGAAAACATCCTTGACAAGCGCAGCTGGCCGCCTTGGAGTATACATAGATACCTAGAAACCTGAGACATCCTCAGGTAACACTGATCGGTGAAAAAACAAGGAACAGTAACAGTATCTTACCATCTGAAAAGGTGAAAAATAGTCTGGCAAAGAAGCTCTCTCCAAGAACTTCTTGTACCTTTCCTTTTCCTGATTTTTGTTCAAGTTTTCCATAAGCTCCTGGACTCCCACCTGGGACGACCAACTGACTGCAGAACTTGTGATACAGATCGTCTTTCATAGAATCATAATAGTTTGGGTTTGAAAGGACCTTTAAAAGTCATGTATTCCAATCTCCCCACACAAGAGGGCTGTCTTCAACTAGACCAGGTTGCTCAGAGCCCCATCCAACCTGACCTTAAACGTGTCCAGGGCATCCACAGTTCTCTGGAAAACAATCTCTGCATTTGTCTAAACGGTACAAAGAATATGTAATATTTGCCACATCCTTAAAAACAAGGAGTTTCTCTTCTTTTTTTTTCTTTTTTTTTTTCCATATATGCCAGATTCCCTTCAGTCTATGTATAAGAGTTGAGCCAGGTTTTTAAAAATATGAGTTCTTGCTCAGTTTTTTGGGAATGCAGCCTTAGTGTAACACTTGTGTGAAATCCAAGGACCTTTGAAAATCTGGCCTTCATGCATGCCAGTGCCAGATATACAATGTGTTTAATATACATCTCTGCTTAGCCTTCAGCACCTAAAAACCAGGACATGCAATCTTCTAAAATGCTGGCAGTAACTGTCCAAGACAGTCATTTACCAGAATAAAAAGGGATATAACTCAAAGTAGGCAACTAGGAACTGCTCTGTTTTACACAGTGCTGGTGTAAATGTCTTTACTTTTCATTTTGGACATTGTATCACTGAACAACCAAACAGATGGTACATGAACAGTATGTAAAACATTTAATCATGCCAGTACAGTAATACCAGCTGTTCTGGCCTGCTGACCTTGGTGTAGTTTAGATAACATCGAAAGAAAGATGCACATAATTTTATTCTCTTTTTTCCCTCCTGAGACCTCCTTTGGTCTCACCTCTACAAAACAGAAGCTAAAGTTAAGAAGTTAGACTTATATGCTGTTAATGGAAGAAGAATTCTACACATTTTACTTTGTCACATATAAATTTAGTACTAAAGATAGAAAATAATACAACCTGTAAAGGTGTTGCCTCCACAGCCTTATTATCCTCCTCAGGGCTATGGTCAAATCTGTGTATGGCACATAATTCTGACCATAATTTGGCTACAGATTTGGCTACAGGCCAAAGCTACCAAACTCTCACAAAAATAACTATCTTAAAAAATATTTGAGCATTTCAAGTTAGTTGGGGAATCTTTTCAATGAGGGCACACCACACCACCAATCTGGATTTAGCAAAGTGGTCTCAGTAAAGATAGGAAAAAATCTTCCAGGGCCACCTGGCCATTAGAAGACTGTTTCCCCTATATTTCAAGAAATCTCTAATACCTCTATTTGAGCTTTTTTTATAAGAATGAACAAAAGGTACTTTTAATATCCCCCTTTGCCCAGGTTCTCCGTCACTGAGCCAATAAGCCATCACTAAGTTATCTGAATTACTTTTTAAACTAATAGAGCAGCACACATTCCTGCATATGAGAACAATGAGAGCTTTTGGCAATGCTTCTGTTCACTAATTATAATATCTTACACTTTTGCACTGCCTTTCATCTCCTTGGGTTCCAGAGTGCTTCACTAAACAGAAGGCTGTGTTCACAACTGTTCCCTCCCTGTCATGTCACACTTGCTTGCAGAACGTGTGAACTCCAACCCACTTCACAGTTGTTTGCCTCACACAAACAAGCAAAAATGCTACTCTTGGCACTACACTGAATTAATTCCATTAATATAGAAAGCATAGGAACAATACATTTAGGTCAAGGAATCTGGCCTGATTCAACGAAACCTCATTGAAATGAGAAAATGTTTCCATCACACAAACCTACAGTACCTTAGAAGCAATGCCAGCAGCCAAGAGATATCTCCTAAATTTCTCCTGAAAGTAGTGATGTGTTTACAGTTACACATTAAAATTCCTGCCACAGGTGAAGATACTCACATTGTATAGTTTATTACAGCTACATTTGACCATGAAGATATTACTCAAAACCAAAGACCACATGCCGGTACTCCTTATGGTTGTGAGGTCTCCTCACTCCACAAGCTGATCACACAAAGTGTAAGCTATCACCATGCCGTCTCTGAAGGGTAAAAATCTGCTTTTCCAACCAGGAAACCCATGGATAGCCTATGTCTGGGTACCACCTGTTGACAACAGCAGTAACAAGTGAGCTTAACTACATGAACTGAAGTGAGAACACTCCCAACAAAAACAACTCCAGCTCAGAAAGCCCCCACCACATAGTCATGCAGACTTCACGCACCACCCTGCAGCTCTTCATTTCTGACCGGCAAAAGCTGGGAAGATGGAGCAACTCCCACAGTCAAGGTCTTGGCAGAAAAATAGTGCCTCTCCCACTGCAATGCCCCACCACCAGAATCACATCTAGGCTCAGCATGGGGCCATTTTCTCCCAGACTTTTTGCTATTAAATAGAAGGGCTTGTTATTTGTTTTGTGCTAACAACTGCAAAGTGCTTTTTTTACCTCCACAAAGTACTGCCATCCCTTAGTCCCCAGGACTTCTTGTGAGTGCAGAGCTGTACAGTCCGTCAGGGAAACCTGTGATTTTGTCCTTTGTGCTGGTTGAGTTGTGAGCAGGGCTGTAATGGGAGTTCTGATGGTCGTAATTCGTGACAAGCCACTCCATTGAAGTCGCTGGGTTGTTTCATCCATTTAGAATAAAAGGCAAGGAAAAATGTCAGTAGTGCTTCACCAGCTGCTTCAGCTCCTTTTAGACATTTGGTAAGTGAATGTGTACATAATCACATGCTGAAAAGGAAAAGGCACTTTGATGGCAGGGGAGATGCAGTGATCTGCGGGAGGTGGTTCCGGCACCAGCCACAGCCACTCAGGTCACAGGTCCAGCAGCACAAGCATATGCTCCTTACACATCTCTTAGAGACACAACAGGAGTTTGAATCTCATCAGAGTTCCACTGGTTTTAACCCCAGACAAACTTCAAAGTTTTCTTGATTTACACACATATGAGATCAAAATAAGCCCCCCGCCATCTTCAGCTCATTGTAAACAAAGAAACTCTTGAAAGTCTGGCCCCAAGCCTTTGGGGGAGGCAACATATCTGAAACCTTCACAGAATTTTTTTTTCCAAATAATTACCAGTTAGTTTTGTATTTCTTGTTTAAAAACTTTCCCTCCAAGTAACTACAATACTAAAAGAAACATGGTAAAAAGTGTGATAACACAGAGTAAATTTAATTTCTGCAAGTGAAAAGTGTGAAACAATTACAGAAAGAGGAATTACACTCTGCTGAGAGACACTTCACATCCAGTGCTTTAAGGAGCTAACTGGGAAAGAATACAATTTGCATAATGTTAAATTAGCAGCATACATTTATGCTAATCATACCCAGCTGCAAGCATCTCTCTTTATTTCACAGGCTTAGTACAACAAAGTAATATAAAAAATTAAAGATAAGCTTGTGTTGCAAAACTTAAAGGTAAATCCAAACTTCCTCAAACTTGAAGCTTGTTCTTAGCTTGCGGTCTTTGGAGGATTTCAGGCAGAGCAGTCCCTCGAGTCTCTCTCTCTAGCTTTCCCCCTATTGATCCACTACCAGCTTACCTCTGCAAAGACCTGCTGACTCACTGTTCTCAAAACATCATTTTCATCTTGCAGACTTTTCATCAGCTTTCATTAAGCTCCAGATCAAACACAAATGGTTTTAAAATTGTTTAAAGCCTAAGTTGCTACCATCAGCCACTGAGTGCAGTTAAGCACAGCAAAGCATCTAAACTGACTGGAGCTGGTAGGCCTCATTGTAATAAAAAAAATCAAAATAAGGGGTTTCTAAATTAATTTCCCCAAAATGCAGGGTTACTCATGACTAGAGTTTGGGTTATAGCAAGTCTATATACTATGGAAATATAGAAATATAGTAACTGCTAACCAGAATAGATGCTTTCTGGTTAGTTGCCTCAGAGGTGTTTAGGAGATACTTTTCAGTGCAGGTAAACAAACACTTTACATTAATTTTGAGTATTTTGTTGGGGCAAAAAAAGATATCTATAAATCTCCACATTAGCAAATCTAGATAATTTGCAGACGCATATATCACTCCAGACTCAGCAGGAAGAAAGCAAGTCACACATAAATAAAAGCAGAAGTTGAGATTCAGGCTTTAAACTAAAAAAATACTACTTAAGTAAGGGACTCAGCAAAATCTAAGATATGATTTTAGAGTCAGGTGACAGTAACAAAAATGATAATGACTTTAAGTGAATGCTTTATGGTATTCTATGTCAAAATAAATGAAGATTTAATGCAAAATATTTGGGAGTGAGAGAAGTGAGACCTTTTTCTTATTTTGCACACATATGTAAGTAAGTAAGTAAGAAAGTATGTAAGAAAGCTCATATCAAAAAACATGCTATTTTGGTATGGGTACCACATGAGTATGCATTGTCTGGTGATACAAACACAAAACAGATTAAAAAAATCAATACTCAATTCCTTTTCTAGATTTTTATCCACTGTAGTACACAAAAGCAATTTAGGTCCTGGCTGCACTGGATCCTTACTTCAGCATTTCTTAGATGAGTATATTTGTCATTCCTTCTGACAAACAATGGATAACAGGTGGCAAATCAAGATTCTTTTATATTTAGTACAGTTTAAAATTTTTAGCAAAACAGATAACTTTTTTTTGAAAATAAAATATGTTTAGTTTCTGATGCTAAGAGAGGCAAGAGTCAAAAAGAGCATCAGCCTTTATTAATCATGACCAAACCCACTTGTATCCGAGGAGTCATGGGCTTTCTAAAATGTTGTCTCTAGAAAATGAGAAAGGCTGGTATCATGATTAGCTGACTGTTCCACAACTTTGAATAATCACTGTGTGTTCAAGAACACTATGTATGAAGAGTAATTACTCTGACAGTAATGTTGACTAGTTTGCACAATAAAGCTATAGATACAAGAGAGAAACAGAGTTTTCTGCTGGTCTCCCAGGTTTCTCTGCAATCCCAGGTGGAGTCTGAAAACCTTTAGCAGCAAGAACCAAGTGTAGAGTAATCTGCTGTCAGATTATTTTAATACCGAGCTTAGATGTGAAATGTTCAGCCTTCTCCCCTTGGCCATGGACAGCAAATTCATTCTGCCAGCAGCAGATCTACTTTTGGATGCAACTGTCTCTGGTTACTCTTTCCTATAATTTTCTTTTTTTTTCCCGGTAATAGGTCCAGCTTAGCATGTGAATAGCAGTCTGACATTTGAAACTGTAAGGAAGATTATCTGACCAGGCTTTAGGTCAACTAAGAGTATTTTTTTCCTAGCAAAGACTTTTTTATTTTTTTCGACTTTAAACTGTGTTTCTTTTCTATTCTAGTGTCAACTACACCAACTGCCTACATTATATCGATATAACCAAGCATTTGCTTTTGCCTGTATTAAGGACGCTGATTTTTCATTCTTGTCCCGCATGAAGGTGTTCCTGTCCTCCTCTGCTTTCAGTATTCAGTAGGTTATGTACGAAATTTACGTATTACTGTCTGTTTTTCAGAAAATCCTGAAGTTGCAGTACAATGGAAAGAAAATGAGTCACAGCTCTAAAAGAAGGAATCCCCATCGAACAAACACACAAATTGGCTGGTACTGAAAATAAACAGTAAGTTGAAACACATCAGTAGTCATACTGTAGCATCTGCCTAGTGTGTTTTCATACACTGATTCAGATGAGAACAATAACAAAAAGGAGGACTGTGCATCAGAATCAGTGAAAAGTTAAAACCAGAAGGAAGTTATACAGGATGTGGTTTATAGCCACTAATTCAGGACACAGGAAAACAAAGATGACGTTTAGTACAGCATTTAGGAGACATGCAGATATCTCTAAAACCAAGTTGTCATGTGTCTTAAGGCACTCTGAATGCAGAATACATTATTATTTGTTCTGGACCTTGAGCAACATAAGGATGAGGACTGACACCCAGCTCTAACTGGATGCATTATTCCTATCCCTTATTGGTTTGGGCACACACACACACTAAAACCTGAGAAAAGTTTACCTGTAGTTGGAGGAAATTTCAGGTCTGTCTTGCTACCCAGTAGTACAATGGTAATGAATTTACAGTATCTCTGAACTTTAAACAAAGCACATGAAAATTACAGCCACTAGTGAAAAAGCACATTACAAAAAAGTTTTTCTTAACAGATGGGGAACTGAATAAAAGCAATCTGAAGATGAATATAGATCTTTTAAACATAAAGTATCACAGACTGATGAGAAGATTTTTCATTAAGAATAAGACCAATGAAAGTAAGGTGAAAAAAGTTATGATTTCAACATTGTTCATTCAGTGAAGCAAAAAATGAGGAATTTCAGGAACAGAAATATAGGTACCCACTCCTAACACACAAGATAGTACATTAGCATAGTAGCTAATGTCCAAAACTTACGGATCACCTTCTTCTGTTCCTAAACCACAGTCACACTCCCTGTCCTCTGAATGATTGCAGTTGCTGCCTCAGCACTTCTTCACTTTTTTGAAATCCCAAAAAGACACACCTAGTTTGGAAGAATTATTCAAATTTCCTCTCCACACCCATAACAAGTAGATCATCTGCTCAAAACACAAGAACAGAGCTACAATACCATTATTTCTGCAGTAATTGTACTTTAAAGACATCTATGCTCTACAAACTGAATTGAGAACTCTAACATATTGCATACAAGGCCTCCAACAGCTGTCAAATGGTAATGACTTTGACAGACTGGGAAAGATTAGCTTTTGTCTTTTTAGTATATTATCTCATTCTCACCTGAAATAAAGTACCGAAAACAGCAAATTTCTGCAAAATTCCTTTCCTTTTCTCATGGTGAAGTCATCTGTATCTGTCAACACTCTTGAAACACTAAATAAGAATTCACCTTAGAAATTACTGGAAATCTTTTCAAAATATCCTAATCATAATTCACATGTGCAATATTCATTATTATTAATGTAAAATACATGTATAAAGGAAGATTATATATCTTGAGACCAAGTATTGCACTGCTCCATGAAACCAAAAAGGAAGCTATTGGCATTCATACCAAGCAACTGAAGCACGAACATTTCTTTTACACCATACTGAAACTACACTAAAGCATTCTTCACGTTCATTTAATGAAGTTTTAATAGTTGGAATTACAGCAACTGTGATCTGAAAGGAACTCTCAGACACAATGGAGTTACTCCCTTAAGCTTCATGACTAAAACATATTCAAAGCCAATTTAAAGAAAAGATCGCTCATAAATATAAATGTGTATTTTTATTATTTTTTTAAAATACACATTAATTTTTCCATTCTACCTCCGAGGCTCTTTCCTATGTTTCTTCTGGGGAGGAAAAAGAAAGAAATGTACAACACAGAAAAGTAATATAAGGTCATGTCCATTAAAATTGTTTGTGATTAGTACAACACTTAAATCCCACCTGATGAACTGATTAACTGGAAACAAACAAAAGACGGATATTATGCTACACAACAGAAACTAGAAGAACTCTTGTAAGGGTTAAACAGTGAGGTCAAGAATGTTATGAATAGAGATACATTGCAAGTCCTGCTTCATAAATATTTGTGCATTTATGTTTATAAAACATCTGCACTGTTAGTTTTCATGAAAGCATAATGATGACTTGATTGGCGAGTTAATAATCAGCATGCTTTTGCCCGTACATGGGTCCTTAGAAAACTAAATTTTCTGTTTGCAAAGCTGCAGCTGTACTGAAATCTCATTCCTTCTTAGAGCATGCATTTCTCTTTGGAGTATATAGATGGTATTATTTTGTAAACTTATTTAAGAGGTCAAATCCATTCCTCTGGAGCTGTATAAGCTTTGAAAATACCTATCACAATACAAAATTTCCACTTCAAAATATCTGAATTCTCAGGCAAAGTCGTTTTGTTTAGAGTTTACTTTAAAATAACAAATAACCAAAAACAAACAAACAAGCCCCAAAACCAAAACAAAACCCCTTCTGCAGCTGTTTTTGCAAAACATTGCTAGCATTATAAGTAACATGATGAAACTCAAATAATTATAACGGGTATATGTGTTTTCTCTGTTGGACTTCAGTCTGAAAACTCCCCATTACTTTCACCAATGCAGCAGCTCAGACCTGTTTATGGGGTTCTCCGGAACACCTGTGGCTAAAACCATTTGATGACTTCTGCCTCCAGCTCTCCCTCAGCACTCAGTCCTCCCATTCCCTTTTGGGCTGTGGAAACAGGCACTTCTCAGAGTAACTAAGGATGCCCTGCTTATGTCACTCCTGGGATACCCCACCTTTCCCACCTGCAGCCACAACAGCATACATGCTTTGTTACAGACCATAAGCCCAAACCAGCAGGTCCAGATTAATTTCTTCTGAAGACATCATTATTTCATTTAAGCTGTGCGGAGAAAAGCAGAAAGGAGCCTCTTGTCTCCAATCTCTCTCTTTCCCCAATGGAAGAGGCAGATCTTCCCTTCTATATACAGGGGTTAAAAACAAAAAGTCTACTCACAACCTGTGAAACAAAAAAAAAGAGACAAACTGAAGACTATCACAGATCATACTGCTTTGTACTCAGTATCAATTCCGGTGATTTAACCTCATATTCCCTAGATTACAGTTCAAATATTTGCTTAAAAATCATGTCTGATGACAAACTCCTTTCACTTTTTATGTCTTTGCCTCATTCACATCCCACATGCCAAAAGCCAGCACAACATACAGTACCCCACAGAGTAGGAAAACAATGTTATTTTCACCACTCCCCAATGCCAACGATATTCTGAAAGAAGAGCTTTTGCATCCATTTGGCCTTCTGAGATCTTCCAGAAGGAAATCACCGCAGGCTGAATATGAATTTTCAATTGACATCCAAACAGATTCCTCTCTCACTCTTTGTCTGGGATAAAATATACTTAATTTTGAATTGTAAAAGTAAATAACATAAGTAAGCACATTCTGGGAGTTAAGTATAAATGACAAAAAGATATGTTACACCACTGTTCATACAAAAGAATAGATCAGATTTCTTTAAACATTCTGGATATTGTCTTTCTAAGCACTGATGCAATCCTTTGACTAGGAATGATGTTTCCTGTAAAACAAATACCACAAAATCATGCTACATAGCTTGTTGGACTGTATTACTCTGAGAAAAAATATGTCTTGCAATGCTGCATGGGGCTGAGAAGACATGGGTTCTGCTTTCAACCCTGTTGCTGCCTAACAGCAGCTTTTCATTGGAAAGTCTAAACTTTCTGTGCACCATTTCCACACATGCAGAACAGGAATGATGACATTTTTCTTTACAAAGGACTTTGTAATCAACAGGTGAAAACATACTAATACAAGCTTATTTTATCCATTGTGTCAAGCTTTCTCCATGCAATCTCATTTGTATTATTCATGCTTGAAGGATGCAAGAGAAAGATACTTCAGCATTACAACGCTAAAATTGTTCTCCTTTGCTATTCCCTGCTGCTGTAATATATTTTGTGGCCAGACTTCAGTATGGCTGGTGTTAAACAAACAGGAATGGTACCTACATCTGCTCAGAGAAGGGTTGCCTAGCAACTGCAATCAAAGGGTGTTTTACCCTCACTGATCTACTGTAAATTAATAGGAATCTCTCTACAATATTCGAACACTTTACGTTTTAGTGGCTACATAAACGGTTTATTGTTATTATTATTTCGTAGCTAATGTGTTTCATTTCATGATCTGATTCAGTCAAAAAACAGAGCAGTTAGAAAAGGTCAAATTATGAAGCACAAAAAGGTTCAGAGACTCATTCGATGTAGAAATATTCTTTGACAGCTCATTGCATTTATTTACTACACTCTTTCCTTCTGCCATTTCCGAATCTATTTCAGCTGCCCCACAGGAGCCTGAAGCCATTAGCCTGAATTATCATTCTGAATGCAAATTTCACAAGGTACACCAAATCATGAAGGTTTTAATTCCTTTAGTTACTGAGACACTTTCCCTTTAAAGAGGTTACAGGTCTGTTATTTGTTTGCATATTAACAGCAATGATTTTCAGTATGGCTGACATTACAGTGTTCATGTATCATATGTGTAATAGCTGAATACTAGAAAATGTGCTGCAGAGTGTATGTCAACACACAGGAAAGAAATTAGTATCTGAGATATTAAACAGGCTATGCAAGCAAGGGAACAAATCAATCAAAACGGAATAAAGCAAGCTGGTAGATCCTATTCATCATGTTTTAGCAAGTTGCATTTCAAACCATATTGAAATAGGAGTAGAATTTTGATTTAAAAAGCTTTTATTGAAGACACTGAACCAAAGAAGGTGGGACTTATTGGTGAACATTAAAGGTGTCATACTCTCCTCACGACAAAATAACTACCTTTGGTAGCAGGAATGATCAAACAGGTTGGTAGAACCCAGATGGGCCTATATACCTCCTTTCTTCCTTTACATCCAGACATATTTTTACCAGGTCTTTATCTGAGCCTGCTAACATCCTAGTCTACAGACAGCCTCTAAAATATCCTCCATTTAATGCAGCTGCCCTTTGTTCTCCATCTTCCACACCAGACACACTGTCCATGTGTATTGCAATGGTATGCATTAATTGCTTTGCCATTTGCTAGACACAGGCATTTCCCCGGATAGCAGCTAGTGGAGCAGGATATTAAACAAACATCCTGACGGAACAAAACCATGCATGAAGAAGCAACAGATATATACTTGTACTTAAACAGCACTCTCTCATAGCAGTCCAGACAGAGCCAGGAAATAACAAAATGACTGAGCTGCTGTTTGTTTTGTTCATAACTATAATAAAGGTGAGGAATTAAAAGTGCTTTGCTTAAAGAACCCTCCACACCTCTCCTCCTCCCTCATATCAGTGCCCTGTGCTCCATGCAGTCCAATATCAAAAGCAACTCTAGCAAAAACAACTTCTCAATTTTTCTGTTGTGCCTTTGATTAAAGGGTGAACCCAGGTCAGGAGCTCACACAAGCCCAGCAACACAGTAGGATGCAACACGGACTTTTGATACTTCCAGAAGCTACTGGAGGCTTGAGCCACAAAGTGACTTCAATTTAGCACTGTCTATGCTTATATCAGTTTTCATAGTCTAAAAATATGCACTGTATTTGTGCAGTTACCTCAGAAGAATGGAGGCATATTCTGTAAGAATAACAGCTAACAAACATCAACATGTTTAAGAACTAAAGATCCAGAAATCTGA
Source organism: Corapipo altera (assembly GCF_003945725.1). NCBI lineage: Eukaryota > Metazoa > Chordata > Aves > Passeriformes > Pipridae > Corapipo > Corapipo altera. The sequence goes on from NW_020884923.1 coordinate 6,524,641, forward strand.
TGCAAGATTATTTAGTAATTGCACAACTCTCTTGAAAATTTACTTTAAAATCACATCTAAACTCTTTAGAGATAGGGGCTTGATTGTTTGTTTAAAGAGGCATGTTAAATTACTGTATTTTTTGATCCAGGAAAAGTATCTGTGGTAAATGCTGACAAAACTCAGCTTGCAAATACATTTCTTCAGAGTTGACTTTTCCAGCCTGGAAAGTCCTAAGCCAGGGATTCTCTAGAATGGAAACTGCTCCATGATTTCAATCCTTCTTCCAGATACCTAATTCAGATCTACCACACCTTCATGAATGGAGAGGGAAGAAGGCTCCAAATGTGAGAGCGCCACTGACCTACAAACTGGTATGATGTTTCCTCCTCTGTTGTTCAATTTCTTTTCCAATAATTTCTACTTCTCCTTTTCAGGTTTTGATGCATTCCCCTCCCTTGTGCATCATTTAAGATTTCTCTATACTGAATTAGATCCAGCATTAATCACCACAGTATGCAAGCTCTTTCCTGTATCATTTACGAATATGTTGTGCTGCATGCATTCATACTGGACTTCACTAATTCCCCCTCTCCTTCAACTGAACTACTACACCTTCTCAGTTTTCAGTCAATAGATTATTCTCTTACTTCATGGGAATTTAATATCTTTGAGAGCCTTTAATGAGAGACTTCCCTTGCACACACTTGCAGAGACCATCAAGGAATTACACTGATTTCTGAAGCATGACTTCTCTTTACAAATGCTGTGTTGCCTCTTCTCCACATGGCCTTTAAATTCCCATAAATTATGGGCCACATGCCTATAATTTTCACTCTTTACTACAGTTCCTATTCACTTCCTCTGAAATACTGGTTTGTGATTTACCTTGGAGCTTCTTATTTTATTATTTTTTTAACTAGCATGTCATTAGCCTCTTGAAGTCACAAGGTAACAAAGTGGTTTTAAACAGCTGGTTGTACACTAAATGGTTTGGCTACTTCTTCACATTTGTAGTACTGATGCCCTGATAATTTTGCCTATGGGATGCACACCTTCACCTATCAGCTGTTCAAATTTAAACCAATCTTTCCCATAAATGAGAATGAGTTGGAGCTAATGCCTTCTAGCATGCTGTTAAAAATCATAAAGAAAATTTTGCACAGAACAGCCCCACAGCTGCTAAATTTATCTTATTTATGTAGTTCTTTAATATAGACATATACACAAACATGAGTTGCATAAAAGCTCAGAACTGGTGGAGAGTCTTCTACTGAGATAAAACTAATAAGAAATTAATTATGGCAAAGACACAAGGTAGCACTAATATTTTGGAAAGACACTTTTTGTTCTTTGATCTTACATAAAAGACTATCAAAAGCACATGTCACGCAAGCAGCTGAAACAGAATTCTACAAGCATTCATTCCCAAAAAAAGTTAGCAAATATTTACTTATCTCTGTAGCCAGCCCTACCAGACTCTGTCTCCTTCCCCAGGGCAGGACTGTAACCTGGAGTAAGTGCGTGAAGGACACAAGGAAGGAGTGAGCAGGCACTGAGCCTTCACTCTGTGAACAGATGGGTAAGGACAGACATGCTGGCTTTTAGTCCACCAAAACAGTCATCACAGCTGGGATGGTCAGAGAGAGATCAAAATGTGAGACTAGTGTAGGCCAAGGACAAACTACTACACATGCACACAGCAAGAGAAAACTGGACAAAGTCATACCTTGGAGGGTGCCTTGGTGACAACATGGCTTCTGAAGGCTTTTACTGGTCTAGTCACACCTAGTAGCTGTACTGACTCAGAGCTGCACTCAGAAACTAAATCTAGGCTTCCCTTTGTAAGAAATATGTTCAGAGACCTAAGGCTATTTAATGAGTACTAATTTGTTCATGAAGCCGACAGGTGAATTTCCTCTTCAGTCTACATTATATTGCATGTAACTTTTGTTGGTTTCTGGGGAAAAAAGTGGGGAAAAAGGCAGCCCCGATTTAAAAACAAAAAAACCCCTCATGATGAGATTGACATGAAAGAAACTTGTTTCTCATCAGTAATTGCTTCCCCCTGGGTTTGACAATGTTTAAAAATGAAAGCTTTTCCTTCATGTATGACTTGACCCATCATGAATTATAGCTGCTGCTACCAATCTACTCCTCCCCGCACACAAGGCTTGCTATCTCAATTTTATACTGTAATTAAACATTTTATGATGGCATGTAATTTATTATTCTTCACCTGCAGCTCTCCTGGTGTTTATACATCTCCACATATTAGCAAGCAATTAAAAAACTGTTATTAAGAGTATTATTACCCTAAGAGCTTGTTTGATGCGAGTGAAACACAGGGATGAACTTTGCTTGACTGCAAGGAACAGGGATGTGGGTTTTTTAGTGGTTTTTCTTTTTTTTTTTTTAATTTGTGCATTATCTAGCACCTTGCCATCTTTGTTCACAATCAAAGATCTTAAGCAGTCTAGGACGATATAAAAAAATGAATGATGAGCCAAATTTATCACTAATCTCATTTGACCACTATAAAACTACCAAACAGTGAACCAAAGTATTAAAACAGAAGAATATGTATAACTTTGTCATTTTACTTTTTTATTAATGTTTTGCTCTTAAAAAAAAATCAAAATAAGCCACATTTTTCCACCCAAAACCAACTTCAAAGATAAGTAAGGCCTGCTGCTCTAGGAGGAAAGCTGAGATCAAACAGAAGAGCAATGCCATATTTCAGATATTCAAACCTGTCTGTCTGTATAACTCTTCCAAAACTTCAAGGTTGGAATTTTTTTTCCTTACTCCTCTTCTCTATATTCATCTCCACTGATAATACCACAGCATCACTCAGTGCAGCACCTGAAAATCAGTGAGTTGGTACCAATTGAGAATTTGGCCAAGAAGATAAATAAAGGAATTCAATCACAGACTCAACTCAGTGTGCTTCAGAGCCGGTAATTAAAATTCTCTCAACTACAATCCTAGTTTGCCACACTTAACATACTTGACAAGCTTTTGACAGTCAGCATGCCCTTTTGCATCTTGCTCCGTTACTTCTTGTGATCTTTTGCAGGAGATGGGCCACAGCATCCCACATCTCCCTCCTCTGCCCCCCCAAATAGCAGTGGAGGCAACAGGGACTGCCTGCACCTTCATCAGTGGGAAGCCAAGGATCAGACAACCCTCTAGCATTTCTCAGTCAGGAAGGGCACCAGAGCTCAGAGGACCACTCAGTGAGGTGGGAAAAACAAAGAGGGAATGGGTGAAGAGCAGACCCCAATGGGCAAGGGAACAGGAAAAGTAGGCAGAAATGAGAGGAGATCCATTTTGTTTAGTGTTTCGCTTAAAATATCATTGATGAACGAAAGCATCCACTGAAAGGAATTTGTGTACAGCCAGGATTTCTTTTTAGAGAGAAGATGCTTACAATGCCCTCTCATGATCACCCTGTGCTGTGGGGTGCTCGCAGCCCTGGTGCAGTGGGGACAGAGAGAGAGCATCCAGTCCCCACTATCTCTTCACAAGGGACAGACCAAGCCTCAAGCAAAGTTCTAACATGGCTTCAGGTATGCACAAGAGGACAAGCCACCAGCTCTTCTTCCCCAAAATTATTTGCTGATGCAACAAACCAAGTTTAAAAATACATTAATATCTAGATCAACAATAAATTCTTTAGAGGCTCCACATGCAAAGCACCTGTAACCATCAATAAGTGTAGACAATACATTTGACTTTATGTGCACAGTGTACTAATGAAAAATAAATGGTCCACTGCATAATGATTACTGCATACTAACATAGCCACATTTGGTTGCTAAAGCTTTTGTTATCCAAAAATTCAGAGGTCTTCCCATTTTGTTAAGCCATGTCAAAAAGGAATTACCTTGGCAAAGGTCACTAACTTGGGGTTGAAGTACATCTAGAAGCCAGGATCTGCAAACCCCTTATTTCTCACTGTTAGTTTAAACCTAATCTGTTTGTTTTTAAAGACTTGATTCAGGCCCTCGGATACACGCTGGACTATAAATACATTGAAAATAACAAATTTTGCAAAGGCCATTTTATAGCATTTATTTTATCAACTCCAGTTAAAATACAGAAATGAAAATATGCATTTTGTGTCCAAAGTGTAAATGAATGTAGCTCATGTAGTGGAATGTTTTTGAGACACTAATTAGTGTTCCTGACAAATGGTGAATTTTCAGCAATTTAAGGTACTGAAAATATTTTCATTTATTCTCTATCCTTACTACTCCCTTTTTCAGACACAAAGCTATGTATATTTATGTCTATTTTTTCCCCTCAACAGAAGAAATAAATTAGCAACATCGGGAAAATGGGATTTTACAGTGAGTTAGCATTTATCACACTAAACCACTAAGACGCCTTGCTCAGCTGGAACCGTGCACATTCCCAGATGGTGTATTGGATTATAATTTCACAAAACGAGTTTGCTCTCTCAACAGTTTCTCTTGCAATTTCCTCTGAAAAGTCATCTAAATACTTCCACAGTCTCTGTTCCTACTCCCTGTGGAGTCTCCCATATCTTTTCTCTATGGCCTTATTTTATTTTGCTATTATGGAACAATTATATGTAGGAATTATTCTACTGAGGAACTTCTATGGCATTCTTTTTTTTTATTATTTCATGATAATATTTATATTAAGCTCTTTACAGGTTGGCTTTTTTTAAATTTTTTTTCCAATACCTTTCACATCATTCATTTTCCCTGTACTCATTATCTTTAATAACCAATCTAAGACTTGTCAGGTTTTTTCATGGTCTGCTCTGAAGGACAATGAAAAGTAAAAATTTTTCTATGTTGACACTTAGGTGATCCAAGATTTAATCAACAGTAGCAATATATTATATCTCAGGTTATTCAACACTGATAAATAAACCAACTGTGAAGAAGGCGAAAGCCTTTGCTATAGGAGAACTGGACAAACCCTGGAAAGACCATTGCATTTCTCTTGTGTGGTGAGATCAACTCAGTGGCCTACAGCATGGCGTCAGGTGGTGACCCTGGACTTTTTGGATACTGGTGCTGAATGCCAGCCCCGAGCAGCAGCCTCTCCTGCTGCACAGATGGGAGATGGTGACAGATCCACTTTGCTTTCACTGTATATATGCTGCCCACAGCCATTTGTTGTGCTGGCAGCCGGGGGATGAGGAGGAGGCAAAAACAATGAGAGGCTAGAGGTGGTTCATGTTTACCCACAGTCATCAGAGGATGACTAGCACCAACTGGATTCATGAAATCTGAGTGATGGAGGCACCATGTTAACCCTTCTGAACAAAAATTTCTCCTCAGGGGCATCACCTGCAGAAGTCTCCACATGAAGCTCATGAGGCAGAGAGAAATATGCTGATGTGTACCATTTCAGAGATGAAACAGTACATGTGCTTCTTCATCTAACCTGGGCTCACACAATCTTAATGCTTCTATGATTCTATGGTAAGTACATCAAGAGAAAGGAAAAATTTTACAGCTAAATTAGCAGGTTACATTGCTCAGAGAATAATACCCCCTTACAAAAGGGTTTTACTTGGCTTTAGAGCTAGTCAGCGGCATTATATAATCCAGCATTCAAGGATTTACATTATCCTCCCTTTGTTCTCAAATGAAGGCTTATCGCTGATTTATTGATTTTGTTTGTACAAATGGAAGGAAGCTCAGGGGTACTTTTGGTGGTGGGACATTACAGCTATAATTTTGTTACCATCTCCTGCTAAATTGGAATATGGCTTGGTTTATTAAAACCTGATACTTTTTGCAAATTTCAAAAGTTTAAAAATGCATTGTTTACTGTGCACATACGTCCAATATATCTCAACAGCAGATCAAGTTCACATAATTAACACAGCAGTTACAGTGTTTCAGTGACACCTTTGCTACTGCAGACCTACTAAAATAGCCCATTTTTTGTAATTTGCACAGATGCCGAAACAAAACACAATTTCTGAGAAGCATCACTCTTGTTCCCAAGAGATAAGTAATGAAACTAATGCAGCCATGTACTCTCAAAATAATTCTGCTAAGTGAATGCAAGCAAATTTGATATCCAGCTAAGCATCTTATTTGGTTATAATCACTGTGAGGATGCCTATTGCTTCTAGCCACATAGGGTATGTCCGAGTTGCTCAGTCAAACATCATTACTCGTTAATGACAGAAAAACTCATACACAGAAGTTTGCTTGGCCTTTACTCTCAACCTTGTGCAACACTTGAGGTGGTTTAGTATGCATGACGTATCAAAGAAAAAAAATAATTTAAGAATCTACAATCTTAACAAAAGTGAACCAGTAACCAACAATTATTGTTCCACTATAATTTCTGTTGTCCACAACATACCTTCCTGGATATGAAAATGAGAAAATAAGGTGGTAACATTTAAATTAATACACTATATACATATTCACAATGTGCTGCTCTTACAAAATCCTGCAAACAGCTCAGCTATTTCAGCTGTCATTGGAACCGACACACTGATCAAAGCACTTGGAAAGCAACAGTGTTTTGAAGAGGAGCTGTGCTTTCTGTTTTACCAGAGCTCTGGTGACTAATCTGTAAAACTATTAATGCATATCTCCATCATTTGCTCTTTTCAACATTTTACTCTCTTTATTTAATACAACAGGTTAACTTCAGAAAAAGTCTAATGGAGAAAATAATTAAAAGATGTTCAAAATTAACAAATTTGGAGTTTAGTAAAAATAAGTAAATTTATGGATCAGTAAATGGATAAATTTCCTTTTTCATTAATAAGTGTAGTTCCTTGGGATTTTTGATTTTCCTCATGCATTTCATGTGTCCTAGATGACAGATTTCACTAGCAATGGTTAAACCTGTGAAAGCTGCATATTGGAGCTAGTACGTATGTATACATTTATACACCTATATATACATATAAGATACATACCTATGGCTATTCACACACACACATATATGCACACATTCCTATATATATACAACTATATGTATATTTACATACATACACACAGCCTTTCAGAGACCCAGATGTACTAGAATATTGAAACAAAGCACAAGAGGAGACAGGATATATATGAATTAGTCAATCTGAAGATCAGCCACTGACTTAGCAAGGAACTTCTATTTCTTTGGCAGTTTGTGAACATGTGCTCTCCTTGGATGTGAGTCATATGTGAGACTATATCATACACACATACAAAATAACACATCATTTACAAATACAGACAATTTGACAGACTAGAAGATATCTTTCCCAAGATACTTTACCAAATTATCCTGTGTTATTTGCTAAATGGACAGAGCAGTATTGCTTGTGTCCCAGACAAATTTCTTGCAAAATCAAGAAGTGAGAAGGAGAAACATTCAGGCTGTGGTTATCATAGTCATCTCAAATGGTTAAAGATACAGCTTTACCCCAGCAGTTCAAGCCCCACCTTTCATTTTAGAGACACAAAGCAGTGCTGGTTTCGGCCAAGATAGAATTAATTTCCTTCATAGCAGCTGGTATGGAGCTGTGTTTTGGATTTGTGCCAAAGACAGTGTTGATGACTCAGGGACATTTTAGTCACTCCTTATTAGCCCTTACATAGCATCCAGGCCTTTTCTGCTTCTCACCCCACCCCACCAGTGAGTAGGTTGGGGGTGCAAAGGAAGTGGGGAAGGGATACAGCTGACCCAAGGTATATTTCATACCATACAGCATCATGCTCAGTATATAAAGCTGAGTGAAGAAGGAGGTAGTGGGGACATTCAGCACGATGTCTTCCCGAGTCACTGATACACAGGATGGAACCCAGTTGTTCTGGAGATAATTGTACTCCTGCCTGCCCATAGGAAGTGATGAATGAATTCCCTGTTTTGCCTTGTTTGTGTGCATGGTTTTTGCTTTAAACTGTTTTTATGTCAATCCCCAAGTTTTCTCACTTTTACTCTTTCAATTGTCTTTCCAATCCCATGGGTAAGGGAGTGATAACGAGTGGCCAGCTGCATGATCTTTAGATGCTGCCTGGGGTTAAAGCACAACAACAGCAGAGCTGATTGGGAAGACATATTTCTCAAACACAAAAGGAACAATAATAACAAGAATAACCCATGCTGGTTATTGGTTTTGGTTTTTGGTGCAGCCAAAGCTCTTTCAACTGCCTCAAAGTACTCCATAACCTGGAACTGGGAAATACAACTGGAGTTTCAAAGACCAGATCATGAAGCTCTGCTCTGCTTGACTGATGGGGACACAGCCAGTCATGTCTAACCCTACTGCTCTGTCTTTAACCATGCCAGTTTCTCCAGTGATGATCTCTACCTGAAGAACTTGAAGAAACATTAGGTTATAATGCGAAGGATGGGGGAGGTGGATCATAAACGGTAAAAGAGTTTTGATTCCTGAAAGATAGAAATTCCTGTCTAGCCTATAGACTTCAGGCACAAGATGATGCTGCACAGAACATCGATCACCCCACCAGAGGCAACTTATTTTTTTTCAGTTCGGCCTGAATCGAGTAGAGCAAATAGGTACATTCAGACACAGCACTGCAGAAGAAACCCATATCAGCATATCAGAAGAAACCCATATCATCAAAGTAATGAGTTAAGACAGTTAAGAGTTCAGAGAAAGAGCATTTTCTGGTATTATCTTCCCTTAATCATTAATCAGAAACAACGGTTGGTCAGAAAGCTGATTCTCACACAACTTTGGCTGCACATAGATAGCAAGCACACTTTTTCTCTCACTATTTCACTTAAATAGTACTTCTTCTTTCCTCTCCAGCCCTTTCTCAACCCCCACCCACCCCTTAACACACATACACAAATTTTGTATTCTTCTCTATACAATTTTTCCTGCTAGGAAACATTCGATTACATCTTTCTTCATGTTCAGAGTTTTCTTTAAATTCTGTTTGGATTTTTTTGGCTCTTGATTCTTGAAGTTGCCATTTCTGCGTATCATTAATTCAGAGATGCTTGAACAACCTTACTTGATGGAATGTGTATTATGTTACCTCTCACTTTCCTCTGTTATCTTACATGTTGTCAAATCAGACTTCAAATTATTATTACTCTTTCTGAATGGTTAATTTTTCACTGAAAGTTACACAGATTGGCAATTATTTTAAGGCTTGAATACCTGCCAGCAATTGCAGTGGCATAAAGCTGATCCCTAAAGCCCACACAACCACTGACAACACCAAAACCAGAATACAACACTGAATGTAAACTATACCAATTTTTATGGATGGTAGAGTTAAAATGAAAATTTTCCACACTATTAAAAAAACCTTCAATCACTGCAAGAATGTACTTCTGTATCTATAAATGTGCACATTTTAAATCCACAAAGAGTAACAAGAGAGAAGCAAACCAACTTAAATAACAGTGGTTTATTTATCTACGTATTTTAAGACAAGCACACTACTCATGGGAGGAGTAGGGTAACCATCCTTTAAACTTCTACATGTATTTATCTATAAAAATGAATCAAATATAAGCACCACTCCTGAAAAAGAAATGTCACCTACAGAAGTGGGAAGTGGGTCACTTTCCATGTCCTCTAGGTTGACAGCAGAATGGCCAGTGACTAATAAATCCTCTGTTAACCATCTGTTACTCATCTACTGAAACTGGGACAAGAAATACCCAGCGTTTCCCAGAAGCTACTAGAAAACCATCCCTGCACTGTGGCCGTCTCCAGTTACTGGCATACATTGATTCTGCAGCCTGACGCTGTTACCGCTGTTATAAGGGTGCGATGTGGTCCCACCTACAGAATAGCCCAGGGCAGAACTGAGATCAAAAGAAATCACATTTACATCTACAGCCACCATGGAAAAACATAACAATACACATAAAAGAATTTACCTATGTATACAAAGTCATACAGCACCCAGCCAAGTCTGGCACTGGTCTAAATCACCTGCTGCCTTCCTCTCTCTCCTTCTAAATGCCCTCCAAAGTTTTCATCAATTTTTCAGAACTCTTGAAACAAACCACCAGAGGCCCTGAAAAATGTACATTGAGAATTAGGACTTATTGGTTTGCAGAGGATGAAACAAAACAGTGCTTATAAGGATAAAACAAGACAACCATCTAAATCAGACTTTCAACAGAAAGCATTGCCATAAAATGGTCCATGCTTTAAGGCCCGCAGGGAGAAGTATTTGATTTCCTGAAGAATCATTTACAGAGAGACACAAACATTTGATTCCAAATCCATAAATAATTAAATAAGTTAATAATTAAATATACGACCCAAACTTATCTGAAAACAAAATTTAGAAACTGTTGCAAGCACTTTTTTAATGACACTGACTTTCCTAAGCACAGTACAGACTTCTCTCAACAGTGAAAATGGAGTATGTGATGTTCCATAAGCAGACTCAGAAAAGACTGGGTGCTGAGGCACAGATATTTGGGAGACTGCTCATTTTACCAGGACTTTGTTGCATACTCTAGTAGTCAATACCACCAAGTGCCATCTCCATACAATATATACCAGTAGAATAAAATGGAAAGAGAGTTCAGGCAAACTGTAAGAACAAACCCTGCTATTATTTGAATTACATCAAATAAACAATTTCATGATTTTATAACAATTTTATTTCTTTTTTTTTTCCACATATGATTCTCTTTGCTTTTCTCCACTTCCTTTCTACTAATTTAGAGAATGGTCATGTTTGCAGAATGTCTACTACAGAATTTTGAGGAAATCCTGACATTGATTTGAGACACATGAAATTGTGTGTTCATACATGGACACATGACCAGCCTTGGAGATCTATAAAGATCCTTCTTGGCATAAGTGTCCTACCAACCAATTACAGTCAATGAGTAAAGAAGAAAGGAATAAGAAAGTTAAGGGAACACACCAGAACATGTCAGTCATTTATGATTAGCAATGACAATACACTCCAGGACCAGGTTTTACACAGCAGATAGCAAAATAAGCAGTAGATAGCATAGAGATAGGGGTCATGAGAAAAAGCAGTGTACTATGGAGGAAGTCAGGCATGGGACAAAGAACTAAGAAAATTTCAACAGGAATTAATGTGAACTCTTCTACTGTTCTCATTCAAATCAGTACAGGAGGGCTCTCTGAGAAGAATGCACTGGTCTTGCAACTAGATGACCGCAAATTACTACCTGGACTGAGAAAGATTCTCCACTGTTTTAATAGTTGAAAGAGAGCTGGTTGGCAACCTCTATATAAATAGTTTTCTAACAAGAGAAAGGTTTTCAGATGTAGGATGTCTGAGGAGGAGGGAGAGAGGACGGCTCCGCATATACACATTTTTTTGTTCATTCATTTGTTCTATTTTCTCTCTGATGACCTCTCCTTTATTTTCCTGAGCTGTAAGGAAGAAATCATCATTAATGGCATAATGCATGTTATTATTCACTAGCATTGTTTTTCTTATGTTAACCTATCCTATCTTGTTGACTTTCACATTTCTGTCAGAGAGACTCACTATATTTAAATATATATATATAAATTGCCATGACAGCTTTCTTTTAAAAGAAAACTGCTACTACAGCTCACAAAAAATTATCATTAAAACAATTTTCTTCTACAGTATGTCTTTGAAGCCACCATGCTTTTGCTAAGTATTATTAACTAAGTTAAAATAACACCTGAAGTGTTTCTTCTTAAATCTAAATATTTTATTTCACAGCAACATCTGTTGTAAAATATATTTTACTTTGTTCACTCATGAGTCTCCCTCATATTCATTCATATCATCATTGACAGTAGATTTCGATTGATAACCCAGAATGGCAAGACACCACGATCACTTGATTTAGTATTACAATTGAATAATTAGGCAGTGCAAAAGCATTGAGAATGTCATGAATTACTAATACTTTCATACCACTAATAATCTATACATAGAATAAAAGTAAAAATTAATTTGGTTTTGAAGAAATATTAAATTTTCTCAAGTTAAATCTTACATATTATTTTATTTCCACTTTACAATAGGTTTTGGAAATATTTCAGTTTTGTAAACGTGAAATCAATGCAAAATGCTTTCTTCCTCTCTTCCTGTTATTCTGCTTCATCTTCTCTCATTCACCAGAGGCAAACCCTCTATGACTCTGCCAGCAGCTTTTCCCATCTCACATGTGTCTGTCTACCCCTACAGAAAACCCAAAACACCAGTCCCACAGCAACTGTTCTCTCTCTCTCTCTCTCTCAAGACAAGGACCTACATAAGAGAACTATCTTCTGCTTCAATGTACAGACACACAATGCAAGCGCTGAAGTAACTTCAGTCCTCGCTTTTTGGGATTCTCCAACACAACAGTAATATTATTTTACCACACAGTCTAAATGACTAATGGTACTCAGTCGGGAAAGTCCTCTTGGAGAACACTGGAGAGTTAGGAATAAGCTGTAATAATATAATATTTCATAGGCATTTTTCATAAGCATCTCTGGTCTACTGGACATTTCAGTGTTTTTCAAACCTCAGAAATCTTCCAAGACTTCATTTCACAATCTCTAAAGTATATTTCAGGACTTGTTACACTACTAGCACTGAAGAAAAAAAAGAAAACAACCAAAAGAAAAACAATAGAGGATAAGAAGAAAAAATCACAGAAAAAAAAAATCTCATTTAATTCAGATAAATGTCAGTACTATTACTATTGCCATGCAACCTGAAATGTCTAAAATAATCACAGGACAATGAAACCTGGAAGACAAGGGGGGAAACTGCTTGCCTACCAACATTTTGTTGCCCCTATTTCACCTCCCTTGATGGTAAGAAGCCTTTAGCTTACTGTCCTGAGATCTGAATGGAAATTTCTTTTCTGATGAATCCCAGCATCAGTAAAATAAAGGAGAAAATTGTAGAACTGGGTTCTATATCTGTACTGATTGTCAATGGTCTTAGACACAGATAGCATATACTTCTAAACTCTTCTGTCTGAGAAAGTTACTATTGCATCACATCTCCATACGCAGAGTTTAAGACACTTTACGGTAAGATTTGGCAAGTTTTCCATATAACATGTTCTGAATTAATGGCACAACATTTTTTAAAGGAGACAAAATCCATTTCATTTTTCATCTTTCCTGACAAAAGCTGTCTTTTCTAATTTAAGTACTTCATTCAATGATCAGGAACTACATTGCCATTGGCTAAGTTTCACATAAGAGCAGATAGATCAGAGGCACAGATATCACATATCACATAATTTACCGTTACTGTCTGAAATTCCCACCAATTAATACTCTTTCTCCAGACCAGTAAACAAAAAACAAAACAAATCTAACCAAACCAAACCAACAAAAAAAACCAAACAAACAAACCAAAAAACCCAAACAAAACAAAAAACCAACCAAACAAACAAAAAAACCACACACAAAAAAAGAAATCATACTTACCTGCTATAATGAATGACAGTGAATGCATAAAGACACTAGAAAGCTAAGGTGCATCCATGAAAAGAGCAGCATTTCTTTTCCTTTCTAAGAACATAAACACTTCTTTCTAAATATTCTTGTCTAAAAGTGGAAGTTTTACACTCCATGCAATTTTTATACAAAAAATATTCCATGAAAAATGTGATCCCATAAGCAGAAATTCTAATTCATGTAGCAGAAGGCTTTAAATGCCTGTCTACATTTAAAGCCATGTACATTTAATGGCCAGTCAGCCCAATCCTGCTTTGGCTATCTCTAAGGGCAAAAGAGATTCCCACTAAAAATTCTCAGGCTTGGAGAAAGCTCTGACCTGTGCACAGGGTTTAGCAAGGTCTGCTTTCTCTGAAACAGCTACAGATGGGTCAATCCTCAAGAGACTTGCTCCTGCTGTTCTCTTCTGATGAAGCAATCCTTTGCATCTCCTCTGATTTTTATCACTCAAAATACAGCTCTCATCAATAACCACAGGAAAGAGACATCTAACTTTTTTCTGTACTTGTTTTTTTTCTCCAAACACAAGGCTAGAATATGAGGATTTAATCCAGTAAGGTTTAATGGTGAAGAAGGCAACATCATGTAATCCCTCTTGGTAAAAGTTGGCAAAATACTAGGAAAAAGAGACAAAAAAATTCTTGAGGGGGTTGGAGGAGTAGGCTCTTCATAAAGAGACACTGAATGATCTTTAAAATATAATCTGAACCATGAAGACAAACAAAGCCAGTCCATAATATATATATTCCACATCACCACCATCACCATTTACTCACACTCAGGCTAAACTTCTGTATGCAGTTCTGATCCAGTCAGCCCAACATAACATTGATGTCAATGGTGCTACTCTGATTACATTTTTATTATGTAAATTAAGGGTGCAAATTTTGCCTTAAAGAAGTACTAGATACTATGTTGTTTCTGTAAAACATATGGTTTGTTTGTGGTGCGTCTTTTTTTTTTTCCTTTTTTCCCCCTTAGAAATCTCCTTAACAATCTTTCTTTCTCACAGGGTAGAATCTGGAAAGGTTTCCTTTTCACAGAGATTAAACTGTCTCCTATAAATATTGTTTCTACTACATCTACATGATCTAAGGTAATGGCTGTAATAGAAAAGACAATGAAAAATAATGAATGAGCTCATTTGAAATATGGGAGGCTTTGTCTTACTGGTAATAGCCAGAGAATGCCATAAAATAAAAGAATCCCTTAAAAATGCCAGTCCACAAAAGTAGTCAATAGACATCATGATAAGCACTTGCTAATCAATAGTGATAAGTCAGTGCAATTTAGTTTACAGAAGCTTCTTCAACAACTGTTTTTGTAATACCTAACTCACTAGTATAAACATATCAGGCTGATGCAGTAAATAAGAAAGCTCTTTAGTGGATAACATGGTAAAAAATACAGTATCTAGAAAAATCCACTAGTTTTAGACGACTTGTACCTGCTCATTAAAAGCAAGGCTTCCCTAAATAGAAAAGAAGTGGTAGCAGAAAAAATGTATAAAATTGAAAATTGTGATTAGTAAATATGAAATTCATAAACTCATGAGACTGCTATGCTGTACAAAAAAAAAAATCAATTTAAAATAATCATCTGGAGTATCCGGAAAACTGGTAGTATATCCTATGCATATTTTATTGCTCACATTTAACCATTACATGAAGTATTCAAGTTTTATTCAATGTATACTACAGAGAATACACACTTTGCCTGGAAAAGGCCTCCCTGCTGCCTACCAAAGCCTTACTTTTATATAAAGGGGGAGGACATAAGGAGAATCGACACTTCTTGTCAAAAGCAACTGAACACTGCAGCACTCTGACATGCTTTCAGAGAATGCAGGAAAACATCAGCTCATGGAGAAAGGGGACTTCTGAGTAACCACAGCTTTAATTTCTCTAATAAAGAAGTAGTGAAAAAATAAGGAAAAGTTATTTACTAAACATTTGCTTCAAATAAATTTAACTGAAATGGAAACACACTCAGACTGACCTTTTTTTCAGGCAGATTCAAATACTTTTACAGCAGAAACCTTATCTGTGTATGCAGACTTCAACAATAAAAAAACTTTGTTAGATATAACTTAGGCTGCAAGAACATGTTCCTTTTTTGCCTTTGACAAATGTAGTTGTTCCTTATTCCTACCCATTTCCACATGGTACTGTAGAGGATCCTAGCCCCATCACTGTGGCCATGCCACCTGTTTCTTTGCATTTTGTTCTCTCCACTCACACAACCTCTTTGACCACCAAGATGCTCTCCGGTCTATTCTTATTTCTCTCTACATTCCTGATGTTTTGTTTCCCAGTTTGTTAAGGATAACAGTGAGGTCCATTGCCTATTTGTTACATTTTCAATCTGCACTTTCCTATGTACATCAAGGAGCAGCATTTCACTTTCTAGGGCTTTGCTATCACTGTGTAACATGCTGACCAGTGCTGTGTCTCACTGCACTCTGCAAACGAGGGGATGAGCCACATGTATCTACAGCTGTTCCCCTCCTCCCAGGTCCACTTCAAATAATATTTTTATTTCTTTTATTTCTTGTTTCTCATCTTTTAGGTGGTTTTTAAGCTTCTAAAACAAGAAAGTTCTTTTTAAAGCCTCCTCCCTTTAAAGTATCCAATCAAATTCAAGGTGTTGGGGACAGTTGGAGGCAGGGATTTCAGCTTATTGTTGCTGATTTAAGATACTTAGTTCTATCACAAAACTAGGCAAGTTTTAACACCTGCATAACTTCACTGTGAAAACAGAATACCTATGATTTCTCATAGTAAGTTAGGAAGTGGTTTGCTGTAGTGCTCATTTTAAAAAAGATAATTAGTTCTTTATTTTCAACATGGATCTTTGGGACAAACAAGGACAAAAGTTGTAGACATAGAAGACACCACCTATTCTCCAAAGTAATGGCTACAGTCAACCCTCCTGATATGCCCAAGCCTCCAGCACTGGCAGAGAGGCCTGCCTGTGCAATACAGTTATGAGGGAGATAGTTCTTTGACAAGTTTATGAGCAACATTAGCATCCCTACCTTCTGTGGGTAAGAAACACTTAACCAATTTGCCTTCCCCCCTAAAGCAACAGCACAAAATATGCACATGAAGCTCCTTCAAATAAAATAAGGTCCCTTAAAATCCACCTGCCTCTCTAGAAAAGCTGAAAGAGCAAATCACATTAGTGATTAGTTGCCTGAAGCAAGATTACTCAACTAAACTGAGAGCCATGTAGGATGCATTGTGCATCTTAACTTTGGAGACCAGCAGACATGACGCAGACACAGGACCTGACAGAAACCAGCAATTGGAGGCCAGGTGGGACACTCAAGACTTTCTCAAGTAGTGATGCAAGTTTAGGCTCAACATCTGGCCCCTAAGATACTATTCAAACTTTTCAAGTACTGCAACAAGAAGAAATTAAGAACCTCGGAAGTAAAAGAAGGCCTCTAAAAAAGGCTGTCATCCTTCACCTCCTACACAGTAGGAAGGCATTGTTAGAAAGAGATCTTAACATCAATGGGTTCCTGTACTCTTCATCTGGCTGCTCTGGTCACAGGAATTCAGGTTTGTTTGATGTTTTAATGGTTTTAATAGTGCAGCAACACGTCAGATACTGAGCCCACTGTATAATCTCAACAGAACTCCTGAACCACGCAAATATGAACACTATCACAACCACAAGTTATTTTTTCTTTTATTTAATTTCCACACCCTCCTAGATATCTCGTAAAATTAGATATTGAGGAACAGAGACCATGATATGTAACGTTTCTTGGTCTCTCAATCCCTGCAAGTATGTGTATGTTGGGTGAAGTAGAGACGGAGATAAGGGAATTCTTCAGATGCATTATAAATTAAGTTGGAGTAAAAAGGCAAAGATGAAAGTAAATTCTGCCAAAACTTAAACAGATGTGTAAAGATACAATTTAAAATATTCTGGTGATAATATCTTCCATATTTTGATACTCCCCAGCTAACTGAAGAGATGATTCTTTTATGTCATAGTTGACAATTGAAGGTGCTTCGTGAATGACAATTTTGTGAAAAAACATGAATTATATCTGAAACACAATATACTCCAAATGTAAAAAATATTCACTGGCTTTTCACTGCTGGCAATTACATTTTTTAAGAGAATTCTAAAATCAAGTCCTATAATTCCTTATTACAGGAGGGAAAGTCAATCAATAAGTGTTTATCCTCCTGCTTTGTTTGGGGGAGGGATATTGCACAGCGGTGTTGACTGGCTTTTAGTCAATTCAATATAACTTTACTATGGTAACAGTTGCATCACTTCATATCACGCAGTCTCAGATAAAAAAATTAAACCAGTACCTCCTTCTTTTATTCCTGCACTTTGATCTTGGAAGTGAACTTAAAAAGCTCTGCTTCCTAGATTTCTATGCCAGTGAGCCTGTGCCTATAAAATTGATTGAGCAGATTTTTCCTATTTACAATTAATCTAGTAAAAGCATTTTGCTTTGAAAGCTTCTTTGTGCTACATGGTACATCCAGTACTTAGGGGGTTAATGCATGAAATGGATCACTGGGTTGAAAATAAAAATCACTGTTAAAAAAATGTGGTACCAGGAGAATTAGGCACAACATAATATTGTAACCACTGAGAATTCTCAACAGTAAAATAAAGCCTTATACTCCCAGCATTTTCATTAGTTTTCCAGTAGTGCTGGACGCAGTGTGAATTACAATGAGCTAGAAAGCCGTGGTTGCTCTCTTTAAAGAACATTCACTGTATAGGGGGAAGTCATTTCTTCAAATCATACTGTGCTGGTTATTGGTTTGTATATGCTGGTATGCATTTTAGCACTTAGAAATTATATTTCACTCCATTACTGGATGCTGCATATAGCCTGACAAACAATATGTGTTTAGTAGCTCTCAAAATGAATCTCATTTTAAGGTAAATATTTGTTTAGAAGTGGGCACAGTGATATAAATCTGCAGAAAGAGCATTCTGCACCAAATCTTTCACTGGGAGGATGTTTTTTAAGTCTGGACAGGAAGTGCTGTGTTTTCATTAAAACAACCGCAGAAGATAACATTATGATGACTGAAAGCCAAAACATGACAAAATCGAGGTTGATATGAGCTTCTACTACAGAATGTTGCTTTGTTGGTAGTTAACTGTTCATCAGTAAAAAACCCAAACAAACAAACAAACCCCAAGCAAAGCTGAAATTAACTCATTTGGGCAAGCAGAAGATGTATTTGTTGTGATTTAATCCTGCCCAGTCTAAACCAGTATTAAAATAACACTAACTACTAACTTTTCCAAAACACTACTGTATAGCTCTTTAACAATTAAGCATACCATCTGGATTTGAAGGAAGATTAGAGTTGATTCAGGCCTCAGCTTGAACTTCCCAAATACTTATTTGGAGAATCCATAAGTATGGGTCAAAAAAAAAAAAAGTGCTCTCTGACCATTTGCCAGATCTCTATTTCCAGCTGTCTCACATTATCTAGAAGAGTAAGCAAGCTCAGACCAAGCTGCACAACCACTGGAAAACCTGATCCTCTCACTCTTAAGAAACCCAACCAGCCCAGACAAAATTGTACAGAGCCTGTAATATGCTCTATATTGCAATATGCTCCACCACTGGGAGGACTCTGGTATGAATTCAGTTACACGCAACATATACAGAAGTTTGTAGCAAGCAACTTTTCTCACAGCCTAACTTCATTCAAGCCTAGTCTTGGAAAGCCTGAAAAAGTGCTGAAAACTAACAGCTTACTTCCTAAACAATTACCTATATAAGCAATATGGACATTTCAACATCTTCCATACACCATGAATTTCAGTGTAATTCACAGAAACATTGAGGTCTGCTGGAGAACTTCTAGTCCATCTCCCTCTGCTCAGACAGAGTTGCCTGTGACAGGCTGCCCAGGATCATGCCCCATCAGGTTTTGAATATCTCCACAGACGGAGACTTTACAACATCTACAGGCAGTCTCTTCCAGTATATAATCACCCTAAGAGAGAAAAAGGTTTTTAGCTCATTCAGATGGAATTTTGTGGTTTTTTTCATTTGTGTCCATTGCCTCTTGTAACATGAGTGGGCACTGCTGAGAAGAGTATGACTCCACCTTCTTCATTCTCTCCAATTAGGCATTTAAACACAGTGATAAGGTTGCCCCTGAGCCTTCTCATTTCCAGGTTCAACAATATCAGCTCAGTCAGCTTCTTGTCCTCTGACCAGTGCTCAAATCCCTTAATTATCTTTCTGGCCCTACACTGGGTCCAAACCAGTAAGTCCATATCCTCCATTGACATGGAAGCCCAGATCTGGACAAAGTACTGCAGATGTGGCCTCGCTGGTGCTGCACAGGGAGGAAAGATTACCTCCCACAACCTGTTAGCAACACGACATAATGAAGATCAGGATGCTGTTGGCCTCCTTTGCCATGAGGGTGCATTGGTGGTCCATGGTCAGTTTGCTGTGCACCAGGATCTCAAGGTCCATTTCTACAGGACTGCTTTTCAGCCCATCATTCCCCAGCATATATTGGTGCTTGAGGTTGTTCATCTCCAAGGACAGGACTGTGTATTTGCTTTTGCTGAACTTCATGCAACTCCTGTTGGCCCACTCCTCCACTCTGTAAAGGTCCCTCTGAATGGCAACACAGCCATCTGACGTCTCAGTCACTGCTCCCAGGTTCCATATCACCTGCAAACTTGCTCTTTCCACCTCTTCCTTCAATCATGTACACTAAAACGAGTAGTAGAGATTTCTGTGTGAGCAGTGCCAGCCTGGCTCTGGACACGGATGCAGGGCCGTGTCTGAGCTGCTCAGCTCCAGGGCAAGGCCTTCCCCACTCAGACATAGCATTGCACCAGCTGGCTGTCCAGCTCCTGGGCTCCTGGCCCTGCACAAAAACACACAGCTCACTGTGGCACAGGAGTGCACACACAGCTTCTTGACCTACAGTGTGAGACAAAGACTTCTGACATTTTATTAACTTTTTGCCTCACTGTTCATACACTGTCTAGTCAGGCATACTCTAGTTTAAGGAGAGGCACAATAGTTTTTGGATTTTTATTTACAAATTTTAACATTACATTCTGCTGTCTCATTATACACCTTCTTTTGATGTGCCACTGCCTCATCCTCAATAAAAGTGAGGTGGCTTTTTGTTTGCTTTTTAAGGAATTGATTAAAAAATATTTTTTTTTCTGCACTACTTAAAAGAAAAGACTTGTCTTTAACCAGCTATGTTAATAACAGAAGACTCCAGAGGGTGCAATTAACAAGCATAAAAGCCTTTTTCCTTAACAAAAAATCTGATATTGTTCTCTTGAGGATTCTTTTTTCTTTTAATCCCCCAAATGTAAACAGCTTTACAAAGTCATTAAGATGAAATATTTACCGAAGAAAAATAAATAAATTTCAACAAGTAATAATCATATTTGATGCTGTTTTCTGTTTTAGAGCACGTACATATAGATACCAAAATTTTGTTGGATTTCAGTGGCAATGGAAGGTTGGGAATGCAAGGTGTAGAAGATTTCCTGTTTTCAGAGGGACAACCAAAGTCATGCAGCCCCTCTGAACAAGGGACAAGCAAGGATGGGTGAGGCAGGGAACAGATACTATATGATCTATCATATCATATAGTATGATATTTGATATCACAGTAATATGGGTATCAGTTGCGCAATACACAGCAACACCTCCAGACTCCAAGGCAGTCCACAACATTGCTTACAATCACTAATGATAAGGAATCAGGATCTCTGTCTTTGTCCCACCTGAAAGTCCAATCATAATGTTCAATCCGTGCAAATCAATTTAGTCCCATTACAGGACAGCAAAGGACAAGACCACCAGTTAAATCAATGTTGGCTTCATATCATGATATAGAAGTCATCACATCATCAATAAAGATTCACTACATAATGAAATAAAGATCTGATGCAGTTAAATCACTGGGTTTACTACACCAGATCTTTATTTCATGAGAAAGAATCATGGAAATGAAGCTATTGCTCCTTCACAGACTGTCTGGACTGAACAAGGAGGAGATGACTCATCCATGATGTTTGTCACACCTCTCAGAAGCTGGGAAGCCCAAGGCACTCCCTGGTCAGCTCACAGTACGAAGCCTGGTTTCTGAGGCCTTCACTCACATGGATTCACTGGCATCTCTGGTGTTATAGGCAGTTCACATCCCAGCCTCTTCCTCCATTGGGTACTCCCCAACCAAAATATTGCTATTGAGGAAGCTCATGTAACTATAACTTTGAGAACTTCATCTTCCTGCCATAGTCACTGATGGGTTTAAAACACTCCTGGATAAGAAGGCAGCAACATGGAGAGACTCAAAACCCTTGTCTTCCTTACAAATCTGGATAAAATCAGCCAAATAACTGCAACAAAATAAGGGCAGAGGAGGTAGCCATAGCTGACATGTTAATAAAAAAGTCTCTTTGAGAATACAGATATCCAACATACATAAGAAAACAGTCCTGATGAACTAACAATACACTGTATTTTACTTCTGTTGCTCTCCACACCTCAGAAAAAGAATTTTAAGACCTCATCCTACAACTCTCTTCTCAGAAGTAAGGCAGTGTTTTGGTACGACTGAGCTCCATCAAACAGGCCAAGAGAGCATCACTTTTTCCTTGAAACCCCTGAAGACTGCAGGGTAGAAACACAACAATGTCACAAGTGTCATATTTCAAATGCATATTTAAAAGTTTGACTGTCAGGAGGGCAATGCTACACTGAATTTTTCAGGACAGGTGTTCAAACATGCTGCATTCTCATAGAGAATCACAGCAGGATTTTGTAACTGTATTGGGTTTGTGTGGCCAGGTTTTGATAGCAGGGAGCCTACAAGGGCAGCTTCTGTGAGAAGCTGGTAGAAGCTTCCCCTGTGTCTGAGAGAACCAATGCCAGCCAGCTCCAAGACACATCTGCCATTGGCCAAGGCTGAGCCCAAATGCAACAGTGGAAGCACCTCTGGGATAACAGAGTTGAGAAGGGGAGGAAAAACCTGTGCAATTGCATCCTGACAGAGTAGTAAGAATGTCTGAAGGGGTTCTGCAGGCAACAAGGTCAGTGAAGGAAGAGGGGGAGGTGGTGCTCCAAGCACCAGAGTAGAGATTTCCCTACATCCTATTGTGAAGACCATGATGAGACAGGCTGTCCTTCTGCAGCACCTGGAGGTCCATGGTGGGGCATATATCCATGGAGGACCCCATGCAAGAGCAGGTAGATGCCAGAAGGAGGCTGTGACCCCTTGAAAGGGACCCATACTGGAGCACTTCATGAAGAACTGCACTCAGTGGGAAGGACTCATGTTGGAGAAGTTCATGGAGGACTGTCTCCTGTGGGAGGGATCCCACACTGGAGCAGGTGAAGAGTTGAAGGAGGAAGGAGCGACAATGTGTGATGAATTGACTGCAACCTCCGTCCCCCATCCCCCTGAGCCATTGCAGGGCACGGAGTAGGTAGAGAAAATTAGGAGTGGAGTTGAGCCTGGGAAGAAGGGTGGGGGTAAGATGTTCTTAAGATTTGGTTTTATTTCTTATTACCCTTCTCTGGTAATAAAATGATTTCCACAAGTGGAGTCTGTTTTGCCAGTTAAAATAATCAGTAAGTGATCTCTCCCTGACTTTATCTCAACCCATGAGCCTTTTGTTATATTTTCTCTCCCTGGTCCAGGTGGGGAGGGGTATGATAGAGCAACTTGGTGGGTACCTGGTGTCCAGCCAAGGTCAACATCACAGTAATGTGGGTATCAGTTGCACAGTACACAGCAACACTTCCAGACTCCAAGGCAATCCACAACATTGCTTACAATCATTAACAATGAGGAATCAGGATCTTTGTCCCACCTGA
Source organism: Corapipo altera (assembly GCF_003945725.1). Taxonomy (NCBI): domain Eukaryota; kingdom Metazoa; phylum Chordata; class Aves; order Passeriformes; family Pipridae; genus Corapipo; species Corapipo altera. The sequence continues at coordinate 6,547,911 of NW_020884923.1, forward strand.
AAGTCCAATCATAATGTTCAATCTTTGCAAATCAAACTTGAGCCCAGTCTTAAGCAGCAAAAAAACCCATGGATTGACTTTTTTGTGTGTTATCATACCCTACTGCAGAAAAAAAGTAGTAAACTACAGATTAGTTTACTAGATGTTGCATTTAGTGAACCACTCGAAAGGTTTCTTCTGTCAATTACAAAAGATACTCATTAACTGAATCTAACATGGAAAACTTAATTCCAATTAAAAAACATTGCTTAGGACTTCATGAGTTTTTCAACAAATATTAGGAATAAAAAATAATGCATATTAAGGTAATCTGTTAAGAGTACTTATGTTTTTCCAGGTGTTTAGTGTGATTGGAGTAGTATGCATTTGCATAACTTGGATTTTCTAGACATTAAGAGAGAAGAAAACAGAAAGCAAAGCCTGTGATTTATCAAGTGGGTTTTCAGGAAGGAAGAGCAATTTGCCTTTACAAGCCATCTGTACAGTTCATCATGTAAATAATTCTCTGTTCAAGACAACAGAATCATATTTTACTTGTGGGTTTAACATACACAGCACAGTCCCCCCTCAGTTCTGTTCCACCACCAGAGGACTCATTAAGAATTACCGATTAAGACAACAGCTAAACTAACAGGCAGAATAATGAAAGGACATTTACACCTTAAAAGCTTGTTTTCCTTCCTTTAATTTTCAGCTAATTTCAGCAAGGAGTGGTCAACATATTAGTATACAGTTTATGGATGTTTCTACCACAAGGCTTCTAGTGAAGACAAATTGTGATCACCTTCCTATGGCACCTCACTAAATCTCCTGAGTCTTTATTTATTTATATGGAATCCATCACTGCAAAGTCTACAAGCACAAACAGATTAAATATGCTCCCTGCATGCACTCAGGCTGCTGTCGCTGACATTGCCCAGGAAAGCAACTGCAGATTCTATTTTCTCTTTTATCCCTTCAAACCTGAGCACAGCAGGGAATGTGTGAACTGAGATTTCCTTCCTGAGACTAAGCCACACTATTTACTGAGCGTTGATCACAGACCAACTGATGGATGCTTCAGCTGTGGAGTACACACCAAAGCTTTAAACCTTAATTTGCTTAACACCCTGATACACAAAACCCCGAAAAGTTGCTTGGAAAAGAAAATTTTAGCTAAAAACAGTTAACTGTTTTTAAACTGCAAATATATAGTTGGGTTTTTCCCCCAAATATAAACATCTGCTTTCTCCTGTAATTTCCTTGGCATAGGTGCCCTCTACCAAAGCGCTTGTAATTGAGGCATTTCACTTTAATGGCCTGAGACTCAGCAGTGTAGTTTCAATGCTGCCAACCCAGCATCACTGTGACACAAACAGAGTAGCCCAGGAGATCATGAATCCATGGAGGAAAGAAGAAAAGATGACTTTCCATGGAATTCTTCTGCACAGAGTATAAATTAGCATATTGATAAAGAAGTGGGGTCACAGACTCCTATCCATCATATTTTTCTGTTACAGGGAAATTCAAAGATACGTTGTTCCAGGTATGATAAATTGTCTTCCGTGAGCATTTAGTTTTCACAGATAAACACAAAAAATCTCATCCCTTTCAATAACCTGGCAAGAAATTGCCTAATAATTAGGTAGTGCGATTTATAGTTTAATAGCCTGTGGGATTTAGGGCTTCTACCTTCTCTGAGACTGTCACACCTGTGCCCTTTTAGCATTACATAGTAGCCTAGTGTTCTCATTAGAGTCCAGAGATTAATATTAATGATACAGATTCTTACTGGAGGCACACTAGTTACATGACTTTAATTTAAATTTTATAGTGAATTAAATTTTATAGTGAGAATTTACCTTTATTACTATTATTTTTTAAGAGCTTTTAGTTTCTTACTCATCTCAAATGATATCAGAAATAATTCAATCTTGATTAAAGCCAGGAGGATAGTAATCAGAATCAATATTAAAGCGATATTTCCAAGTCTGTAATTCTTATCTCTTTGACAACAGATGAGTTAGTTTTGAATCAGGTACACAAGCCTTGAATAAGTAAATAATTTGTAAATACAGGGGTTGAGGAAGCATACTACTTAGGATTATCAGAATTCCGAATTCAGACAGACTTGTAAGAGGATTGTGATTACACAGTAAACATTATTTTTCCCGTTATCTGCGACAAGGAGATAAAATCTAGCTTTGCAGAATGGGTTTTCTGACTGTCTCATAAGGAAGGAATTACGATGCAATTCAAGATTTAAAATTTCAGTCACTTTTCAGGGATTCTCCAGGAACTCAATATAATACAGCAAAATTTGTTCTACTGAGAAGAAAAGTCCACTGCAGAATATCAGTGTGCTAATGATGTACGTACAGTAATGCTTCGATTGTTGAATCCAAATACATGAATCAAGCACACGGAGACATTTTAATACTGCCTCTGGGGCAAAATTAAAGTGATCTTTTTCTTGAGAATTGGGTGGGTTTTTAGTCACAGGATATGCAAAAGCAGGCTTGCACAGCCCTATCAGATCTTCTACAAGTAACTCCCAAAATTTCTAGTCTACTTTAGCTTTATTTGACAACGGAAGAGTGGTCTGGAAGACATCACACTTTAGCAAGTTACAGGAAAATTAGAGGCTGGGTAAAATGATAAATATAAAAATTGTCTTTCTTTTAAGGAACATCAGCACACTGACCCAGTGCTCTGGCTGGACATGCTGCCTCTTACTCAGGTGATCTGGAAGAGAACTAAAATGCAATAAATGAAGCACAGAGCAGGTTAAGAGCTAATTCTCAAAAATAAAAAAAAAAAATCATAATTTTTTTAAAAACTTTTAAGATTTTTTTGCAGACAAAAGCTGAGCTTTCAGAGAACATAACAAAATTTATGGGACAGCTTAATTCTGCAGCTGTGCACTGACACTTTCGAAATACAGCAGCTCACTGTCCTATTGAAAGTTGTTCTAAGCTGAATTATTCTCAAAGTGAATACATCACAGGGTGATGCCAACCTGGCATTTCCCAGATCCTTCATGTGCTCTACCATTTCAATAAAAAACCCAAACAACTAACTCTGAAAAATGCCTAAACAGGCTCTGAGAACACTTCTTTTTCTATCTCTATAGAAAGTTCACTAAATTAGCTCCTTAACACAATTAAGGCTCCTAGATTTGGGGAAGACTTATAATTTGCATTTTTATTTATTTTTTAATAATGACCTAAACTCAATTTTTAACTCCTGCATAGGCTTCTACGCTTTGCAAAAATTAGAATATGTCAAACATATTTGAAAGTCTAGAGTAATTTTGCAGAGCTTCATTATTGGCCAAAGGTGACAGGATACAGCAGCAGACATGGTACTTGCTCTGAAGGTAGGTTATTGCACTACCAATGTAGCTATACTGGACTGTTTTGCATTATATGCCCCAGTGGAACCACAATGAAAAATTAGCTTTCCACATTACAAATTACCTTGTTCTCAGCTACAGCAGGTAATGGCATTTCAAGGTGCACTTACAGCATAGGAGAGGAGGGAGGAAAAAAAATTAGGTATTTAGCCTGTATGCCTCACAAACTCGCTCTTTCCCTGTATTCCATGATAGCATTTGTAAATAATTCATATTTGCTCTCTTACTTCGCAAAATAGTAAAACTAAGATCTAAGAAGCAGTTTAATTTTAAAGTTTTGTTTACTACATATTTTACCACACACCCCAGAGAGGCTCAGAGACAGCACAGCAGCTAGGGCTGGCTTCCCTTGGGAAGTGCATGAGTGCAAGGGGACAGCAGAGCAGCCTGATCACTGAGAGGTTTTGAAGAAGAACCTTTCAAAAAGCTACCCAGAGCCACATGAGAGTCTGTGCCTTCCAGGGACAGACCCAGGTCCAAGGCTGCAGGCACCATGCTCCTTTCTGCAGTCGGCCTCTGTCCCATGGAGCAACAGCCTAAGAGCAACCTGTAGCTGTCAACAAGGGCTAAATAAGCTTAATCCCCTTAACTCTTCCCTTGTAACCAACTATTATTTGTTGCATATCACTTTTATTATGACTGCTATTAAAAGCATTTTCCTGTCTGCTTTGCTTCAGACCATTAGAGTTTGAAATCCTTTTCAAGGTAAGTGGTCAAAGAGGGAGGTACAAATCCCGGTGCGTCCCTGTCTGTGCACTCATCACACCTCCTCCATCTTGCACGGCAAAGCAAGGCAAAATCTTCCCAAAACTAGTGTGCTTTTATCTCATATTCACTGCACTGAACATTCATATTCTAGCCATAATCCTTCATTACCTGCAGGCCTTTTCTTCATAAATATTTTAGATAGGAGTTATACATACGTTAATAAATACTTGTTCCTGGTTACATAAAGAAGTGCAAAAATTAACCACAATCCTCACACCATCATCCATGCATTTGTTTATTAATATTACTTCTGGCAGTTTAACATTCAGTCCTCATTTGTCTCAAAATACAGAGCAGCCTAAAAGTTTTTGTTTCTGAGACACTATAAAAGACACTGTAAAATATATTTGCAAAGTTTTTCTCTGTTAGAAAAAAAAAATCCCATCCATTTCTATTTCAGGTTGAGCAGAGAATGGATTGAGAGCATCCCTGAAGAGAAAGACTTGGGGGTGTTGGTTGACAAGAAGCTCAACGTGACCTGGCAACGTGCAATCACAGCCCAGAAAGCCAACTGTGTCCTGGGTTGCATCAAAAGAAGTGTGGTCAATAGGTTGAGGAAGGGGATTCTCCCCCTCTACTTTGCTCTCATGAGACCCCACCTAGAGTACTGCATCCAGCTCTGGGGCTCCCAACATAAGAATGACACAGACCTGTTGGAGAGAGCTCAGAGGCAGGTCAGAGAGATGTCAGAGAGCTGAAGCACTTCTCCTATGAAGAGAGGCTGAGAGAGTTGGGGTTGTTCAGCCTGGAGAAGAGAAGGCTCCAGGGAGACTTTAGCATCTTCCAGTGCCTAAAGGGGACCTATAGAACTGGAGAGGGACTGTTTACAAGGTCATGTAATGACAGGACAAAGAGTAATGGCTTTACACGGAAAGAGGACTGGTTTAAATTAGGCATTAGGAAGAAATTCTTTACTATGAGAGAGGTGAGACACTGGAACAGGTTGTCCAGAGAAGCTGCAGTGTCCCATTCCTGGTCAGTTTGGATGGAGTTTTGAGCAACCTGGTCTAGTGGAAAGGATCCCTGCCCTTAGAATTGGGATTGGAACTAGATGATCTTTAAGGTCCCTTCACACCCAAAACATTTTATGATTTAATTCTCCCACAGAAAAACCATTTGTCCACTTAAAATAGGACAATTACTTTTTCTTCACTCTCATTTACAATTCGCTTGTGATAGCTCTAAGGAAACCTGAGGGATGAAACAGAATCATAGAATCAGCAGAGTTGGAAAAGACCTCTGAGATCAAGTTCAATCCCTGATCCACTACCGCCGTGGTTACTAGACCATGGCACTAAGTGCCATATCCAGCCTCATCTTAAAAACCTCCAGGGAGGGAGAATCCACCACCTCACTGGGCAGCCCATTCCAATGCCTGGTTACCTTCTCTGTAAAGAATTTCTTCCTAATATCCAACCTAAACTTCCCCTGGCACAGCTTAAGACCATGCCCTCTTGTCTTACTGATAGTTTCCTGGGAGAAGAGACAAACTCCCACCTGGCTACAGCCTCCTTTCAGATAGTTGTAGAGTGATGAGGTCTCCCCTGAGCCTCCTCTTTTCCAGGTTAAAAACCCCCAGCTCTCTCAGCTTCTCCTCATAGGACTTGTGTTCAAGTCCCTTCACCAGCCTTGTTGCTCTTCTCTGGACCTGCTCCAGCACCTCAATGTCCTTCCTGAACTGAGGGGCCCAGAACTGGACACAGTACTCGAGGTTTGGCCTCACCAGCGCTGAGTACAGGGGAAGAATCACTTCCCTGGACCTGTTGGCCACACTGTTCCTGATCCAGGCCAGGATGCCATTGGCCACCTGGCCAACACAATGCTTGTATTCAAGCATAAATTAAGGGTTTAGTCTTCCCATTATCAAGTGACAAGCATTTGCATAATCAGGGAGATTAATCCTAAATTCACATTTTTGTTTTGTCTAACCAACTCCCAGCTATAGTTCTTCAAACAAAACAAAACAAAAAACAGACAAACACACAAAAAAAAGCCCAACACAAAACCACAAAAAAACCCCACAAGAAACCCCAATAAAACCAATATGATTTTGGTACTCTGGTAAATACACTAGAAAGTGCATCCTACTCTCAGGTTTGTTACACCCAAAGTCCCATAACATGCTCTCTTTAAAGATAACGGGCAGAGAGCTAGCCTTGTCTCTTGCCAACTTGTCATATACCATGACTAAATTACCACATGCTAAATTTGTCTAAAATCCTTAGACACTGCTGAAGGCTTTGTTTCCTCTACCTCCACGCCCTGAAGGCACAGGGGCTGAAGGAGCACAGCTCAGTGCAGGAGTGGCACATTGAGAACACAGCTGGGAAAGAATGGTGTAGCTGTGTGGGATGGGAGCAGGGAGGTTGGGATAACAAAGACAAGGTTAGCCAGTGTTATGGGATGAGCTTTGGCAGGACATGAATGATAAAAAGTAGGAGAAAAACAGAACTGCACAAGCAGAAAAAAATTACTAAAATCCCAAAGACAGAATTAGGGGAACAAAAAATTATCAGAAGCCTGAAAACAGACTGGAAAGGGAAAGAACACATAGCCTTCAATATTTTAATGTTGCATTTGCATTTTAAAAGGGAAATGGGAGAGCACAAAATATGAGACATATGAAGATGTAGAGCAAAAGGATAACGGAGAAGAAAAAGCACAGCAGCAGTGAGAAAAAAAACCAAACCCAACAGCTTCTAATGGTCACAGGCAGACAGGTTTAGAAGTTTCCTCATTTAAAGAAAATACTGAGGCACTAAAAGCTCTTAGCTTTGCATGCTGACAGTTGTTTGGTATCAACATGGTATAAAACTACCAACTCTTCAAATATGCTGCAGTATCACACAAGTTTTCGGGACTTTATTTTGATTAATATGTGGGGTTTGAGACATATGTGTTAATAGAAGCAGGCGTGGATAAGTCGCACAAATGTTTGTGTCATGCCTGGTAGCATTAAAAATGCACAAAGAGGCAGATTCGGCAGTTTCTTTCCTGAAGCCAGAGAAAAAACCCTTTTTGTCCCATATTTCCAAAACCCTGCAGCAGCTCCCTGGCCCCACAGAGCTCCACACAGCATCCGAAGCCAGGAAATACAAGTTTCTATAAGCATGGACATAGCACCTTCAGAACCAACAAGTCAATTAGAAAAGCTAGGGAAACCACCCTGGAACTGACTTATACTAGCAGAGGAACTGGCAGTGTGGCCAACACTCTGTGGCATGAGCAAGCAGCAGCTGATATTTGTGCTCCAACACCTTGGACACTACACTTCTGATTAGCAGAAAGTTGTCACTATTAAAAACAAAATAAATATATTTTACCCTAAAACCCTGATACTGGGTATATTTATGTTCGGAGTTGTAGAAAAGTAGTTCTCTGTAACTACCTTAGAATAAATATATTTTATCTTTTTTTTTTTTTCCCTTTAATTTTCCTTTTCTCCACTCTGCTTTTTCTCACAGAAAGCAGTATTTGCTTATAGAAAAATATAAATCAGACTTTTCATTCCAAGATTCTGGCAGCTGGGTAGGAATGAAGGCACTCAATGTTTGAAACAGGAAAAGAATCTGTAGGACTGGCCAAGTATAAATCAGGGAAGGGGAACCCAGGGTGGGCTGCAGTTTTGCTCTGGCATTCCACACTTAGACAGCATGCTAATGTGCAGAGAATAAACTTTCTTAATGTGGCTGTCCTGATCCATCCTACCTCTGACTCTGCTGTGGATGGGACCAGGAGGTCAATACTGCACCAGGGCAGTGCAGCACTAAGAATGATTTCTGCCATACTGAGACAAAGACTTTTAGAATATCTCCTAGTCATTAAACTGACCATAAAGCAACACGGTCTACAGTTTCTGGCTTAGCATTACTGTGTACATTTCAATAAGAAATTATGCTACATGCAACAGCCAAACTTATAAATCAAATCATGGTGGTATTAACAAATGTAAGAAATTAAAATTTTTAAAAGCTCAGGAAATTGCAACTGCTGGAAATTCAGACTTGTGGTTATAAAGAACCACAGACCTAACTCTGACTGGAATTGAGGTTATAAGGAGACAAAAAGATAAAAAGAATATTTATAGCATTGTTTAAAAAAGTCATTGTAATCTAATGTACATTCAACAAAACACTAAACCTTACTTTCTCACAGTAATTTTTTTGTTGGAAATTAAACTGAAGGTATTCAGACACTTTATATTTACCTAGTTTTTCTAATTTAGTACCTTCTGTGGCTGACTCTAAAATCTCTCATTTCCTAATTTCCAATTATCACAGAACAACTGTACTAGTACCATTTTTTGCTCTTGGTATTTATCCTTCACTTCAATGACATTCTGAAGTGATTTTTTTTCTTTAAAGGTTTTATTTTTCTTTAAATAAACAACCCACATAAATAAAGCATCTTCTCTTAAATTTAAAAATGAAGAAATACTAGGAGCTTTTTACAGGTAAGGAAGTACTCAGGTTCCCTTTTTTAATCCATCCATATCTGTAAGACTAAATCATATTACATATTAAATGTAGCTATATTATTTAGCACTGATGTTTGTCTGAAACCATCAATTAACGTAATCTTGTTCAGCTACTCTACAGAGGATCAATCCTTCATTTCAATTTGACTTTGTAAAAGAGTAGAGTTCCGGTTTGCAACAGAATTACACAAGATGGTATCTCTTTGCCATAAATACAGTAAGGGCTAGAAACAGAACCCATAACTCACAAAGGTTGATGAATGTCTCTTGGCATCACTGAAAATGTTAAACTTTCTTCACTTCTGACTAGTATTGCCCAGCCATAACAAAGAATGATGTTAATTGAGCTTTATTGAAACATATAGGAACTCACAAATGCACAGCAGCTGTTGCAGCATAACACTATCTAAATGTAAACAGCAATACTGTATAAAAAGAGAAAATGAAAAAATTGCTGAAACATTTGCAATGGCAGCCTTATTTAGGATTATAGATTACAGATCAGGCTGCTCATTAGGAGTGCACAGTCTCACCATTCTGGGAGGGCTTGAGCTTCCTGAGCTTCTGAGAGCAGACTCAGCTTTCAGTACTGTGTTAAGTAAAAGTTATCCTATGATGCTGGTTTATCTTTTATAATTTATCTAGGATAATGGCTCAACTGATTCTGATGCTTGTCTTCCCCCACTGATGGTCTCAAAAAAGTACCAAACAAAATCAATAAAAAACCTCTGAGAAAAACCTCAACTCTACCAACAACACAGCTCCACAAAAGCTTTATAAGACTTTTAAGCTCTCCCTGAAGCAGAGCAATTGTATAGCGGCCCAGAAGGAAAAACCTTTACCAAAACAAATCAACAGATCTGAATAACAAATAAAATCATCTACATAGAATGATTGGACTGTACTGATATGGATACATTTTCTTTTCCAAGCAAAGAGGGCTCTTGTCAATCAACTTAAGATGACACTCCTCCATTGTGGTGCTCATGCCCATGTCACTACACAGTAAAAGAAAAAGCTTTTTAGATCACAGAATCACAGAATTACTAGGGTTGGAGGAAACATCTGGAGATCATCTAGTCGAACCCCCCTGCCAAGACAAGGTCACCAAAAGCAGGTTACAAAGGAACCTGTCCAGGTGGGTTTTGAATGTCTTCAGAGAGGATGACTCCATTACCTCCTTGGGCAGCCAGGGAGTCTGACATGCTCAACATAAAGAAGTACTTCCTCATATTGAGGTGAAACTTCTTGTGATTTAGCTTATGGCCATTGCTCCTTATCCTGTCACTGACCGCCACCAAAAAGAGATTTTATAGAAATATTACATTCAAATCTTGCCAATTTTAGTAGGATCCATAGCATACTACAGTAGCAACCACATCTCAGTGCTGTCAAGCAGGAGTAGATGACAAAAATCTCAAATGTCATCTTTACACAGTAGTAATGTCACTTTGTCGGCAGCCTCGAACAAACAGTCAGGGACAGAGATCTTGTCACAACACAGCAAAGAATACACAGGACTCTAACAACATACCAATATGAGGTATTAATGAATACACTCTGCCATAAAACATAAAATTTCTTGTTTTGATTTATCTCTCATGTTCTTGTGCTTGCCCTAAAGAAACCAGGAGTCTCATGAGAATTTCTCACCTCCTCTAAACCCTACTGCCTAAGCCCCGATTTCCTGGTGCGGGATACAAGTCTCCATGACCAAGTTCAGAAAATTGTGCTCATCTCTCTCCATACCTCAAGAGCCACAACAGAGACACACAAGCATGTTGGCAACTTAAGATGTCGGAGGATTAATTCTCCCAAGAAAAGCAACACCCCTCTTGTCTCATCTTCATGATTCACTGTGGTTTAAAAATTTTCAAACAGTCAAATCATTGCATATCAACTCCTCTTTCAAAACAGTAAAGTAGCTCTAAAATAACAGGACACTTGAGAATTATGCCAGTCCAGCTGTTATCAATAGCATACGTAGATAGCATTTCCATGGCAGAACTGGTACACCAAGTAAAAAATGCAAAAGAAACACTACAAAATACAAAGAACACACACACCCCCTCCCATATTTGCCTGAATTTTCTAGAATTTTTTATGATATGTGAGGAAAGTAGGTACTTCACAATATCATCTACCAAACTACAAGCAATAGGCAAAGTGACAGAAGAGAGAGTGGAAAAGCTCTTCTTGATAGCTTATGGCACTCTGTGTCTAGTATGCATGGCCAAGCTCTTTGCCTGTTTCTAAACAAGTTTACCTCCATGCCACAATGGACAATGCTGTCATTGTCCTGATTACACAAATTTGTAGTCCAAGCATAACCACCTTTTAAAATATCCTTCAGATTACATATCCAAATTGTCACTTATACTAAAATAATATTTCAAAGACTTTAGCCTCGCATGAAGAACAGAAACCAAATTTTTTTAAAGTAATTTTATAGTTTTATAGTACCCATGCAAGATTTACATAACAACTTACAAAAACTATACAGGCCATGGTGGCATCAGGGAAAACCATGTATTTGTATCACTCTCTAGAAGGTGGCTGTCTTTGCATACCAGAGCGTGATTCACTGTAGTCAGTAGTATGGCAAAGAAAAAATAGGAGTGTAACAAGGGCATCAGGGAAAGCAGTAGGACTAAAAAAATATTTAAGATAAAGTTCCCTTAACATTATCAAAAAAGCCCCAATAGAAACTACATCATTGATTATAACTGGAATTGGAGAACTGCTATTCTTGACAATCTTTAGAAAAAGGCTCTGAAGTGATTTACCAATGAAGTTTAAATCAGCCACATGAAAAAGCAATTATTTGATAACTACCCTGAAATAGCTAACACACAGTCAACAATATAACATTAAAAATAAGCAAAATTCATAACCAATTCAGAATACTAAATCAATTTGACAGAGGCAGTATTCAATTTTTTTTTTTAAATACTGAAAATCATTGCAATCTTTGGAGCAAATTTATAATATTTTCATCTTCTGTGTATCACAGCATTAATGTTTTAATTTATAACTGATTCTAAAATGCATGGACAAAAGCAGTATCTCAAATATAATAAATGTTTTAAAACACATTCTGCTAGTAATCCACCATTTGATCTTGATATGGCAAATAAATCAACTAACAGAAAGAGTTTCTATTTTCTCCCATCAAAGCTATATAATCTTCAAAGAAAGACATTCACTAAATTGGGGAAGGTCATCAATCTGCAAGTTTTAATAAACATGCATCAATCTCAGAAGCTACGAAAATTAGAAAAAAAAGTCAGGAAAATTTCATAATACTGAGAAGAAATTATAGTAAAAAAATGAGTTAGTAACACATGAGTTGACCTTAAGAAATATAAGTAAGTCATCCCTTTTCCTCTTCACAGGTTATATACCAGTTTTCTTCTCTGGAAACTGCAGCAGAGATTAAATCTATAAAAGAACCTAATTAATGACACAGCAGCAATATTTTTTGCAGCTGTCACTTAAAAGGAAACTTATTGGATGTGGATACATGCCTCCAATCTAAAAAGTTAACGGGGTGATGCACACATACAGCATTGAGTTGTGCTTTGAATCACTGCAAATGTACCTGTGCATTTGTGCTTATCTGCTTTGTCCTTGGATGTAAACTGATCTATGATTTGCAAACAATATTTTCTGGGTGCACTCAATAATAGAAAAAGGAGGTGAAACATGCAAATGAAACTCTAATATGGCTACTGATGCCACTCAGAAAGTTCAGAAAAATATTCCACTTTCAGACAGTTGTGCTGAAAGATTTTTCTTATTCTTTTTTCAACTACCAGAAATATCAACAGCAAAGCAGAACCTTAACTGCTTTTTCACATTTCTTTTGTCCTTGCCGCTTATTCTTCATCTAAATTCACAACTGTAGTTTGGGATATCACTCTTAATTGCTTCAGAGACATGGAATGTCAAAAAGTAGGTGGTTTTGAATTGATGCAGAAAATTAAGCATGGGAAACAGAGCAATTCCTGAAGTCCAAATTCATTAACTGACATTGTTTAAAGCAATTCTCTCTCTCCTGTTTTCTAAACTTTAAAAATTACCATGCAATACAGCAATTACATATGGGAAATTATAATGTTTAGGCTAAAATTTTCCATTTTATTTACCTATTTCATACTTTGGAATTGAGAGGGAGAAAGCTGGCAGCTTTATTCTCTTCCTACTTTTAGCCCTCTCACACATTTCACCACTGAACTAGTCAGATTTGGTGCACGGTGAATTCTGTCTGCTTTTTCAATTTGATTGGACGTAGGAAGAGGTACAGCAGTACCTTTTCAGCTCGCATAATATGTGCTTTAGTTTTCCCACTGTTAGTGACCTAGAATAGGGGAAAAAATGGAAATAGATAAAGTAAAAGTAACAGTAATATTCGCAGATAAAGTTACTACAGTGTGCGGGACCAGAGAATACAATACTGTGCTTCAGGGCACAGTAAATGCACTAGTAAAACAAAAGCAAAATATACTCCATGTTGATGAATGCAAAATAAGTGAGAAAAATAACTGTCAAAATTATCACATCAAGAAAGCTGGCAACACAGAGAGTAATGGCCAAGAAAAAAAAAAAAATCTGCTTATCAGCAGCTGTAGTTAAAAAACTATGAGAACGCGTAAGGAATACTATGGCAAAGCATGTGGATTAAAATACGAGGGATATTACTAAATTACTGGATTAAAGAGGAGAGCGAAGATAATCTCTTTAAGTCATATGTATGAAAAAGAAATCATGACTCTTACCTTTGGAAAGAAATCATAAAAGCACATGATGTTGCAAATGGTCCAGAAACCAGCCATGAGCTGCTCATAATGTAAGAACTAAGAAATTCTCAATTGAAGAGAACATTCAAAAGAGAATAAACTCAAAATGAATAAATCAAATACTCTTCGCAAATTACGTGTTTAAAACTCACTTTCACCAAAAAGTAAGTGAAAAAATATTACCAGATTTCAAGGCAGGAATGGATATTCAGGCATTTGTAGTAATATCCTTATGATTTCTACTTAATTTATAGCAGACATGTTAATCTTCCTGCTTGTGAATATAAGTCTAAATTTCTGCCTATTAAAACCTCATCCATTCTTGTAACAATGAGTTGATTTCTTTTGGAATTTGGTGACTGCTGTACATAGTTGCCATATCTAAATTAATTGGTTTTTGCTAAGATTCAAACAGACACCCACTTCCACGCTCCCTGTAGGACCTCCAACAGCTTAGAGGTACAAGGCAAAAGAAAAGATGGCAAAAAAACCAATTTCTTACCTTTAGCAGAAGCAACAGAAAACTTTTCTTCAAACTGCCTTCATAAATCTCAGCACAGCTAGCTATTTTATCTGTTTCATGCTTTTGAAGCACAAACACTTTTTAATATGTTTATTAGAGATGGCATTACAAAGATAAGTGATCAGAGATGAAGTTGAGAGGGCATCAGTTCATACTGGAAAAACCAGTCTGCACACCCTCACTGTGTAGTTTAGGAATAGGAGTTCATTAACAATGAAGTGCCAGAGTATGTTTATGGACAGCTACCACAGAGCAGTTAACAACACCTACTTTGTTCACATGTCTAAATCCTTACACTCTCACAGCTTGGAACAACTCAGTGAGGTTTGACGTTTGTTGTTAGTTGTTTTTTGTCTTTCCCATCCTTTTTAAGATGAAACTCAATTTGATATTTCAAATTCAAAAAAATTATGAGAAAATGAAGACAGTTTCATTACCTGACATACCTCTGTACTGAATTAAACTGCAATAGAAAAGTTGAATCCAGGCTACCGCACATCATCCGCCTTCAAATGCACCAGTTTGAAATTAGTACTAAAATTCTTTGTTAAGATGAGGAAAATTAACTTGGTCTGAACAAAAACAGTACAATGTAGTTCATACTGATTTAACTCATGTCAACCTTAAACAAGTCCAGATGTGTTCAAGTAAGATTTTTCACTAGATTAACTAAAGCAACTTTTAGCTAAATTGAACAACTTCTGTGCTTGTTTTTTCTTTAATAAAATGAACAGATGAGAAGTTGGCACCTTCAACTTTGTCAGAATGATGATGATCTTAATGTAATAGTTCTAAAAGAATTCAAAAGGAAAAGAAAGTCAATATTTTCTAGTGCTTATACCTGGAAAACCTGTGAACAGGCATAAAGCAGAGATAAGAATGAACTAAACAGCCTTCAGTTTACTGGATCAATAATGCTTTAGTGTGTTCTCTTATTAACCAGCATACAGGTCATTCTTTCTAGCAATCCCTTTGATTTTTCTCTAGTCTGCAAATGCTGCTGCATAAAGAATACTAGATTATATTTATATTCATTGTTATTAGTTTGTATCTCTTCTCACATATTTGTATAGCTGGGTAAAGGATGGATCAAACCAGTAGACTTCTCCTATTAATTTAATCCAATACTGGAAATATCTAATTTATATAATCAACATAGTGACACTGCCCTAAGACAGATTTGACTTTGGTTTGTTTATCTTGGTAGGAAATATGGCCAAATGCTGAAAAACACAAGGTCATCCAAATTACTGCTAGTAAGAAAAGAGTGTCCTATTGATTATCTTCAGAAGACCTCCTCTAATGCAATTTAGAATACTCCTCCAGCACAACGAAATGTCATCTTTTCCCATAATGTCTATGCCTTTTTCACCATCACATGTTTTACATACACAGAAAAACTGAGAACACTTTGTTCTTGCCCTAGAAATAAAATTATTATAAAACCAATTGTTTAAAAACATCAAGGGCAAAATGAGAAACTAAAGAGAAGAAGAGCACATCACATGTACAGCTTCATATTAATGAAGTCATTTTTCTTACCAGTTTAGGTAGGACAGGGGGAATAAATCTACTCTTAAGACAGTAAAAAGTTATTCAAAGTACAGATTTTTATAAAGGCTTTTCCTTTCAATAAGAAATTTACCCCAAAATTTGTGATGTCTGTCAGCTTCTCTTTTGTAGCTGCTACATAAGATAATTTTGGATACTATCACTTCTGTCTCACTTCAAATTCCACTTCAAAAAGTGGCTACCTGAATTATATGGGCTGGCATGCCGAATGCCAGGATAGTAACTTTTTATTTCATTTTAAAGACGCTAAATTTTAGTCATCATCTTAAAGTGGACTGGAGAACCAAGTCAAATCAATTTGACTTTCATATATTTTATTAAGGTTACTTAAAGAGCATCAGAAGTCATAATAAAAGACGGTTTTACAGACAATACAGATAGATAGATACGATTCTGCACAGCAGGGGCCAAAACATAGCTGCTTAAACCATTAGGTCCAAAAGTATCCTAAATATAGGGTCAAAAATGCATGCTAAAAGTCTTCGGCCATTAGACAACCTTCCTGAGTACCTATTTTTGCCCACCTTTGGCTTGACCTTAGTGAAAATATGAGCTTCTCTGATTCAAATCACAGCTGAAAAACCCAGGACCTCAATGAGTTCCCAGCTCCTCTCGATACCATATCTGCTCTGAAATGAAGAGTGTGAACTGCTCGCTGAAAGTTATGTCACGCACCAATAGAGTTAATCAAGATTAATTCTGAATGCTGAAGGTCCATGTATGTTGCTTTGTTTTGGAGAAGATGAATTCAAAAGTCAGGATGCTTTAACAAAACCTGCCAATCACAGAGCAGAACAACTGCTGAAAATCCTGTTTGAAACCCACTATTTGTAAGCATCCATCTTCACTGCTTCTAAATGCTCTCCCACCCAGTGGGCCTTCTTATTCTCTTTCTGTTGTCCTCCCCTTAAACAGGTATTGTTGATGTTTATTTGATGGGAGAAGCTATAGAAAGCAAATATCCAGCACCACTGCTCTCCTCACACACAAGTTGTTTCTCACATATATTATCCTATTCTAGTCTGAAGGACCATTTAACAATATTGAGCAACGCAAAGACAAATACCCTCAGCATTCCGATCTACTAGGTTTCCTTTAGCCCATTTCATTCCATATTTTCATCAGCATGTATATTCCTTGCATTTTTGAGGGAAGTTCACAGTGCATAAAAATAAGACAAACACTCTCTGTGTACTAAGAATCTTCTTAACCACACTAGAATTGCTTTCTTGCTTTCTGAGTTCCCTGTTAAGATGAATTCCCTGGCTTCTAGTTGAAACATAACTGATGAAGATTGAAAAAAGAAGCTCTAATAGCCACAAAAGTCACATGTTGCTATTGCTGCCTTGTAGGTCCTCTGATATACAAAAGCACAGACCAGCTCCTGCCTCAATCATTGGAAGAAACTGAATTCAAACACCTGAAATAAACCATCTTTAAGTTGCAAAGGGGTGTGTAATGGTTGTTGGGGACATGGGACTTCTGTGCTTTTAATGTGCATAATAGCATCTTGTGTTTTCTTGCACTATCACTATCCTAGGTACTTTCACATGGAAATGCTTCCTCATCAAGGTTTGCACTGAAACACCAAACTCCTGAGAATCTTTTGACCTTCAGAGTCCTTTGCAGGTGTCTGGTTTCTCAGACCACCTACCTTATTAGAGCCGATTTCAAAACAAGTAGAAGAAATTCCCACACACCACCTCTCATCCTGTGGGGCATTTTATGCACTGGGGGCTTACATACATTTTAAAGCAACATTTCCACTTACAGACGTAGTGGTTTCCTGTTCTTTGTTACTATATGTTATTAGCCTCAAAGTATGCAATTATCAAGTGATTGCATCAGAAAACATGATGATTATAGCAAATTATTTCCATAACATTGAGAGTTTTGCCAATTTTGCAACGTATTATCCTCTTGAGTCATTTCCCACATCTTACAGGCATCACACCATATGCCTGACATACGTTCTACAAAGCAAAAAGTTCTGCAACAGAGCACTGCTAGGGGCACCTCTAGGTTATGTACCAAGTGATGAGACACTGAAGGTAATAGCAGCGTTTGGAACAGGAATTCAAGAGTCGTGGCAGTTTTGGTGCTCCTTCTCACTTCCTCTCTGCAGAAAATATAGCAGTCCTTCTCTAACACTCTAGCACACAACACAGGCAGACTCAGGCCTATTTGGGGTCCATGACTAGAAGTACAAGAGACATTCATTCAGAAGTCTTGTTGCTGGATATTTTATAATCAAAGACATGCCAGTTCAATACACAATTCTCTCTATGTAAAGAGTTAAAATCTAAATACTCTCTATGGGATAAAACCTTACTTATTCAAAGGAAGACCAGCAGTCAAGAAAAGAAAGGGTTTGTCCTTTGTGGAGGATAAAATGGAGAGTCACAAATGGTTCTGAGCAAGCAATCCTGTTTCTAAGACCTAAGCAAAGATGAAGACACAGTATGTGAGGACAGACCTTGAAAGACCGATGTCCAGTATGCTTATGAGAGTGCAAGAGCATAACTGAGGAAGGAAGTGATTAAATATTGGGGGAGAGAAGCCAGTTAAATTTTTTGTGTTCAAGGGTTCAACCGAGTAGAAAGAATAATGATTTAAGACCTATGTCCAAGACTTGCAGATCCATCGCTGGGGAACTAGATTGGCAAGAAAAGTATTCTTTTCTTGTGCATCCAGGGAAAAAAACACAGGTGGCAACACAGACAAGCAAACACATGGAATGACAAAAGGAGACAAAGCTTTGAATTGTAGCAACTTAAAAGAGACAAGTGAGAGAGGCAGCAGCTCCCAGCTGCTTTTTGAACTAAGATTTATTAACACACCTACTCTCTAAATTGAGGAAGGAAAATGGAACTCAACACTTGTAACATACTTGCAAGCATTAGCAATCTTTCAATCAGAAGCTTTTCCTAAGTTGGTCAAAGGTAATTTTATAATGGAAAGGCAGTGAAGAATTGTATAATTGCCAGTGTAGCTTTTAAAAAGCAATAGACTTTGTCTCCAAACATTCAAAATTAATTTATTCCTTGTTTTATCAAACTTCATACAAGATCATTTTAAGGAATATTAAACTCTGATGGGAAAATATTGTCCTTCAAAGTATTTAAAAGTGCAGTGAATAAAACTGTATTCTAATTCATGACCACTTTCTAGAGAAACATGGTCAAGTCACTGAGATCTTTTAGCAGTGTAAACATGGACAGAGGTATCTAATATTTGTACCTGAAATCCCAAAGTTTGGTAAATCTTGGACCAGCTTTAGATACTAGACAAAGACAAAATCATCACAGAAAATCTCTGAGAAATTATGACAAATAGAAACAGAAGATAGGTCCTCACTCTGAATTTCCATGTAATCTAATTGCATATATTTCAGTAATGCATAAAGTCATACCCACCTCAGTTACATAATCTGCAGAGTGTGGTAGGATGGAAATAGAAGTACAGAGAAAAGGAGGAGGAGGATACAGCTTCCAAAGAAAAGGAGATTTAAAAAAAAAATCACGGCAAATTAAAAACTGTTATATTTGCTGCTGCTGCTACAGTCACAAAATTTTCCAATAACATGATGTTATTACAATCTTTCAATCTTGAAATGTATGATGTTATTTCATTCTTGACTGTGCAACAAATTTTAATCAAAAAAACCAATTTTTGAATGTTCCCAATGCTATGTTTCCTCCTATACTTTATATTTATGCTTTAAAACACAGCACCTTGTAACCCTGGCCTCAGTTGCATCATTAAATTGCATGAATTATATAATTAAAACTAATATTTGATGTAATTTGAACTCTACTTGTGAAAGAGTGACCAAATGCAAACTAAGAATTTCTACAGGTGTCACTATTGAAGTAACAAAAAAGTTAAATCCTTCTAAAAGATATATGCTATCATTTACTTCTTCCTGGAACGCAGGAGTTTAAAAATCGATTCACCTAGGGAGTTATTCTATACATGCAGGATGTATCAAAGTGGCAAACACTGCAAACAGAAGACAAAGCTAGATATCTGTAGAAAAAGCAACTATATGAAAAACAAAGCTAACAGTAACTCTCCTTATCAAATGCCTGTTTCTTGTTTTTCTCTATTTTATCCTCTTACCTTCTGATTTTGTATGTTAGACATGTTTACCTTAGTGAATAACTATGGCCATGTGTGATCTCAGGCAAACATTAGACATTCAAAAGCACACCCGTGGTTCAAAAGAAGTCAGTGCAGGTTTCTTCATGGGAGGAAGGAAGGTAGGAGGGATGTAAAGCTTCAAGTGGTGGGTAACCTTTATGCATATACCAGTACTTCTGCCTTTGAAGAACCTGACCTGAAGACTTTCATGTACCTATATAAGGTTCAAATGTTTCAGTTTAAACATGAGACATCACAGAAATCAGTCTTTTTTCATATCCTATTGCTTCTATGCTTTTTTGTAATGAAGATGCACTTTTTTTGCAAAGTGGTAAATACAACATTCACATACTTTTCAAGGACAAAAGACTGAAAACATTGTGGGAAATCAGCAAAATTCCAGCAAAGGTTATTTGTTCATTGATTTTTAAGAAAAGGATTCAAACCCAAATCCAGTAGGAACAGCAAAAACGGTTTTAGTGACTCTCCGTCAAGTGATATACATGGTTTATTCTGTCTGATTATACGAAGTTTCACATTTGTTCTAGCTCCTCAAGTGTAGTCCTGCTGTTTCAATTTCCATTGGTACTAAACTGACCTCTGCTGGCATGATTTGAAGTTGTTGAAAACACCTGGATATTTAAAAAGATTTATAAGGATGGAAACAGTTTTTTAATGGCACCCAAAAGTGTGCTAATACACCTCCTTGTACAAATCTTTGTAGCATAAGGAACTCAAAAAATTAGTTTCTGAAATGACCCAAAAAGGAGAAACGAGAGTATGGGGAGGAAAAATGAAAGCAGATATATAAGATTATGTGGCCATTCAGCAAGTCGGCGCATGAGATAACACTTTCTCCCCAACCTTAAAACCATAACAACTCTTCATAACAAAATTATGTCACATCAAAAATATTTAACAATATATTAATATAGTCATGTGTTTTTGAAGTTGAATTATGTGAGGGTTAAGATACTTGATTTTTGGGGGGTTTAGTATGCTAACAGCAAATGCTGAAACTGATGGTTTTTCTCGGAGATTATTTTTTCTCTCTGTTAGGTTAGTTTTTCCCAGAGAATGCTCACATAAGGATGCTGTAGAGTAATAAAATTCCCTCACATGGATACCATGACAAAATTTTCTCAGAAATATTAAGTTGAAGGGAAAGCTGTTTTTCTGGGCTTGGCCCAAACTTCAGTATGTCATTCAAATAAAGCTATTCATCTGGAGAAAGGTCATGCAAAAGTTGAAAAAGTGTTGTCATATTTTCCTACAGGTCTTGCAAGTGCTTCTTATAGGGTCTGATTGCACTTCTCTCCCACTTCTGCCAAATCTCCTTTATTGCTATTCCCCATCTGCTAAATGGCAGCCTCTGGGATGGACAGAAAAGGGAGCCCCATTTTACTCAAGATCTCCTCTCACGCACACATGTATATGCGTAAATAGGTTAGTCCACACATCCTTTTTTTAAAGCTAATAAAAATAAATGGCATCTAATTCATTCTGTAAGTCCATAATGAACATCACCATTGTGATAAAACAAATATGATGTGTGTGTGCTTCATATGTGTTTTGGCAATGAAAATTCTCAGACACAGAAACTGAATCCACAAACAGTAGAACTCACAAATGTCTCCTTAGTTTTTGTTCACATCCCTCTCTGCTTCAATTATTTTGTGTCTATTACTATACTGTGATGGCCATATCCTTAGGGAAAACATTAAGGGGTCTCTTTCCTTCTCACCTACATATCATATTCCCTTAGGAAACCAAGCCAAAAATGGATGTGATATAAAAATAAGGATTGCAAAAGAAGGGAAAAGGAAGTTAAGTTACAGAAGGGAAGAGTTAGAAAGTAATGTAGTTTTTTTTTCTTTTTCTTAGGACAGAATAAATAGAGAGTGTCGTGACAGCAAAAAGAAACTGAAAACAGTGAAATAACAGCACTAGGAAATAGCGTCAAAATCCACCATACTTTTTAGAGTACCTTTTTTCTTGATCCTGTCAAAAAATAACTCAGTCATTTTACTCACACAATCAATACTTCAGTCCTTTCAAACAATTGCAGCCATAGCATGCAAAGTTTTATATGCTTGGAAAGAAAATACTGAGAACAGTAAGAATGGGGGATGAAGTTTAATTTAAAAGACAATACAAACTAACAATTTCCTAAGACATGTTTGGGAAAACTAAGAATAGAAGAAGCTTTATCCCACCAGGTTCGGGATACATTGTTATAGACATATGTGCACACACGTCCCCAGTAACCGATAAGCAAGCTGTTCTATATATGTTTGACTGTCACATGCACATGTGTGGAAAATATAATTACAAAAAACCTTCAAGAATATATGTGAAACATCTGGATAGCTGGGATTGATGAAGCGTCATTTGTGGACATGCACATATTTTAGATAATGTAAAGCAGGTATCAACAGTCCTGATAACCAACAATTGCCCAGGCATTTATAACAATCCCAGACAGAGACTACCAAATATGATCACAACCCTGCAAATTAATTTTAAAAAGAGTGTTTAGTCAGGCCTTGTACTTTTGCTGCTACCTTTAGGTTATAACACGGGTTTGGGCATTCTGAAATATTGCCTGCTTTTATTTAGCCTTTAAGAATAATAAGGCAGACAACAGTGAATTAATACACACAGAAGGAAACGTTATGATGAAATTATTAAGACGATCTAACAGCCTTACCTTAAATGAGGATTTTTTTTTTTAATTTTTATCTTTTAATTTTAAGATTATATGAATGTTATTAAGGCTGTGTGTTAGTGCATACACAGGAAAAACAATCTGTGTTTTTTAGTCAGGAGAGAAACATCTTAAAAAATGGGAAAAATGTTACTTCAGGTATGGAACTGATGTTCTCCTTACGTCCATGGGATATATTTCCCCCCACAGTTAGCAGTGATTATGTGCATCCCTTCCCTCTCTTCCTACAGCACTGAAATCAAAACAAAGCTTCAAATATAACTATTTAAAGAAAAGGGAAAAAAAACTCTAGCAATTTTTTTCTGGCTAAACAGCTATTCCCATCCACCACTTTGCAAGTTGACTCAGACAAAATCTGTCATTTGTTCACAAAGTGTGCAGAAGTACTGAAAACATCAGAGAGGCTCAGATTTACATTCTGTTTTGATGAAGTGACACGACCCAAGAACTGCCCCTTGACTAGACCAGGCTGCCTAAGAAAACTCTTCTAGGAATTATACAAAGAGGCAAATGCCTTTCATGCATACTCTGGAGGTTTTTTTGCAATATCATAATCCAAACTAATGAAGGATAGTGACAAAACCTATGACCTCCTTAAACTGTCTAATACAAGCTTGCTGCTGTCACTTACCAGATGTAAATTTCTTCCGATGATGTGTCAACCTCATTTCAACAAGGCAAATATATTATATTTCTATGCATTCAAGTGGAACTGTATGTAGTGTGCTACAAGAAAATTAGTTAAGACTCTAAAGTAAACTGCTGCATCTCAAGGGAAAAAAAAGCCAAAGCAGAGGGACTGCATATTGCAAAATACACTACAAAAAAAAAAAAAAATACATCCCCCACACCAAAACTCAATTCCATACTAAACTCTTGAACAAGCAAAAAATTAAAGACAGTGACCCAACAAGTAAGAGGTGAGTCAGCAAGAATTCTAGTTTGCATTATTGATTTTTCAATATACTCAGCAAATACCTTTCTGTCTTTTTTTCATCTGAAATATACAGCAAAACACCGAACATTTTAAAGACACAAAAAACATTTCAAATAATTCGACAGTAAAAACAGTTTAATATCTTTCATCTCCTGCTTTGTCATCTTGAATCTTATATTAATCACCCACTAATGAAAAAAATTTAAAAGACTAAATACATACTAAAAACATAGGCCCATATGAAAGAGTACGACCGGAATTACATAAGCAGAATAATTTCTTGTGACATGAAGTGTTATTACAGCTGGTTAGCTGAGAAAGCAAGTCCTCTCACCTATTCACTCAGTTGCATCTGAGCATAAGTACCTTGCTGAAAAAGATAAACTCTATTTCTCAAAAGGATAATTCATGTTCTGAAAGCAAACACAAGCTTAGTTGCCTGTATTCTGAGTCAGAAGCCAGGCACTGAGCCCCAGCTAACCAGTCATACTCAGGGCACAGCTCAGGTTCACTTCCATTCTAATGGTGCCGGTCTCGGAGCCCACTGTCTGACTACCTGAGAGGTTTACAGGAGTACATGCAAAGCTGCCTGCAAAACACTGTACCAAAATGCTCAGTCATCTCTACAGAAAGGTTAATTTTGCTTAAGGTATCAAGGAAACTTAAGTCAATTAAGGTTATTTTAAATAAAGGCAAAGCAAGTAGAGTACTCTCCACTACACATTTGGAAGAGCACTATTTGCAAACTGTCTATTTTACAGTTTTTTAATAAACAATGCTGTTTGTCTCTACCTCTGAATAAATACAAAATACAGTTATCATACAAAATTTGTAACTGAAATTCAATGTTTTGTTCTGTAAATGGTATTTATTCACTTGTTCACAGCAGTGGTGAAAACCTAATTTGTGACTTGCATTTAGCCAGAAGTAGTAGACCACATGTTTGGAGGCCATTAAAAGTGTAGGAGGTCCAATGCATCTGGTTCTTTTTATGATCTGGGTTTTGATGCTTATTTATATGTGGAATTTAGCTCAGTTTCAGATAAGGTAATTACCTAAATGAAGATGAATAAATAATAATTCTTCAAAAACTGTAGCACTCTTCTTTACAGATGATTAGAAAGGTAGATGAATGTTGAGAAACTTGGAATACTACCACAATAAAAATATGTAAACTTTTTGCTGAGTTGATAAGAGTTGATAAAACAGCTTAGTCAACACAAATGCCCATATGTCTAGACCACTGAGTACAACCACAATTTGCACATACAGCATGAGTAATCTATCTTATTACAAACTGAGTAGACAAAAAAAATTTGACCAGAAATAACACGCCACACTCTTTAAAAGTCAACACAGGTACTCAACTGAGTAAGCTATCAGGATTTGGGTTTTTTATGGATGCACAGATACTGTTTCAAAAAGTCTTTTTCAGCTTTCTCAGAACTACAGTTTCACGTGTTGATCTGGTATGATGACTGCCACATCTCCTTTCAATACCAAAGATTAAGTCTTCAACAGACCAAATCTAATAAGAGAAGCAGGTTCAGGGGGGTTCCTTTTGTTTTCTTTCTAATGCAAAAGGCTGATCTGTGAATTCATAATGCTGCCTGTGGAAGTTTATTTAGTTTCCACAAGCACGTCAGTCTGGTATTCACAAACTATAAGCAGAAAGGATGAAAAAGAGACATTAGTATATGCAAATTTGAGGGCAGCATTTCAAAATATTCAGTCAACTGGCACATAGAAATTGCTAACGTAGATTTTTAGACTGCATGTCATGGATAAATAACTGCTTTCTTGCAGTTCAAACAGTATATCAACAATATAATTATCAAGCCAATTTTAAGAAATCTGTAGGTTTTCTTATCTTTTGCTTAATAGAAAAAGAATACTTTGGGAAGGGATAAAGGAAAAGTTTTTCAGCAACTATAGATCTGAGGCCACTGAAGCTATGAGTTATCCTCAGAGGCTCATTATTCTTCCATATCAGTCATCTGTTTTGGCTGAAATTTTCCAAGTAGACTGTCAGATTTAGGCCTTCTTTTTTTGGGAAATAATTAGGAGACTGGAAGGGGGGAAAAGTGAAATATTTAGGCAATAGTATCTCAAAAATTTTGGGAATTGACAGAAATATTTTCTTTTGACCATAAAGGAAAAAAAGAATCTTGTAATTATTTTGTTGGGTTACTGTAACACTTCTACATCTTAAAGCAATGACTGAATCTGCTAAATGTGTCTAAAAATAATTAACAGGAAATCAAACTTATAAGACTTGGAAGAAATGTCAGAATAAATTATTTCGGTACCAACTTCTTAGAGCTGAACAATCTTCTAGTTTTGCTCCAAATACACATTAAACCTTTCAACTTCTATACACAATTGAAAATGTATTTGTCACTTTTGGTAACTGGTTTTTCATGTGACCTTCCTTAATTTACTTACCTTCTAGTGTTTGACAACATAGAAGTATGTTGATATGCATTTGTTTCAGTGAATTCATACCGATCAGGATTATTGTTAACATCCAAGCAATACTGAAAATGCACGAGAGATCATGTGTTTCAGTTTACACTCCTACTACACCTCATTGCTGAAAGATGGGTGAATCCAATCACAAAGCCTAGGTACTTTATACTGGCAAAAAATGGACTAAAGGAAACTCAATCTTTTGTTAAAACCTCGAACCCTGTAGATGCAAAATATATTTCGAATTTTTCCCTACCACAATGACTTTTCCAAGAATGGAAATATATCCAAGACATATTAGTATAACTATTGATTAAAGATACAATGCAGAAACTGTAGAAAAGTAAAGTTATCTCTATTATGTTGCCAAAATTGTTTTTACCTTCTGTAAATATACTCTTTATTTTAACTGTAATAAAAATGTTAAGTTTTTTTTTAATCTGAGAGTTTTTAATGTCACAGACTCTTAGTGTTAACAAGAAAATAGTTATATTCTTGCCAAGAGAAATCAGACAAAAATATCACCAAAGAGCCCAACAAAGCAGCTGACAGACATAAACCTCAGACATTGTCATTATGAGAACACTGACAGGATTTAAATATACAGCAGCAGACCCTGAGGTCACAATACCCACTCTACCTGTAAAATTAAAAGATTTTGACCTTGACACCAAGCCAGGATAAAGCCACCAGCCTCAGACAGTTGGATTCCCTGGGCAGCAAAGATAAATTGTGAAACAATCAAGAGGCATGCCAAATAGGGGAAGGAGGAAAGGACACGAGGGATCTGAATTCATAAAGGCAGAACAAAGATGAAGCTCAAAAAAAGCACAGAGATTTAAAAAATGGCTCTCCTCACATATTTTACAAGCAAAGTTCATTTTTGCACTTTAAGATGTATTTTTTAGCTTTAAGTTTTTCCCAGCCTTCTAATAGACTTTTTTAAGGATTTGCAATAGCATTTCTAAATGCATCAAGGCGTTACATTTTTAGAAGTCAAACCATGGTGACAGAACAGACACTACATAGCAAGTAAATTGAGTGTGTAAGTAAATTGAGTTTGGAAAAGGATGGCCTAACACAGAAATCTACTAAGCAATCCTACCACTTCCATGTGAAACCACCAAGGAACATACGTCTTATTTTTACGATCTCTCTTATTAGAGCTACATATTTCTCCTCAGCCCTTGCCACCTTCTCAGTTTTGTCACCTCATCTAGTATCCTTTTTTGTTTCCTGTCTTTTATTTTCTAACACCCTTATCATAACCTGTAACCTGGATAGCTCTTCTGACCACTCATTTTTTGCACCCTATGCTCTGCTTTTTCTTTTCTCTCCTTAGCCTGTTTGCTATTTTGTGTTTCCCCTACAACAGTCACCTATAACTTAAATGATCTCTTTTTCATCTGGGAAGCAACCCTTTCAAATACTTAGTCAATACTTTTATCTTTGGCTGGCTCTGTTACTGGTCTTCACTTCAATGTGATCTCCTCCTGCTTTGCTGCCTGACCTTAAAAAAAATTCTTGCAGCTAAACTCAAAATGTACTACAAATATTGTGGCTCACACAATCTGTTTGAAGACCAGCCAGGGTTGCAGCACCTCAGCAAATGCGACACTTGTGATCTTCCTGTGTACTGAAATTGCTTTGCTGTGCAAAATTCTGGGTTCCATTTTATAATAACACATAGTCCTTCCTTATTTTCTTCCAAACTCTCTCCTGACACAAGAATGTGCACACAAGCCTTGTGACATGTTGAATACACAGACTCGTTTTCAACCCCCAGATATGAGGTGGGAATGAAAAAAGGTGGGAAAAGGGATTGAGAAAGGTCAGCTAAAGTCCACTGCAGGCAGATTCAAAAAAATCCCAAAACCTGAAGAGCAAGAGGCAAGTTAAAAAACAAACAAACAAACAAACAAAACAAACCTCACAATTTATTTTTGCATTCATTTCTCAAATTGTAATTAGTTCACTTCTAACCCTGTGCTATAATATTTTATACTTGGGTTTGTCAAAATATACAAGGAAGCATCTAGTTCCGCGCCACTGCGAACTCCTTTGAATGAGAAGAAACTACAGGTATGCTGAGGTAACTGATCTGCATTCCTTCTGTGTGATGATAGCTGTGAAACAACAGCTACCAAAAGAGGCCAAGTTCCCACTTCCTTCAAAAGCAAAGCCAAGTACAGCTCCTGATTCCTTTCTCTTTCCTACACCTGAGGAAGCTCCTCCTCTTCCTGCTTAATTAGTGAAGAAAGAGGTGTTTAAGTGGAATATAACAAGTAGGCATGCAGGAGCAACTTTCAACTGAATCTGCAGTGACAGAGGAAAGAAAAGCACTGACATCACCAAACAGCCCTTCTTTACTACACACTTGTTGGTACTTGGAAGGAAATCATTAGGCTTCTTGTTTTACTGTGTTCTATCCATTTTTCTCTTCACTACATTTTTCATATGCAAGATTATGCAACATACCAACATATCAATTTTTAAAAGATCCAATGGTCTACTAGGGTCTATCCAGGCTTTGCAACTGCTTACATATACTTTCATTTCATTGCCCAAAACAGAAGAGCCATGAACTGACTTAACCGCACTATAGCTTCATTTCTTGTAAATTGTTATATGATGTAAACAGTGACTGAGGAATCTGCAATACCTTCGGTTACTATAATCCATGGAGAGTGTCTATGATTTTCAATACAAGATTATACTTGGACATAGAATAAAAGTTTTAAATGCAAAACCTCAGAAAAACTAGTCAGAAAATCCTGAAAAGGGGTGACGTAGAAGAGAAACACATTTTTTGTTGACCTGAGAAGCATAGAAAAATGTCTTTTAGTTGGAAAAGCACATAACACAATCTGAGGGAAGAGGCCACCCAATTCTATCCCATGAGGAACTTCTCCTTTCCTTTAGTAGATTCACCCCATATCAAGAACTCAAGTTTAATATTGGTGACTTGACAAAAAGCTAATGTTACTGTGGGGTCATGCTAACAATTTAAAGACACTGTGCTGGAAAGGATGGATTCCCGAGTCTTTCTTATAGTCCCGGTAAATTATTCTGAACAGTCTTGATATCTCTCAGTGTCCATTACTAGTTTCAAGATAATTGATAATTTTCTGAGCAATCAGGATGCAACATTAGAATGTGAAAAAAAAAACTTTCTTCCATTCATTATAGCAAAGTATGTAAATACCATTCCTAAAAAGTTACAGAATAAAAACCAAAGGTGCACCATCCCAGTTTTGCTAATTATTTCAGTATTCCTGCATCTGAGAAATTCAGGAAGTAAAATTCATTACATCTCAGAATGACTGTATATTGAAAGAAGCCATCAGTGTCTCAGACTGCTGGTCCAGTAATTTTATGATAGACAGATAAATTAATGTCATTCTAGTAAGACAGGGGTGATGAGCAGCAGCTTCATAACCGATGACCCTTTGCTATCAGACCAATTACAAGAAATGCTGAACCAGTAGCATGACAATAGCTAGGGTGCTCCAGGCATGTGAGACAACAACCCCTTCTCTCTTCTCAGCTGGAGAAGTGCAGCCAAGGCTCATTAACAGTTGATAAAATGAAGATTCATCAAGCAAAAGAAATCTCACTTCATCCTAGGCAATTGTTTCTGTTAAAATAGAGTTAAATGTATGATATCGTTTGGGTGGTTCTTGGAAAATGCAAGGCAGTATCATATTGCAAACATTGTTTTGTTAAGTTCTTAATGTATCATTTTGTTTTAAAATGCATGCTTCAAGCCTTAGCTTTTATGGCCACTGAAATATAGTGCCTTTTACAAATACAGCAGCATATAACACTCTACTACAAAAAAAATCCTAGAGGCAGAACTTATCAGAACAAGTCATTGTGGGGAAAAAAGCTGATTTTATCATTATCTTTTCATTGTAAGAGGCAAAGGGTTGCATTGCCTATTTTGTGTTTGCCAGTAAATTGACATTTAATATTTTGCTAATTCTTTCTCCATCAGATAAGTTTCTTGGCAAAAAAAAGTGATACTTTCTCATCTTTAAATGTCAAAAATTCATTTACTTTTTGGCTTGCAAACAGTGCAGATCCATAAAATCCAACCACAGAGGGTTACACAATCTCTCTAGGATTAATTATGCTTTTAATTAAATTAAAAGATTCCTCCCTACGTGACCTCTGTATCAGTCCCATATGCACATTATCTCTTCTCAAGCTTGTCTCGGAGGGCAACAGACTCCCCATTACAGAACTAGATCATTTTGCCTTTTGTTGCATTTGCCAAGAGGCTGTTTGGAATTTAATTGCTGTCCTTATTTATGAATTATAACTTCAAGAACAGTTGTTTGCATGACAAATATTCTGTGAATTTGAATTTTTATTGCAATAATTATTGTAGGAGAAGAAAAGAAACACAGTAGATTTTTGGTTTGTGCTCAGTTTTTGAAGACAAGTACAATCTGCCTTATAATTAAATTTTACATGCCCAAAAACATCTATTGTATCTGAATACTAAATACTGTACACATCTAATTTAAACCATCCAAAAACATCTGCATATATATTTTATGCACAAACTTTTTGAGAGGCTAAATATTCCTGGGAGGCATCAGCAAGCCAAATAGATTGGGGAAAGAAAAAAAAAAAAGGAAAAAAAAGCAGATATCCAGTGGATACCAAAGCAGAGACAAACTGCAGTGGCATGCAGCACTGCATACACAGCAGATAAAAAAAAAAAAAAAAATCACAAAAAACCCCACAAAGAACCACACACACACACATAAAAGTCACCACAAACCAAAAAAACAGAAACAAAAAGCACAAAACAAGCCACAAATATTGTTCATTAATCATCTTTTGCAGTAAAGGCTGAATAAAATAAACAAATCCACAAAACTGAATTAGGTATGGTCTGATTAAAAAGGAAAGCGCACAGTGGAAGATAAAAGCTGTAAACAACATAATGGGGTCCTTACGTGAAAGCATGTTTGTAACACAATTCTAGACAACATCCCTTTCCTTTTTTCTTTCTGAGCAGTCACAGCACCAGCATTAGTTTCTTCCAAGTCTGTCACAAAACATGAGGGACTGGAAATCAAACAACTGCATGCTGATGAAACAGAAGATAGATTCCTGACAAGTAGCAATCTTTCAGATTAGCAGTGTTTCTTAAAAGAAAACAAATGGGAATAGGTCAATTCTTTCCACCACACACCACCTTTTCTTAACACAGCCTAATTCACATTTAGTTTTGGCTCGATACACTTAGTTTTATCATAGGCAACTGAATAGGAAAGTGGGAAGTGGCATCCATCTCTTACTAAAACCTAAATAGCACATCATATTAGCTCTCTGTAGAGGTCAGCAAGGCATTGGCTCATAATAAATTAACCACCGTGAAGTGTACTAACAGTATCAAGGACAAGGAGTGATCCTCTGGGCTGGCCATCACCTCCCTTTTCATGGAAGGGCACCCAAATCCACAGAAAATCTGCAGGTCCAGCACCACCAGCAGCACCAATGTAGGCTTCCACATGCAGTGACCAAGAGTTGGACAGTGCAGCCTCATCCAGTAAAGAGACATGCAATGAGACCCTTAAATTTAATTTTCAAGATTAGGCATTGCATTGGTTAAAAATTAGGTTGGTACCAGGATGGATGAAATCCCTCACCAGTTTTTAACTTATCCAGGCAATTTCTAGTGGTAGCGGGAGTGTTCAAGTAGCAGTAAGGTCAAGCAAGTTATTAAAGAAGCCTTACTAGGGTCAGAAGGACAATGCACAGAACTACAGGCCTGTCAGCCTACCATCGGTTCCAAGCAAGGTTATGGAAGAGATCATCCTGACTGTGATCACAACGGCAGATTAGATATTAGAAAAAAAAAAATTCTGTTAGGGTGGTCAGGCATTGGGATAGGTTGCCCAGGGAATTGGTACAGTCACCATCCCTGGAGGTGTTTAAGAGGCATCTGGATCTAGTACTGGGTGACATGATTTAGTTGGTTTAGGAGCTGCAGTGGTAGTGCTGGGTGGACAGTTGGACTTAATAATCTTAAAGGTCTCTTCCAATCTTTTATGATTCCATGATTATTGTGGAACACCTGGTCTGAATACCTCCTAAGATACTTCTCAGCTGAAAAGTCTGTAGAGTGATGTCTAATTAGAAAGAAAAAAAAAAAGGAAGCCAAGGCAGAGACCCTGACACATGAACCCAACCCTCTCTAGACAAGCCCAATCATTCAGGTAACAGCATGTACTCTTTTGGACACTAACAAGCTCATGAGCCCCTTAAGAACAACCAACAGATTTTACAAACGGAACAGACAGTTGTCACAAAATGATGCTCTACAGACAAAATACCGAAAACTTAAGGATCTTAAGAGGATTGATTCTGAAACACAGAAGGTAGATTTCTTGTACCTAAAATTTCTTAATTTTAAAATTAATTTTAAGAGGGAATGTAAAGTATCGCTTCTTGGAAAGATGATTTTTGGTAATATATTCAATATTCCTCATTTCAAATTCTTACTTAAAACTTTTAACAACCTTCTTCATCCAAGCTGTCAAAGCCCAACAGCTTCCTCTGCAATGGCTATTCCTATCCTACCAAGTCACTCATGTTTTAATGTAATGTGCTGAACAGTTATCTAACAGAGTGGCATTTGCCCCTTATGCCATTAATTATCTCTGCATTTTGACTGAAATATTTTGGGTTTTTTGTCTAATATGTCTATCACTTCATCATGAAGATGCTGCCTCCATATTGAAAAACAACTTGAATGAGCACCAAAAGGCCAAACATCTCCTCCCTCCCTGCTAACTGACTTGTTCTACTCTATGGGAGAGGGCAACTAATCAGGCGTTTTCCAGGATGACAATCACTATCCTGCAATTCTTTTACTGGAAGAGCTTATCAGTTAGACACAGGACAGTGATGTGTCCTAGAAGCACTGGGACTTCAGTCATTGAGTTCAATGCTCAACGACTTCCTACTTATCCTCCTGACACTGGGAGGTATTCAGGATAGATCCTGACAGTCTTTACAATGTGTATCACACAGACAGGCAGCAAGGAAGACAAAACTTCAAGAAATGTGATTCATCCTGCTACACATTTTTAGTTGAGGTTTACTGCCAGACGAGATCTTTTCATGGACCCAGTACTCAGTGCAAACTATGCTGTAACAGACTCTCTTATATGAACTACTTTCAAAGCTAAGAGGAAGTCAGAAAGTTCTTCTATAATTATATTTTTTCAATTCAAAGGTCATTTAAATACTGCAGTGCCACCTGTTCATGCTGTAATGAAGCTTTTTTTTTACCATTGCATATCTTAAAATTAATGTTATTATGGGAAAAAACAAATACATGAAAAACAGTTGAAAACATAATTTTAAAATGCTGAGATAATTTTTAAAAATAATTGTAAGGAGCTGTTTTATAGAAAATATAAACTAGTTTTAAATTGGATTGAAAACTGTTGATTTGGGGTTTAATTCAGAAATTCAGCCTTTTCTAAACTTAAAGGACAAAATTCAGCTTCCCATTGTGCCTGAGTGGATCTCAGACTGCAGTAGTAAGGAGGTAGGGAAGGGATTCTGCATGGATTACTCCAGCAGAACTTTAAATAAATACATACATGAAAGGATGAAAGGAAGTATACTAATTTTTAGCCCAGGAAAAAAACCAGAAAAAAGTCCCTCTGTGACTTCTTATGGCCATCTGGACATCTAATAGCAGTAACTGAAACACAAAGAGAACGAGATATATCTTGGCAACCAGAGAAAGAGGCTTTCAATATGGGGCAGAGGGGGAACAGCACCACACCTCCTATTATTCATCCAAATGATTTTCCGTCCCAATGGCACCTTCTGCCAATTTTCAAAAACATAGCTTGTCTTTAGACAAACCTCTGACTTCTGAAAACGATGGCATGATTTGGAAGGCAACATAAAAGCTAGGAAATTGAGAGTTAAATATTGTTTGTGTATTAACAGTAGCCAATCCTTTTCCTTCATGAGCCTTCCAGATGCCCCCTGATGGATTGTCATCACCGTGCAAATGTCATTTGATTCTGATCTATTTTGGTAAACAATAAAAACAGTTTGTTGGAAGTCATTTTAACCTTATCAGAATTCACTGTACATGTACTACTACACTAGAAGATTTCTTAAAGCAAAGTCTAAAAATTTTTTCAAAAAGAAGACTTCCCAGTCCATATCTGAGGTTTTTCTCCTTTGTTATCACAAGAGCAGCCCTTCTTTACTTTGTAATATCTCAGACTATAATTAAGTTTCATATTATAACTGAAAGACCAAGTAAACATATCACTTTTTAACATAACGGAGGCATAAAGAGAGTAGCACCAGAAAAAGCAAACATATTACAGAGTTGGTTTTCCTTTTTTCTTTCTGCCTTCTTTTTTAACATCCCCAACAGAGTCAATTATCCCAATAACCTGCTATATAAACCTCAGTGGTTTCTCATAATTTACCTGTGAATACTTTTCTAAACCTCATCATTTACAGGTCTTCCTTCAAATCTACTTGATAAGGAAATGACAATTCAAAAACAGAAAAGGGAGAAATAAATGGCTGAAGTGTAATACATACACTTATTCTCATGTACTTGTACAGCTACAGTTTGGTGTTTGACCAAGTTTTATTTCTAGGGCAAGTATTACTATTTTTAAAATTACTTCTGTCTGTTAAGACAGAAGAAACCTGGTCTTACTTCTAACATGCTCATGAAATTTCACCCAGAAGCAGCATTCAACCATAGCAGAGCCAAATTACTAAAGTTCTCATTACATTCTACCTGGCACAGAGTCATGGTTGATATATGAGTCCGTCACTCTCAGCATTGATTTGCAGAGCTCTCTGAATGTCTCTGAGCAGTACAACCCCTTTAAAGCATTTTTCCCCTTTTTTCTACAATACATCATAACTCAAAATTTCAAGTCTTATTTAAATGTTTTTGTGACATTTAAAAGATTCATCAGGTAAATCACTGGTTTAGTTATGCATCTTTTTGCCTTTTAGAAAAAAAAGAAAAAAACCCAAATCATAGCAACTAAAAGAAAAATAAGAAACAGCTGATCCAGCAATATAAATCTCTCATGACTACCATAATGAGGAATGTTAAAGAAAAATATTACAGATATATTTTGCTGAAGTGTATAGGTTAGGTAGAGACTTTCCTGTGTCCCATTGTAGACATCGCTCATGTAAGCAGTATGGGGTTCACGGCCAACGAATCTTTCATTGAATTCTTCATACTCTCTAGCTCTCCTCTCTAAGTAGACATATACAGAGTAATCACATCATGTGCAGGTAAAACACACACAAAAAGAATAAGCTTCCTATTTCTCCAGCCTCCTTAAGCTCCAGCACTTCTTAAGAGTATATACACATAAACACAACATACTAAACCATAAAATCATTTCTTGACAAAAGTACAGCATGTAAATCCACGTAATTATCGACTTAGTAAAAGTTCCTTACTGAGAGAAACTGCCTCAGTTTAATTCTACATAAAACAAGTTAAGGAGAATATTCTTCATGGGAGGTAAGGAAACTGCCCTTTCAGCACATTTACTAAAGTTGTATGCGCCTGCACTACATCTTCAGTAGGTAATCAAATAAAAGCATGCCTGTCAAAGGCCAGATGTATTCAGCCGACAAACTGCTCTACTCAAGAAGGAAGGTAGGTAGTGTTTTCATTTTCTTTTGCCTATAAAATATTGGGGAAAAAAAATCATTAAAAAAAAAAATCAGAACAAATAATCAATATAAATGTTTGCCAGCACTGATTATCACAGCTGATACGTGAGGGTGCTCTAACAACAAAGGCCCTAGGCAAACATACAAATTAAACTATAGGGTATCCACATATATTATTGTTTATAATCATTTCCATATATGACTTTGCTTACAAGACACCATTCCTTTACAATTTTTGGTTACTGACAAAGAGGAGGATGGGGAACAATTCTTGCCAGCCCATGAGAAGAACTGGCCCAATGGCAAGATGGAAATACCTTATCTAAATAACATTTACTACTAATTTTAGTATGTCTAAATCTAAATTTAATTCTCATTATGAGTGAAAGTATCTGCAATTCAAATTCTTCCTAAAGCAAGTTTAGGATAGGACCAAAGTCTTACTTAAACAACTTTCTACTTCACCTGTCTCACCTTAAATAGCTCCATGATTTTTTTCCCTGAAATAAAGCACAATAAAGCTTAACATTTTTTTCACTTACCTCCAAAAGCTCCCTTTCTCCAGTCAAAAACTATCTCAAATCCTACTTGCTGTATAGCAAGCATCAGTTTTTTCCCCACCACTTCAAAATTGCTGATAAAATATGTTTCATTTAAAGGAATCTGATTTAATAAGAATGAATCTCAACAACCAGGGCACTATAATTCACTTAGAAATATCAGTATGGTCAATAAGACTTTTGCCAAGAGCCATTTAGAAGCAGATCCTGAAGTAATTTGGTTTTCATAATGTAGGATTCCTGAGAAATTATTTTAAAACCACAAAGAATGTTCTATTATATGAACCGAACACAAAC
The DNA here is from genome assembly GCF_003945725.1 of Corapipo altera. Taxonomy (NCBI): domain Eukaryota; kingdom Metazoa; phylum Chordata; class Aves; order Passeriformes; family Pipridae; genus Corapipo; species Corapipo altera. The sequence continues at coordinate 6,584,292 of NW_020884923.1, forward strand.
AGGTGAGATAAGTTAATTTACTGAAAGGTTACTCACAAATTAATTATAGCAGAAAGCACCGGAAAACAAATATGCTAAAACCAAATACAACAGTAATTCTGAACCACAAAGATGCAGCCATGCCTGGACTTCTAATTATGATGACACCTTCAAGCCTACTTTTTTATTTATTACTTTTACAGACTTTGAGACTTCTAAATTCTGTGACTTGCTTTTCCGCCTCACACAGATGAGACTTACTTTCCCCAGGTTGGTTTTAGCTGGTTCAGAACCTAAACCACCCTTCTCTTTTTGGTTAGTTGAATGCTAATGTTGTGGCAAAGATGCAACTATGTGGTTAAGGATGGTAAGAAAGGGAAAACAAAAGTGTCCACACTTCAGTTTTACTTAAATGCTTCACGGCTAGCCCAGTTTAACACAGTACAGCCACACTTCTGCTCATTTCCATCTCTGACATAGGTAGCTGGGGTCCAGTCACATAAAATTCACCCATTAACACCTTCTTTCTCATCAGCCTGGCCTTACTAAGATTATGATTCAAAAATTCATAGTTTAATAAGAATTCAGATACAAATATACTGTACTGCTAATTTAGGGTCAGCTACACAACCTCAACAAGCCAAGGCAACAACCAGGTCAGATGCTTGCTTACACAGCACAAATGCAGTACAGGGCAACAGTCCAATATATCATGGGGTCTTTAAGAGTCAGCAGAATAGAAATTAAGTAGATTAAGTTAACTGCAGAATAAAAATTAGAGTAGTTTTTCTAGGACGCACATCAACAAACTTTCAGCACTTTGTGAATGTACAGGCACCCATGAAAAAAGTGACACCCACTACAGTGATTTGCGTACAGGTTCATCTGGAAATATACACTGATAATTAATCCCTTGTGAGAAAAAGATGGTTTAGTCCTCTAACAAGATAATTGAAAACTGTCAATTCCACTCTGATATTATTTTTGGATAGTGATCTAATGTTTAATTACATTCATTTGCTAGCTGACTGGCACTTTTTATAATATCTGCCTTCACCTGAAACCTCTTGAGATTCTTGTATTATAGTGAATGCACTAGAAATCTAATAGAAAAATGTGCTTTTCAACAGAGTTTCACTTCGTTGTTTGAGGTTTAGAAATAAGATTGTGAGTGTGGACTATAATTTGCTGTCTCTGCTATACCAAAATCATTGATTGTGTTTGCTAGGAACACACAAATCAATACAGAACCTATAGACTGTAATAGACTAGAAATATCAAAGTATACTTGTTATTCATAACAGGAAATAAGCTAATTCAGGTAGCTCAAGGACTACTTTTTTTTTTTCGTAATAGAAAGAACTTCAGTGGCAGGGAGAACACATTTTTTCAATTGTTTACCAAGGACTGATTTCAATAGCCTATTTTTCTCCTAGAAATGTCACTTTATGGTGTTTTTGCATGCTTCAGAATATCCAAGTTTGGCAACAGCATATTTTCCGAAGCACCAACAAGAAAAGGAATGAGATTATGGGAAGATAAATAATTAGAAATAAAATAATACTATCTATGAAGAAGCTGGCATGGGTCCTTTCTGTAGGTCCTTACGGAGAATGGAATAAAAATGCTAGAAGGTAAAGAAGACTGAAGCAACAGCTGTGGGGGAAAGGGTCTTATTTTACCTCTTCCCCACTTTAAGGAGAAAATGCAGATGAAAGAGGTCTCCGTCCAGAGGGAAGAGGTGGTAAAGACAAGAAAGTTGTTGCAGCTTTTGAGAGAATTTTCAGTAGTTTGGAAAATGTACAGAACCTTCAGTTTCTCCTTTTTTAACCAACAAAACCTCAACCACAAATACAGTTACATTTAAGAACCCAGTAAGGAATTCAAATACAGTGCAATAGTGACATCTACTTTATTTTCAAATTTCCTTTTCTTTCTTCAATTGTTTAATTCAACTATATCACTCAATGAAATCAGAAAGTTACAGAAAAAACTTGTTTTGCTGAGGTAACATAAAATTCAAGCTATTATTATTCTAATTGTTTTCTTTATAGCAATCATATGCTGCTTCTCAATTATATCACATTTTCCTACGTGCCTTCTCATAAAATGCATGTACATTAACTCATATATCAAACAAATCATTTAAATGTTACTAAGTGATGTCAACTGATAGCACACAGGAGTACTACAAGATAGGCCTGCATTCTTATGTATGACTATAAACATTTGATACAATATGTGATTTGTGGTTAAATACATATTGCCTTTTTTCATTAAAAAATTGAAAAAAGATTAAAGGAATAAAGTTGAAAGTATGTAATCAGGAAATATTTAATGAAAAATACAAACATTATTGGGTAAAAGATATCTGGGGGATGTTTATTTTTGGGTATGCTTTTTTTTGTAGTCACATTTGTACCATTTTGAGATTTCCAAAGGGAGGGTGGAATTGTTTTTACTATGACAAAAGTTCTCACTGGTAAATACTGACTTCTAGAAAAGACAAGAAATGTCATTCTATCATTGCATTCATGCCAATTATTTCATTTTGTCTTTTGTTTCCTGTTTGTGAGTATTTGGGGAGGGAGGTACATATACTATGTATATATACAGTATTTGGACAAAAACTCTGCCTCCTTTACAGATTTACAGGGGTCAGGATAAGGTTATGAAGCTATTACCTCATACATTTTATATAAAACTGTTCTATAGGATTTTCCTCAAAATTTAAACATAATACCAAAACCAAAAGTTAAACAGCATTCCTGTGTGACAACATCAATTAAGCACAAGTGTTATGGTTTAGATAAGTTGTAAATCTGTGACTGTGAGGGCTATACTTTCAACAGCTACAATATTATAATTTGATTAGACACTTTTTTAAAAGAAATATCCTCATGTTTCATTAAAGAAATTCACAAGTTCACTTTAAGTGACTATAAACAGTAAACTGCTTACTTCCTTACTTACTAGTGTGAAAACTGGTAATATAGGGGAGACAATAGCTGGAATTGCTCTTTTGTAAAATGCCTGAGATATCTGTGTCTACACACAATGCCCAGCCAGTACTCTACTCTGCCTTGGCCAAAGGAATAGTATGACTGAGTAGTAAGGCTAATTCAGTATTTCCCATTTTCAGGCATCGAGTTCCATCTCTATAATCTATAATAAAACAGTATACTAGTATGCATGTGATCAGCACAGTAAAACCCCGTCATAACTCAAAATTTGAAATACTTGGCCAAATCCCACAGCAAGTATAAACCAGCATACTAAGCCTTTTTGTCCTCCAGCTCTTTTTTGTGACTGCTGACCACATTTTAAGCATACACAATTCTTCACATCCTACCTCCTAAAACATAATTTCTTAGAGCACTCTTTCACCAGAAAATCCAGGGCAGGGAGGAGTTCCCCCTGTAGTTTAAGAAACAAAAAGCAGAACTCTGTAATATGTCACAAAAAACCACACCAAACACATGTTCATAATACACATTCAACTGGTCATGTCTTATGAGGATCTGATGAACTTAAGGTAGAATATCAGTACTGGAGCATTTGCAATCACTGATTCAGAAGGACGAACTGAGTTGACCTGAATCTGTATAATGCACCAACATTTTAAAATAAACATAAAGTAGTGGAAACCATAAAAGAATAAATTTTTGACATATAAACAATTTCCAGCAGAGGGGGAACGTATTTGCTTTTGCAAATTCCCATGAGCTAGCTACAGAAAATTTCAGCCCTCCTCCCCAAGAGAACAGTGTAGATTTTATGCCCCTCTCCAATTCAATAAGAAGACATAACTGGTATGTTTGAAAGGAATTTTGGTCAGGTACAGTTTTATTACACTTATGTCATATAATTCTTTGTTCAATCAGACTGACTTGTGAAAGAACTGACAGTTGCAATCATTTCTTCAAGCTTGAAGCACATGAATCAGAACTACATCTTTCACTGGAGCTACTGACCCCATGCATGAATACAGCCAGAAGCCGGACCACATGCAGAAGGTTGAGGCCGCTGAGGCAAAACTGAACTAACACCAGAAAATTGTGGAAATCAATCAGAACAGTGGGGGGTTACTGCAATGCTTTTGCTTGGCAGCACTAACAAAATGTAATAAGAGTACAGAGCCTTACTCTCAGGTAGAGCAATCAAGACGCAGTGCCATGGCTTCTGTGAAGACAAACTTAGTAGGAGCAGTGGCCAGGTGAAAATGATGCAGAGAATATTGTCCCTGTTACCGAGCTAGTGAAATGGATTCGTAACAGGACAGAAGGAAACCTTTCCCCTCCATGAAGTACATATATGGTTGGTCTTTTACAATAACTCATAAGTAATTTTAAAGAGAAATCCCAGAAAAAGCCTAAGTTTCGACCAAGTGATAAATGTGTACATCACTGTTCCAGGGAAGAACTAAACTCCATTTCTTTGCATGCAGGATCACACCTAAGGGTCTCATTAATTCTTGAGACACTCTCATTCAAACGGACAGTCATAAATTTTAAGTGCTACTTTTTTGCTTCTTCTATTCCTCCAAAGAAATATGTAAGAAAAGACAGTACCAGCTATGTTCATTGCCATGTTTACCCAAGACTGTCACATCAGAAACAAATTACTCTAACATAATCCAGCCAGACCACACAAAACCAGCTAAAAGCTGAAGGCAGTGCAGAAAAGAGTTGCTTGTTTAACTTTGCTATATCCTGGCAACACAATAGAATTTCTCTGTAGATCAGCCTCTAGTTATATATTGCTTTTCAGATGGTATTGCTGTTTAAAGCTCAAAACAGGATACCATTTGTTTACTGGCAAATATCCAGCTAACACTCTACTTAACATTCTTTAACAAAAAATCATTAATGATCAGGTGTTTTCTATGAAAAGCCCCTGATTCCAGAGTTGACTTCTCAGTAGAAGGCAGAGCCTGCCAACTTTACCAGCAGCAAGCTTGCTTTTTTTTCTCCTTACATGGGAGGGAATGGTGGCCACAAGGATTATTATGAAAATTGATTAAGTATCCTTGAATGAGAATGTCAAGATTTTCCTTGGGATGTGATGTGAAGATGTAGTGTATTTTTCAAAAGGTGTCTGCAATTTTTGCCTGTTAGATTTTAAAGAGAATAATTTCAAACATATATCCCTCAATGATGTTTCCTTTACTTCTAAGAAACATTTCCATTTCTATCAGATCAAAAGGCTACTTTTTAAAACTGACTGCATAAAATGACTGTATAGACATAGATTTATGATTACAGAGAGAATTTTCTCAATTTGATTATCATGAAGGACATAAAAAGATTACTTATCTCCAAATATGACCTCAGCAAAAATTTAGTCAGTAAGCCACAGAAAACCAAGGATACTGTATTTTTTGAGCTTACCCTATCTCCGTCTGACAGTCTTGGGTCTACCAAGAAATTCTGCATATTTACTTCTTCCTGTGTTGCCAAGACTTGTAAGTTTTAAATAAGTTTTTGTATAATTATTAAATATCTTTTTACCAAGCAGTTTTGTGACTTCCTAATACGAAAGACTTACATTTGCACAAATCCAAGATTTGCTCTCACAATAACCAGAAAATTAGTTACTTACATATTTTGAAGCATTTTAGCTGTTTTCATTTACTGGAAGTGAACATTTGACTTCATTCCAAGTAAAACACTGTAGACAACATCTTTATCTAGTTATGCAAGTAAATAACAAGCTAGTCTTACCTGAAGATTAACAATGAAATTGTGCACAGGGAAAAATCTTTTTATTGAAATGTTAATGTAATTTTAAAACTAATGTCTAGATCAAGACTATCCACAGTATTGCTATGACTATAGACAGAAATGTTTGTTTGCAGTTCTCCACTGTAAGAAATCACCATCTTCCTGCTCTGACCCCAAGCATCCCTACCTTGATGCCCCTCAGTTTAGGAAGGATATTAAGGTGCTAGATTGTGTCCAAAGAAGGGCAACAAGGCTGGTGAAGGGACTTGAGCACAAGCCCTATGAGGAGAGGCTGAGGGAGCTGGGATTGTTTAGCCTGGAGAAAAGGAGGCTCAGGGGAGGCCTCATCACTCTCTACAACTCCCTGAAAGGAGGTTGTAGCCAGGTGGGTATCAGTCTCTTCTCTCAGGCAACCAGCAATAGGACAAGAGGGCACAGTCTTAAGAGGAGAGGTTTAGGTTAGACATTAGGAAGAAATTCTTTGCGGAGATATTCTGGTGGATTCACCATCCCTGGAGGTATTTAAGAAGAGACTGGATGTGGCACTTAGTGCCATGGTCTAGTTGACAAGGTGGTGGTGGGTCATAGGTTGGACTCAATGATCTCAGAGGTCTTTTCCAACCTAGCTGATTCTGTGTGATTCTGTGTGAATTCTGCGTGAAAAAAGCTGGACGCAAGTGCGCTCACACACACACACAATGTCTGCTTTTCATCAATATCCACGCCTCTCAGGAGTACCCAAACTGAAATCATTAAATCCTAGAGAACAGATAAGAAGGAACATATCCTGGCTACTTCTGCTATGGCACATGTGACATTTTGGTAAAGAATTGTCAAAAGAATATGAAGTTCCCAATTCTTTCTCAAGAAGCTATCACATAACTTTAGCTTCAGAGTGAGTAGCGTACAGCTTCTGACCTCTATGTCCTTTTTATAGAGAAAGGTAACAGAAGCATTGTCAAACTCGAATAAAGACAGTAGTATGAAAGGTCTTTCAAGCATTATGAAAACCCTTAACTGTAATAAGATATACTACTGTGGTAATCTGTTAGATGGAGGGAAAAAACCATTATCTGTCATATCAGCTTTTAAAACAGAAATGTTTTTTACACACTGACTGGTTTAAATAATTCCTTTTACTATAGAACTCTTCCTTTCTTCAACTTTGAAACAGATAAAAATATATCAGCTCCTGTCTCTCTTTCACCACACAAATAGAATAATAAAGATTTTAGTCCTTACTCTGTAAAAATTCCAGTAAGTTTGTTACTGTAAGCCCATAAGCAATTTCTGTTACAGTAAGAGTGGTTTTGGTCAACTGAGGATGCAATTCACAAGATAACAATACAATGCAATAAATATTGTCTGTATTGAAATAAAAAGTTTGGTTCTATCCCATGCCTTACCAGGTCATACCAAACACGTAAACTCATAAAAAAACCCATATAATTAGTTTATCAAGAATCTGTTTTCCAAAAGGTCATAGAATCACAGAATCATTTAGGTTGGAAAAGACCTTCATAAAGTCCAATCACAAACTCAGCACTGCCAATTCCATGTCCCTAAGCACCACATCTACACATCTTTTAAATACCTCCAGGGATGGTGACTCCACCACTTCCCTAGGCAGCCTGTTTGAAGGTTTGATGACCCTTTCCATGAAAAAAGTTTTCCTAGTAGCCAATCTGAACCTCCCCTTGTGCAACTTGATGCCTTTTCCTCTTGTCCTATCGCTTGTTACTTGGAAGAGACTGACGCTCAGCTCAGGTCTCCTCTGCAACTCCTTTTCTACAGACTAAATCAGCCAAGACTGATTTGGTAAGATTTTACTTTCATCTGTATATTTTCTCTATTTTGTATTTGAGAGTGACATTATTATCAGGACAAAGTGCTGAACTTTTTCTTTTAAAATACTGATTGAATATCATCTTTTGTCCATTTTTCAAAAAATTCACTACTTAAACACCTGGCAGTGAGCATTAGTATTGCTGACACTGTTTTGTCCTGTTAAATCAGAGTTGTCAGGTTATGATGGTAAAAAGATACCATGGCATTAAAATAAAGCGTATATTAAAAAAACGCAAACCAAACCAAAACCCCACAACAGATTTTTGTATCAAATACACTAAAAAAAGTCCACAAGAAATACCAATCACGTTATATATTTATAAAAAGAGAATAATACAACAATAACTGCCAATATTTTCACCAACTGCTCTGTATTGCCATCAAAAGAACAGCTTACTGTGGCACGCATTTATGTGATTCCCATGAAAGGACAAAAGTAATATACTTGATCACTTTTCCACATAAAAATCAAATGCAAATAATTTCCACCTATTTACTATAAAATCCGCTGCCCCCTGCTAGCGGCCACTATATTTTGTTTCTGGTAAAAAGTATAGAGCTGAAGTTCCTAACACTATCCACTGAAATCAGCAAAGCTGTTTGAATTTATTTCAGCTAAATATTTTTCACAAGGTATGGAGAGAGCATATGAGCATACAAAAATGACCAGTGCACATTATAAGGATAAAGATTTACAGTGATTGCTACAATTTCATCGCACCATTAAATATCCATCCTGTTTAATAATGTGATCTATTTAAAAGAGTTTGAAGTATTTGAAACACATATAATTTAATTTCACTCTCTTAGGGAGTTTTAATTCTTATTCCTATGAACGTGAGCGCCAATATAAGTAGGTATATCAAAATTCTCACCTTAAGTTCATCTTCTCCCTAAATCCTGTGCCAGAGCTTAACCATTTAAGTGCTGCTCACCTTCTTCCAGCACAATAATAAAATGCAACTTTATGAATCACATACTCAAATTATTTTCAAAAATAAAAAAGCGAAAAACCCTTACACTGAAATTGAGGAGAACTATTGGCTATTTTACTTGCAGGCACTTTCTGTAACAAGACTCAGTAGGTCTCAATTCTGGTTTCCAATCAAGATTAAAAATTAAATATTATGCCACATTTAACTTTCTGTTCCACAAGGCACTGATAGAAGAGGTGTAAAATTACGAAAGAAGTGAGCAGCCCAAAGTAGGTGTGCCAATATAGTCAAAAAATGGTGTTAAGGTTGTGTCTTGCAAGCAAAGCAAGGTTTGGATCAGGAATCAGTGAAACAAAGTAACCATTATAAGTCAGATCACATTGTTTTTCTTACTAACATGAAAAAAAAAATTCTTCCTGTCTTTTAAAGGGTGTTTGAAAAGACATGAGGATTTCCAGAGGTAGGCTGGAAGACAGGTTTCTGTTTTGATAGAACAGGATTTATAAATCATCATTTAAGAACAGCTATTTCAGGTCTAAATGAAGGTCAATGTGCAGCACAGTATCCTGTAACTGACCAACCCACACCAGATTCTTTGTGAAAAGGTTTAGCAAATGCACAGATATAGAGGGATCTTTCCACCAATATATCCATCCCAGTACCCATCAACCTCTGCGTTAGGAATTTTCTGAGCCAAAGGCTATATTAATTTTAAAAATGACAGCGACTTTTTTTCCAAATCTGCAGACCAGCAGTCACACTGGCCTAAGACATGACAAATCTGATGTTATCATCTTCCCTCAGGCCTTACCTTTTGATCTCCAACTTCTTACACATAACAGTACTACAGCAACACAGCACTAGAAACCCAGGATGAAAGGGCTCCCACAGTTCCACCCAACCTACCAAAGACTGATGAAGTAGAAATATCATATCAGAGCAACCAGATGGCACTTCTGACGAGGGGAAAATACTCCAAAGTCCAAGGTAACAGCTGTCAAGGCAAACCTGCCAACCCATAACTTGTCTGTAGCTACCCAGCATCTTGGATCCCATGCATATGGACCAAAAATAAATAAAAGTCATTAAATAAAACATTTACTTGTCCTTTTATATTTTTTCTCCTCCCCTTTTTCTGTCTCCTTTTTTCCAAAACAGGGAAAGTGGGGATGGGGATTCAGCTACAAGAATGAGTTGCCCTTTATTCTGCACTATGCCAATCCAAAATATTTTATGTAAAAGCTATTTAAAAGGTTCTATAGCATTTCAGAATCTCATAAATCTCTTCGTCTGTTTGGTATAGCAACCAAACCAGGGAAAATCTCTGAATTCAAAACAGTAAGTGTTTTACTGCGTGTATAAAGGACTTCATTAAAACCATCTGTCATAAGATCCAAAGCTTGTTTACTGTGAAATGCTACATAAAACATAACTGTGACTGCAACTCTGGCCTTTTTCTCATTGATCTGATATCTCCCTACCTACAGCTAACTGACAAATAGGAAAAGGCCATCAGCCCTCTTACTTCTACCTTTCTTGCTTCTTTTTTGCAAGTATGTCAAGCATTTTTGGGGGTTTTTTTTGCTCTCGCCTTAAGAATAGTTAGTATTTTCCCAATTGAAATAGAAAAAAAAAGGGTTGAGTCAAACATAGAAGAGTTTATTTTTTTCAGGTTCAAGTTTGGAAAACACCAATCTTTTAAATTATAATGGTATTTTAAAAAAAAAAAAAGTAAATCATCGCATTAATATGCTTAGATCACAATATACTGACTGACCCAGTTCAACTTAATTTATATGATATTAACAGGCTGTTAGAGACACCAGAGGCTTTGATTTGAACTAGTCCTACCCCTTTCAAACTCTGCAGTAAAAGAACAAGAACAAATAGAGCCTCCATCAACAAAGCAGTTTCTGGAAGCCACATTCAAGCACCAGTCATGTTATTCAAAACAATCCAAATTGGTCTGCAAGAGGTTGATATAGTCCTCTTTTAACAAAGATAAATGAGCTTGAAAACTAATCTATCAAAATAGATTGTGTTTAGTCAAAAAAGAAAAAGCCACTATCAGCAACAACATGTCTTTAAAGAAAGCCAAAAAGTCTGCCAGCTCTTATGTCATGCACAGTAACCTACTGCATCTGGATTTCCAAGGGCAATCCCAATCCTGTAATTACCCAGCAGTCACAACTAGTTTTCCAAACAAAGCTGAGCCTACACAGGAATAACAATTATAATAATGTTGTGTTGAGTGCCTTAACTTATAACAAACACATCAATAATATTTTTAGAGTTATTTCAGCATGTTCTGGCATAAAATCAAGCTTCATGACAGTTAAAAAGGGATTCTCCTAGGGATTCAAAGATCATAGGTTCATATATACTCTTCTGTATAACCTACACGTACAGAAGTCTTGCATGATCTATAAGACTCCGGTTTCATTTTCCCTAGCAAATGCATCCTACATCAAGTTAAATGCCAAGACATCCTTAATTTTTACCTTTCTTTTGCATAACAACACATGCCAGTTAGGTATGTGAAACAGTTTATTGAACAGATTATTGAAAACTTTTTACAGCATATGACTAGAGTGTAATATTAGTAACACTATAATAATAGCTGTGCTAATTCTTCGTTCGCGAAGCCTAGCCATGAATAATAGCACTGCTAATTAATTCATCCTAACCTATAGCGAAACAGTATGTGCAAAACTGCTAGCATTAACCATCATTCCATAGTGTACATTGAACATACTCACATAGCGCTGAACATAATTCAAATATAACATCTCCCAGAACACAGAAGAGTTAAGGCAAATATGTGGAGGCAGACTGACTTACCAAGACAGAATGACATGTGAGAGAATGCAGGCAGCTTCTGGTAACAAATCAGTGGGGGAAAAATTCCAGTTTAGTTCCCTGTTTACTCTTAAGTAGCAACGAGTACATTCAGATCTTGTCCGAACTCCCATGAAATCAATAATGAGACTCTGAATGCCTTAATCTCAATTTACTAGAATCTCACTGCACAAGGCTCAACATGTGAATGGATACCAAGGGTCAGAATGGATACCAAGTCAAACAGCACATATATGCCTGGGCACATGATCCCAGTACAAGCTAATCTGCAATCTGGACCAGAACAGTAGATAACCATCACTATGAAAAATTATCTTTCAGCTTTAAAAATCTTTCAGGCATTCTGGATTTTAAAATCTACTGTTTTTCTTTTTATTTAGGCCTAGTTATAAAATCAGTGTTACTGAGAGAAAAGTAAAGTTGACTGTTTAAACAAAGCTAGTTACAGTTTTCAAAAAAGCCAAGTGAAGGTCATTTCAAAAAGATCAAATGAAGACATCGTAGCATCCCATAGTCAGATCTTTTACTGTATCTTTTTTTTCTGAGAACTCAGCTTTACTTGGAGCAATAAATCAAAGTCACTGTGCCTTACTATTCCAAATTCCACAATTAATCATTACACGTATTAAATCAACGTCATTTCCTTTCATGAGCTAGAACAGCCACCTGTCATCCCTCTTGAAGGGCCTCCAAATTCACCATGCAATTTTGATTCTAAAGAGTGGTAAGAGCATTCTTATACTCAGGGCTTTTAATTTGCTCAGTGATGAGTACTTTTGTTAGTAGCACTGTAATGACAGGTGGATGAAGCAAATTTGTTGGTCTAAAAGAGTTGTTCCTTTTTGTGCCATGAAGAACTAAGACAATTAACATCTCCCCACTGAAATGGAAGAAGATGTACAACAACTACACACTGGAAAGGTGAGACATAAGAGAAAACTTAACAAACTGCAGCTAGACATCTTAATTCATATTACTACATGAAAATAAATCATTAAATAAGATCCAAGGAGATTCCTAATTACTAACAATACTAATTACAGAATTATCATCAGACAATTGAGAATTCCCTACTTAAAACTAGCTCAACTAACTACCAATTGCCACAGAAGGACAGCATGTAACACACTCCTCTGTTCATGCCTTGGAAAGCTGATTGTGTGAGCTCTGGAGTAAAACAGCTAAGAGAAGGCAGCAGATAAATACAAATTAATGTTATTACGTGCTTGCCTGACCCAACAAGCTTGGTGCAACAAGCTTTATCCTATATCTGCCTATGTACCATTTCTCCCCTCCACCACAGCAATGCAAAAATGCAGTCGAAAGAAATCTCCTCAAATTTCACACTGACAATAAAACTCCAGTCAAGTGGGTATCAGCAAGGCAGTGATTAAAAGCATATAGTGACATATATTCACAACTCCCCATTTCCCCTTCTGTGTACAGGTTAATGCTAGCAAAATAACTAATAGAAAATAGAATGAACTATACAAACCATTACAGAGCATCCAAAGGAGGGCAATGAAGATGGTGAAGGGCCTTGAGGGGAAGCCGTATGGAGTGGCTGAGGTCACTTGGTCTGTTCAGCCTGAAGACTGAGGGGAGACCTCATTGCAGTCACAACTTCCTAGTGAGGGGAAGAGGAGGATCTCTTCTCTGTGGTTACCAGTGACAGGACCTGAGGGAATGGCCTGAAGTTGTGTCAGGGGAGGTTTAGGTTGGATATTAGAAAGAGGTTCTTCACCCAGAGGGTGGTTGGGAATTGCAACAGGCTCCCCAGGGAAGTGGTCACAGCACCAAGCCTGAGAGAGTTCAAGAAGCATCTGGATGATGTTCTCAGGCACATGGGGTGTGACACTTGGGGATGGTCCTGTGCAGGTATAGAAATATCCATCAATTGAGTGGGCATCCAATCCAGCTTCCTCTGAAAGTTGAATGATACCTTGGCCTTGATGGTCATGGAAAAATAAAGAAGATGCATTTTCTACTTGTGAGTACAGGCAAAGCACAAGCTTTGTTGACGGACTGAAGAATATTCTTGTGCAGTGGGACATGGAAGAAAGCTTTAATAATGCAGGGTTTTTATTTTAAACTAGAAAAATACTCTCAGATTTCCAAAAGTGATTATAAAAATGTTAATAACAGCCCACAATTACTCTAAATTCAGAAAGGAGATATGTTCAAATCCATTCATCTGCAGTATCTATGACATCAGGGACACATTCGAGCAAACACATTTAAAATTTCTAAAAACCCATAACCAGCACAGAAAGTTTCAGAGGATTTGTAAGAAGAAATACAATTTATTGGTGGTTATAGATATGAAAAAATATTTACATAATCAAGAGGAAAGGGAGAGAAAAGGAATTAAATCACTAAGGCAAATTAGGTGATCTCCTAAAAGAAATACTCCTGGTTCTGACTCTGCCAGTCAATCAACATCTAACTTAGCTGAAGACAGCATGGGAACTTCCAGTGTAGTCATGCAGGGAGAGGCAAGCAAGAAAGTTGTCAGTTGTAGAGTTCTTGCACCTTACTTGAAGTATCTGCTGCCAGCCACTATTACAGATTAGCTATAAGCACTGTCATGCCAAGCAACTATTTAAGTTAGCCTTTGTCAGCTTCAGGTTGCTATTGTACAACCACGCTGTGAGGGCTGCTCACCAAAACAGTATCATAGCCTAATTGTTTCTTTCTCCATCTTATTTCTACACAAACTTAGGAGTAGTTTTAATGAAATAGAATATGCCAAAAATATTTTAACATCACAATTACAGTTGGAACAAAAAGATACATACTGGGGAATAGAGAGATGACACACTTCTGAGGACTGAATTTCATGGAGGCAGGTTTCATTTAATTGACATCCACTGAAATGCCTACATATGACAGAAGTTGTCTCAGCTTCTATTGATACTTGAACTGTAACAGCTATTTAGCTCTATAGCATAGCTTAGACAGACAACGTTATCCTAATTTCCAGAGAGGCTCTAAAGCAGCTCAGATAATTGCAAGCCAACAATAACACCATAAATACATGGTTCCCCATCCTACATTCAAAGAGAATGGTATTTTTCAACTATCAATCTACTCCAACGCCATTCTGGAAGTAAAACAATTTTTTGCCTTTTCATCTATTAAACATGTTGAACAAGTCTCAGAGCTGATTAATAATCCTTCCACACAAAATTCTAGCTCTGCTCAAAGCCAAAACAAACAAGCAAAAAATGCTTTAAGCAACCCCACTACAAATCATCCTAAAGACAAGGATAGAACAGTTTGCTGCCAACAGCATTACAAGCAGTTATCAGGTTTATCCTCCTCAATTAGATGCTTTTAAAATTGCTGATAATGGTTTCCATTTGCTATTCAGATCTTTACTAAACATCTCCATGACCTTGTTTCATGCTGGCTTCGCCTAAAAATAGGACATGCCTCAACCCCACATATTTTTGTACATGTACTCCAATTACTAAAACCACTAAAGCTTTTTATCATTACTGCTTCCAGTTCACTCCATAAGGGTGTCAGAAAACAGACTGATGTATATTACGTGCCAGAGACCACTGACTTTTTAAACACTGTGTTTTGTGGATATGCTCTGAGCAGCATTAGGCAAAGTAAGGGCAATTAAGTTCCTGGCCACCTGGATCTTTTTCAGTTCTGCACTAAAACAAACTCAAAGAACACCCAAAAAAAATAAAAACAAAACAAAGTTGCAAAATAGTCTACACTTCCCTGACATTTATTTCTCCAGAGTCTTTTCTGTCATCTTACTTCCAACTTAGCATGACAGAAAAAGGTTAACTAAACAAGAAGTATACACACACTTTCCTCACACGCGCTCTCCCCACTCAGGCCCACTCAAGGCAGTAACTTTTCTAGAAGATTATACTTTTCAATCTGTGCTGAATTAACTGTCTTTAAAATTAGTTTTCTCACTACCCCGCCCCCTTCAAGAGCAGAACTTTCTTTCCTACCGCACACAACCAAATTATTACAAATTCTACCCAACCATTCCTTGTTTTAAACCTCTTCTACCTCATTTTTTATATCCAGTACTTGTTATACTAGAGGCAGTTTGTAAAACAGATGGTGCACACTACAACTAAATGAGGGGACCCAAATGATACCATGAATTCAGTTCGAAGTATCAAAGTCTTAAGATCTCACTTTCACTGCAACAAACTTTGTTAGCAAAAGTTTATATTTTAATTGTCATCACACTGCTCTAATTTAAAACCAGATAGAATGCTTGAAGTCCTGTTTCATGATCTGGTATAATATCCTTTTGCTCTTCAAGGTAACTTCTGTAACTAAAAATTAAGATAATTGCTATGGTAAATTATCTCCCCAAATTATAATTCAATGATGAAATAACATGACATCACTAAGCCTGAAAAATCACATTTGACAGAAATAACTTCCTATAAAGATGCAACACCTTCATTTGGAGAAGTAAAGAGAGAGAGGTCTTATCAGACTGTTTATCACCCTTATTCCAGGTTACTGTTGCAATATTTCTTCCCATTTTATTGAAATGTTTACTATTTTTTCTCTAATTTCTATTTGCATCATTGCTTCCAAAGCTGATGAACAGAGGGTGGTGAGCAGCACATCCAGCACCTGCATAAAGAGGACTATTTCATTCACACATAGGTCTGTGACCTCTCCTAGGAACTGAATGAAATCAGCACATCTACTTTCAAAGTAAAATCTGTTCATAAGAAAAAGTGTCAAGATCGGAAATGTAGGAACGATTAAAAATTTCAGAAATCTAAAAATTCTCTGTCTAGTCCCTATCACCCCTTGTGCAGTTAAGATACTATCCAGAAGGTGAAATTTTGCACAATAGAAAAATTAGGAAGACTGTTATTTCAGGAGTTAAGTCACATCTCTGCTCTACAGGGTTTCCAGCATCCTTTCTCTAAAATTTTATCAACAGTTAAATCAAAACATCCTTTAGAAAACTTTTCTCTTCCAAAAAAAAATCTTTTTTAAGATTATTAAACTGCTCTAGAAGTCTGCTATGTAACAGTTCATTAACTGTCACTGGATTTTATCTTACTATTATTTAATGACAGAGGTTACTATTCTTATAAATGCAAGGACCTAAAATTAGGAGATCTTCAAAATGGCTATGATTCTATGAAACATCAGAATCTCTTCTTTTTTCTCACTAATTGGAAACTTTCAATGCATTTCAAAATGCTCAAAAAGTTAATTCTGACACAGTATGAGTAGTTGCAATTCTATGTCTACATTTGGTCTAAAAAAAAATCATCATAGGCCTGATTCCAGCCAGTAGAGTCACTCACAGTTTTACAGTCAACATGGTAAGTACAGAATTTATTCAATGTCTTAAAGTAGTTCACATGGTTCTGTCTGCTATTATGAAAAGAACCATAAATATATACAAAAACTTGAATTCTTTATCCGGCATCCATTAAATATCTCAAAGGATTTCAGGCCACCTTCTCACACATGTAAGTAAAAGCTGAAGGATAAAAGCAAGGACTGATTTTATCTCAAGGTTATGGAAACATCATTAAACCATAAAACCATGCTGTCAAAAATTTATCTTGACATTAGAAAATGTCTCAATGGAGTTAAAGCTTTAACACATAATTAGCTGCAGATAATTCTGTTTAATACTGAGGATCAGAATTTTAAAACAGTCACAACCTTGATAAATGGCATGATAAATAAACTGAAGCTTCCAAAAAGTGATCAGATAACAAGAATGAGAAAATTTAACTACAGCTCAAAGGACAGTTGATACAAAAGCAAATTGTCAAGTAAGAACAGGGCAACACTGTCAGAAAGGAAGGTACATTACCCTTCTGAAACACCTCCCCATCCAGTACAGCTTTTTTTCTTTTTTTCCCCCACAGGTCTCATGCAAACTTAAAAACCATTGGGGTGAAATTCTTTTCCCACGGAAAGAAATGGCGAAATTTTCTTTGATTTTCAGTGGGCAGTTTCTACAAGTTTGTGCTCAGGGGGGCTCTCTGCCTATTAAGCATAATAAGCAAGTGAATAAAACTATAATTAATCTTCACAAAGACAAGAGCAGTGGCCAGCTGAGAAAGAAGACTGTTTAAAAGAGCTTCCGAGAAGCTCTTTTGACCTAAATTAGTTGGAGATTTTCCAAGAAGTATCTGGAATTTAGTCATCTCACTGCAGGACCATTTCTCTCTTTTGTCTGGCAGTCTGCTTATTTTCCTTCTTGAGGATTCAGCATCAAACAGAATAAAAAAAAATGACCTTTGACTGGATCTTTTTGTGGCATGCAATGAAAGAACTGATCCAAAAAAGTTCAATGTTCGAATAAGCACCTACTGAACTTGAAAGGAATGCTGGAAGAGGTTGAGAAAACAAGATTACATCTTGAAGTCATGTATCTGTAGTATTTCTTTATTCTATGACCACACAGAGAAGTCATCACAGCTGGTCTTTTTTAGTTATACTAGAGAGAAGAGACTACAAAAGTCGTATCAGAGATTTTACAGTTCCAAAGCCTTAAATTTTACCTGCTGAGAATAAGCATCTTTATTCAGTTTAAGAAAAAAAAAAAAAAATCCTACGAGAATGTCAGAAAATGCCTGCTGCTACCTCACTGGGATAGGGGGAAATCAAATCCATATTTTAATATAATATCACACTTCATAGTACACTCATCTAACAACCAAATTGGAAAGCCTGTAAAATGCCACGTGGAAAATTAGAGTGGCAACAAAGTCTTCCAGAAAGAACTGTACTTGACTGAACTCTGAATGAGATACTAATTTTATTCCCACATAAAGCACACGGATATATGTAGTCAACTGCTCCTTTCTCCCAACCAACTCACCTGTTCAGGTCAGATCCTTCTACCAGCACAAGACAGTAAAACAGTTGGAATGAAGACTAGTTGCAACTTCTAATTGCCAATAAAATAAAAAATATCCAGAAAAACATCAGAGTTGATTATATTTTTCTTACTTCTGTTTATAGCAAAAAAAAAAAAAAATCCCATAACTGTGCAAAAAGGTTTTTAAAAATGTAAAAAAACCAGATATAGTATTTTTATTTCATTTCTTTAAAAGAGTTTTTTTCTTTTATTTGTATCAGAAGAAAAAATGTAATAGTTTGGCTTATTTAATAAAAGAACACATTAAAACAAGTACAACATGCATAACTTAAATCTTATGGTAGAATTTATCAATCCATTAGAAATGAAAAAAATTAAATGGAGTTAAAACTGAGTATTCTCCATAAAAATTATTTCTGTGGCATTATTCAGATTTAGCATTTTGAATTGAAAGCAATAAAATACATATGGCAAAAGCCAACAATATTTATTTTGTAACATTACATTTTACATATCGTGAAAACTAATTTCAAATACTTTACATGTAGTCTTCAAGCATAGATAATCCACAATGCCCCTCAAGAAAGCAGTTTGTGGGATACAAAAACCTGTCACAAACACCTGTTAGCATATACTACTACATGACAAAATGAGATGGAAATATGTCTGCAACTACAAGATATTTCACCTTGCAGAAAAATTCCAGGCTGAAGAGTGATGTTATATGCTCTTTATTACTGTGAAAAAATTACTTTGGTTGATTGACTCAATTTTATTTGAACTTGTTTGGGTTTTTATGCACCCTTTCTTTTTTTCCCCAAGAGCTTTAGCATGACAATTTTAAAAAAGGAAAAGAAATAATATCCTCTGGCTATTGCTTTAATTTTGAAGTGTTACAATTATATAAAGTTATACTTTTGCTTAAATACCTACTGAATAAAACAATAAATAGTTTGATTTCACTTTGTCATATATCACATTCTGGATGTATCTACTAAACTCCCACTCCAATACAGGTCAAGAACACAAGGAAAGCATAATTTATGAGTTGTCAAGCAACCTGATTTTAACACTTACTTTTGTGAAGATCTGAAAAAAGTCAATTGCAGGCGGCAATTGAGACTCATCCTGGATCTCAGTTTTCAAATACAGTTGCAACGTCTCTGCAAGGTGCCTGAGGCCATCTTTCATTTCTTCACTTAACCGTTCAATATCTTGAGGAGAAAGGAAAAAAGTATACTATGTCATAAACAGAACATTTCACCAACATTTTGAAAATGTCCAATAGCAGCCGTACAGTCTAGACATTTCCAGTCCCAAAATTAATCTTG
Source organism: Corapipo altera (assembly GCF_003945725.1). Taxonomy (NCBI): domain Eukaryota; kingdom Metazoa; phylum Chordata; class Aves; order Passeriformes; family Pipridae; genus Corapipo; species Corapipo altera. The sequence goes on from NW_020884923.1 coordinate 6,603,820, forward strand.
ACAGAGGGCAATTTTGACAGAGGACAGACATTTCTTTTTTTTTGTGACAGTTACCTATCAACACACAGCAGATTTTATCACATTGCTACTGCCAAATCATATGAATATGATGGTAAGTTAAAGTTCAAAAGCCAATAAATAAAGCAGATGTGTAAGCAGATGTAAGACACATAAAAAATCAGGCATCTGGGTTTGTAAGATTAACCACATTAAAAATGTGCTTGAAACTTTATGCAGCAGTACTTATTTTATTCTATATTCTCCACAGATGTGTTAGAAACACTTCATACTAGCAGATGAAACAGAAAAGTATTTTAGAGACAAAAGGAGTTTTGTACACTGCAGCTGGTAAAAAATGAATATGGAAGAATATTAAGTAAATATAATTTTATTATAAAGCACCACTATTCATGTTTTACAGATAGAAATCCTGAAGTAGAAAGATACACAGTGCTTTATTTTCGACTGAAGCGATTATGCATGCATCAGTCCTCTGATAACATGGAAAGTGAAACTCTGCTGCTGCCCTAGTAAGTTCACTACCTGATTACCTGCTTCACATTTTCTTTCTCCTGCCAGTTAGCACAGTATAAACTAGATCTAAACGCAGAATGTGAACGTGAACAGATTCAAGCACCAGTCTATAACAAAAGGTAGAGATTTATTATGCACTATGAATCAATTTTATCTCTGTATAATAGTGAATTGTTATTTTATTATAAATATGTATCCTTAGAGGAATGGAAATAACCTTTTACCAAGAAAGGTTCTTTCACGTACTTTAGATCCAAACTTGTGTGTCTCCTGGAAGGACAATTCGAGATCTGTGTTCCCCTTTAAAGCTAACTGCTTAGTCACTTAATTAAAAAGATGATTCAATTAAAGTAGAGGTCACTTGGTCTATTCAACAGGAGTCTGGTGTGTATACTTGGGTTTCCATAGTCTATCCCATCTGCCATCCCTCTGCTTGAAGGTGTTTTGTCAGCTGCAGATTGGTTATCACAGTTTCCATTTCACACACAAGTGAGCTGCTTTAACAGTCTCCTATGAACTACTACTGGCAGAGCACCAAATGCTGGCTTACTGAAATGGCAAGTACCAATGGTTAGCTACCAGCCAGGAGTCTTCCAGTGGAACCAGCTACAATTTCATTCTAGTCTGGTATGGGTATCCTTATTTGCAAACTCTTCAGTTCTGTTTAGATTTTCTCTGGAGTCACTGAGTGTCACTCTGCTTAGCTGAATGATGCAATCCTACCAGTACACTGTGTTATGGCAAATATACCCCTTTTCATGCCACATACTGAATTGGAGAAGCACCTATATCTCCTGTATGTTGTTTTCATTTCAGTGTAAAGTAACACCTTCCAAGATCTGCTCCCATTCCAATGGTCAGTCACTGCTGCTGACGTGTTACCTACAAGCCATATCCGGGATGACTCTGCAATGTGCTGAACAAGCAGTGACTACAGAGAAATCTTAAGCATAGTATGTCTCTACTTGGGTTAGGGAAGGAGAGACATGCTCTCCCAGTGCAATCGTATTCAACTCCTCACAAAGGTCAAACCAGTTAGTACTAAGAAGGCTGAGATATGCCTTTCCACACCTGGCACAAAGATGATTTACCCAAATTATCTGCCTTTTTATAGCTGCTCACAGCACCACCCATCTGCATCTTAACAGCGTGGACATTGCAAGCATGAATGAATGTAAATATTAGAAATCCAGACATGTATATTCTTAACAATGTACAGAAAATCTCTGGTATAGAAAAGCATAGTATCTATGAGGACTGTGTCTTCAAGAAAAGCAGGAAATTTTTAGATGACTGAAAAATCAAGTTTAAAAAATATAAAAGAAAAATCATAAACACATACTTGCATTTCTTATATAATATTCATTTGAAACCAAATTGCTTTTTATTCACATGTAATTATTCAAGACATGTGACTCACATTAAACTATCTGACACACACTGCAAAATATATTATAACAAAGAGAGGAAGTCATGGTTTGTTTCACTATTAGCAAATAAAACACCTCTAGAATGGAGAAGAGGAATTGTATGAGCAGCATGTTATAAATGGACATTGCAGCTTAGGACAGATGTGAACATGAATACCAAAACCAACTGGAACTTCTGGAGAACTGACAGAGATGGGAACAGAATGCAATTATCCACACTGGAATCTGTCCAGGACATCAGAGTTAATGATCCAGCAAAAAGTCCCATGGCATCCTTAATGGTAAATGATCATGACATGGTTTTCACAGCACACAAGAAGACAAGGCCAAAAGCAAAATGACATGAAATTTGTGAATCTTTTCATTTTTTAAGAAACTTTTTCCAATTGTTTAAGAACCCTAGTGTGGGAGACAAAATGCTACAAAAGGCCAGTGGAAAGTTTTCTAAATAAGGCATGGGGATTTAATTATGCAACTCTGATACTGATACAAGTAGCAGAATATCTACCCATAGTAAGGCGCACAAACTCTTTCCTGCATACTGAATCTTGGTAAGTAAAAACAAAGATAATTTCTGAATTACTGTAACATATAGAGAGCCTGTAGGTAAGGAAGGAATGGTCTTAAAATAGGTAAGAGCTAGCAAAAGTAACAATGCACACAGATACCCCTCCTACTTAATCTGAGTTTCAGGGTACGCAACGAATTTGAAGGAACTATGGAGATGGGAACAGAACTTTATAAAGGGCTTAATGCCTCCATATAATTTGTTGGGGTTTCATATATTACATATTTCATCAGATAATTATTCAACAAGTGTATAAGACTTCATATGCTTCTGTTCCGTTTATATGTCTCACACACTAAAAATCAACCCCCTGTATAAAGTAATGTTAAAAAGTTATAGCGTAAAGCAGATTGAGACAGCATAATGACAATAATAATTTGCAAATATTCTGGACTTCCAGGTGGGGGAGGTGGAAAAAAAAAAAGGAAAAATAAAGGAGTATCAATTAGAATTCTGTCATATTTCCGAATGGTGTTGAAACACTATCTTTACATTACAAAGATTCTTCCTAAGAATCTTTTTGCTTCAGAATATCATAGCCTGTATTTTTAGTTCATGTGATTCCATTCAAAGAAATCTTTTCCCCTATATACTTAGGCCTCTAATAAAAATGCATTTTTTTCTACAGATTCTACCACACAGAGAAATAAAGGAAATCTTTATCAACACCATCCACAAATCATACAGTAAATGGAAAAAGTGTTATTAAATAGCAGCTTTTCAAGGATATAGAGACAGCAAAAAGCATCACAGTTACTACAAGCTGTCACAGCAACACAAAACACTTCTGGACTATTTTAACTGCAAAACCATAGAGACCATCTATTCACTCTAAAAAGGAATCCAGGAAAACAACAAAAGTAAAGAATCTGCCAAAATCTTTACCTAAGATTATGCATAGGCCATTTGTACTGTATTCTGTTAGGTAGCAACTTCAGTTAATGTCTAGGAGTCCTAAACACTTTGTGCTGTGGAGTTAAGTAGATTACACGGAAATTGCTGTTAAAACTCCTAGAGTAAACACAGAGGGAACACTCTCATCTGCCTCCTCCTAAACTAACTGGCTATGGACCTGTCATTGCTCTATCAGTGAGAGGATAGTCACTCCATCCCTATCACAGGTCATATCAGGATTTCCTTTAGAATGAGAATTTTAGCAGAAATTCTAGTCATACAACATATTTTTGTACCATTTCTCTCCAGACAACTTATCACACTATTCCCCTTGCCTTCAGTCAACTCAAGGAAAGCTGAGATCATCTCCTGAAGGCTACTGTGAAACCTCAGTTTGTATGTAATGATCAGGTACACAAAAATCTTTGCCTACACTAGAGACAACTGCTATACAAGTGATCAGTATTTAATTTTTAAAGGGAAACTCCTCCCTCCAGCTCCTCCTGGGCCACTCTGCAAGCAGACATTGGTACGGTAGATTTCTTTCCTTGGACCCCAGCAGTACCATGAAGCATAAAAGCCCACAAGTCTTCATCATTTTAACTTCATTTGAAGCGTCTATTCTCCATAAAAACCTTGTTACACAATTTGAGAATATCCACTGCAGAAAATCATGATGTTTGAAATAATTGAAATTTAACCCATTTTAATTTGCTACCTTAAGTTCTTTTGCCCTTGTAGTTTGGAAGAAAGTAGTAGAATGTCAGGAGGTACAGAAGTAAAATATAATACTCTGTATTGCAATTTTTATGTTTATGTGGGTTTTATTTTTAACTAACTATACCAATAGATCAAGTTGGTTTATAGTCAAAGCTTTGGAAAATACTAAAAACATATAGAGGTAATCAAAATATTCACATTACTCTACAGAAAATCCCTCTAAACAGATGCAAGAATGAACCAAGGATGCATTTCTCCCTTTCTAAGTCTTTAACCTTTAAGATGCCACAAAATCTGGAAAAAATGTTTTCTATATCAACTTTAGCTCTGCTGAGAGATTGTAATAAGCATCCTTTCCTACCGAAGCAGTTGAAACTTGTGAAACTACAAAAGTAATACCTGCAAAATTTAATCTTTTTTTCCTCCTTCGAAAAGTCATGCAGAAGAAAGACATATACATATCCTTTGTAAATTTTACATTTCTTTCCTTTTTCTGGAAGTTCTTTTGAAGCTTTATGCAATAGCACATAAGCATTAAAAAAGTAAAACTCAATGTAAAAATGTATGTATTTTTGTATATGTATGCAAAAATATTGACACTGTATGTAGTAAGGCACACATCAGTTAAATTAAAAATGAACAGGCAAGATGTGCACTGTAAAATGAGAAAAAAATATTAAAACAAAAAATCATGTGGAAGTTTTGCTTGAAGAAGGTACACACGTTTTTCCCTTGATCTTAGAAGGAAACTGTTCTTCTCCACAGGGGTTTTAGCAAGTTTTGTCTTTGATTCTGTTATTCTACAGAGCAAACCTTCAGAAGGCAAGTTGCAAGAAAATCACATGGCCATTCTGTAAAGCAGACCTTGGAAGTATTTCCTGAAATATGGCTGGCAATTACTTACTTGACTGAAGATCGGCAACAGAGTAGAGTCGCTCAGAAAGGCATACTGACTGTCTGAGCTGTAGAGAAAACCAGATAACATTTACATACCATAGTTTATCTTGAAAACACTCTAAAAGATTGATTATTCCATGTGATATATCCATAAGATAATTAGGTAAAGTTAACGGTGTCAACATAAATGCAGTACTTTGCATAAACTATCCTAAAAAAAATAATTTCTTTTGTTGTTATAACTTCTACTAATTTTAATTTTTTTTCAGCACTTTGACAGCTGACCTTTAGTAATTTACTTTGGCCCTTCACAGTATAATTGAAAGCAATTTATGAGGTTTACAGTTTCAGATTTCATGTGACTATAATTAATGCACAGTATTACTAGGTACATATTTGCCCTTTAAAAACCATCATGCACAAGCTCTTCCCAACAATGTATGATGTGAAATCATATTTTATCACCTCAAACCACAACAAACGCACACATTTTTATCCAGGACACAGAGCATCATGGAAGGCTTAGCAAAAAAATTAGCAAATCCCTTTTGATTTACAATCCCACACAGTCATAAGCTGCTTAACCTAACAGAAAATTTAGTCCACATAAAGTAATCAAACTGTGGGAATGTCAAACACCCAGGACTTCGAAGAGACTTTAAGAAAAAAAAAGTCATTGAGATTAAGAGAACCCAACAGGGAAAGCATGGCCTTATGCCCTCTAAAGAAATGGCTAACAGCGCTTCTGTCCTTACCTTCATTCAAATAAGGCTGAATGAGGTTCCCCACAAAGTTTATAGAAATGCACCAATAACTCCAGTAGTATTGAAGGAAAAACAAAGTCTCCTTATGCCTTCCCCACAGGCAGAAATAAGTTTGGAATGCTACCACACAGTCATAGGAAAAGAAAGTCAATAAACAGCTCTCTTGAGTTTAATTATGTCCAGTTTGGTATCTCTTGATCCTTTCAGCATTTCCGCAAATTAGTCAGCAATCTTGTAACGCACTATGCAGTCCAATTTTGTTCAGCAGTCCCAGTCACTTCAGCCTTCTAGTTCTTAATCACATTAAAAATGTAGAGTGAGAAACTATTTATCTGAATCTGCTGCACTGAATTATCTAAAAGAATGTCACTTACTAGTTTAAAAACAATCCTTCCAGCAAGTCTGACAGAGTCTGGAGGAAAATTCGGCTTGATGCTCTTAAGACACCTGCATTCCTGCTTGTGGTCCAGCCAAGCTTCTTTCTATTAAGATTTTTTAAAAAAGAAAAAAAAAAAAAAAGAAGTGCATGTTATTATACATAACATTGTATCCTATTTTATATATATACATATATATATTATTTATATAGTTATTTACAGTTATATATGCACACAAACATGTTCAAAGCTGAAAGTCAGCTCCAAAAGACCATGAAGGGAACTTTCCTCAGGTACTGATGTACAGTGACCCTGGCAGCCTCCAACACAGCAACCCTGGATGCCAATTGCAGAACACACAGCAGCACATATGTTTTGGCAGCATAGTCCAAGAATGCAGCTAAAACATGAATGTCATGGAAACCAACAGTCTGGGTTAACCAAGCCCATCATGCCATTTCCTCCTCAAATGTAATTAACTGTGTAACTGATACTATGGACACTGGAGCTACAGCAGTGCAGGTTCAGGACACAACATTATCACCATTAGGTTACCTCTGAATTTAAGAAAATCTAAGAAAAGCATAAACAAAAAACTGCACAGTCAAGTTCCTAGGCCGCTTCCTTTCCAATACAAACCTTACTTAGTCTGCTTCATATTGACGTCTGACAACATTGTACCATATACAAACACTGTGTCTGATGCCATTAGTACACAAAAGGAGCAAATGAAGACAGAATGAAAACTGCACAGAAATCTAGAAGAAACACCTCCATTTCAGTCCCATGTTCCTGTTACCACAAATAATTTTCTTTACCTTTATGCACCATGCTATAAATTGCATCATCAGCTTAGTTTGCATTGATATCACCATTCCAGCTAGCTGAAACCTTTATTAGATAAAAAAAGTGGGCTCTGATTCTCATTTTACTGTGGCAAGAAGCAGTAACAGTATGTAGTTGCATACTTCACAAGACGGGAGAGAACTAGAAAGGATACTAGCCAACATACACAACACTCTAGGTACATGTTCCCTCAGCAATTAAGACTGCAGAGACCTTTGGAGTACATTCACACCACTAAATGCAGCTGCTTTAAATCAGTGGTCAAGTTTTACGCACTTTCAATGCTGAAAAAATTGTACCCAAGGATCTCTGAGCTAATGAGGCATTAATGTCCAGGGTTGGAAGGACTTGTGATGATATTTTCACAGTTCAGACCAGAAGTAGTCACTGAATCCAAAACAGAAGATGGAACCAAAAATATTTTAGTTGCATATACTACCTGAACCTGCAATTTTTGTTTCATGGCCCACTTTAATTAGGGTAGCACACGGAGACTAACATTTCCATAGCAGAGAAGAGACAGGATGACAAGATAGAGGAAAGCTGCTATATAATGAAATATGTCTTTTTTTTCCCCTCATTCATTGTTTCCTCCAGATCAGTGTAGAAGAGCAACAAGAATGAGTCATCAGCTAAAGAAACATCGTTGAAGAGACAATTTCTGATCATCTTTTTTCCTTGCCTTCCCTCTTTACATGCAGAAAATTCTGTTTATAATTTACAAAAACTCCAAGTCCATCTCATTAACATACTACATATTTACACATTTTATTTGCATATTCACAGTTTATGTTTGAAGCCACACAGCTGCTTCAAATAGTTTTAAGAGCAAATTGAAAGAACAGGGCACAACGAAAATTTGCTACAATGACAAGAACTCAGAATAACCAAGGGCTTCTGAAGGTGTCACTTTCTCACAGATATGCAGTAAGGGGAAAAAAAACGAACTCAGAAAAACAGCTTCCATTAGGTAACTGCCACGGAGAAAATGATAAAATGTCTAATATAAAGAAATTACATGTTCAGCAATTAAAAAAAGGAAAAAAAAAGAGAAAATGGCAGACGTGTAAGGGTACATCACACCTGTGGATGCTGACATTCTAGTTATAAAGATTCCATAGACAATCACACAATTTTCTTCTTAAGCTGCATACAAGAGGAGGAATTGTTTCAAGTAACTAGGTTTCAGCACGAGTAGCATTTATTCCATTTCATTCCAGAATTTTTTCCCCATGTGGCTTACACATAATAAATAAATTGGACTTTTTATTTCTTTCAGATACATATGAGATTTGTGATTTCATTTCCTTTACCCATAACTCTACAAGGGGAAAAAATGACACCAAGAAGGCATTAATCCAAATACAGTTAGTGTCACGTGCTGTCTGACAAATATAAGTTAAGTATTTAGTGCTGAACAGAATTATCCTTGTCTAGAAGAAACAAGGTCATGCTTGTAAATGTCCAGACATCATTCTGTGTAATATAATTACATTGGCATTTTTATCCCACTTAAACTAAAAATGTTCTATGGAGTGAGCCTTTATCTGTCAAAATTTTTCCTCTACATAAATGTCGAATGGAATTTTAAACATGCTAGAGGTGACATCAAAATGATTAATAGCTTACCCAACCAATAAAGCCCTACTGAGATGAAATATGCTGTACAACATAGCATCATATGCCATGTTTCTTTGAGATGCATTCCCACGTGATAAGAACAATTCAAACACATGCCTTCCATGAAACAGCACTTCGGCCAAAACTGATGCCAAAAAGGAATTAGTCTGACTCCTCTGCAGAAGGAGCTGGAATGGGGACTGCCATTCTCTTCCTTCCAGCTCGTCAGGGAGAGAGGGGAAAGCTCCAAACGCATTAAGCATAATGAAATTCAACAATATTTCTTCTCACTACCACTACAGCAATGATACAAATTACAGAACTTGAAACCATGAAGATTTGTGACCCTGGAGAGACTTAATTTAAGAGTCAGTCTCTAACAGTACTTATTGGATGGGCTTATGTTAGTCCCACAGTTCTTTGTGGGAGGCTTTTCTTAATTCTGTGTATCCTGGATTTCAGTCAAGGTTTTTATATTCCAGATCAAGCATGAGTGTAAATACTGTAATGCAGAGGTATAGCCACCTGGTGTGACCCTTCTCCTCCATGCCAGGGAAGGTCTTCCAATTTTACAACAGATATTTTTTTTGCCCTATTAGAAATGAACACTAACAGAAGGAGGCAAAGAAAGGCAAAGTGAAAAGTACAGGTCAATACACAGCCCTCCTCCTCCAGCCTCGACTACACTCAGCAACTCGGAACGAATATCCCTCCTTTTATTTCCTCCCAATGCATTGTTTCTCATTCAAGCTCAATGCATCCCAAGTGCAAATCCTCAGGTTTTACCCAGGTGAAAAGGGTCAGCACTCACATGGCTTAGGAGATAGTGCAGCACAAGCTGTTTGCTGGTGGCAGATTGAGACTGCCCACTGAACCAGCAACACACAAACTCCAATGCCTCACTGGACAACCCAGGCACAGGATCCCCTCCTGCTGGCTCAAGGCACAAGCAAAAAGACCACTCGCATATGCCTGCAACATCTTGCATATTTTTAGCTAAGCTATTTTGCCAATGTGCATCCATTCTTTCACAGACATATGCTACCCCAGTCTCCCAACAGTGCCTAAGCCTAACAAAGATCCTAAACCAACGTTTATGAAAAAAAGGTTTCCCTTGTCCCCTATGTAGGATGAAAAAAATTAATCGCTTCCTGCAGATTAATGTACCAATGAAAAGCCGCTAATTAAGAAGAGCTCATTAAGAAAAAACCAAAGGAGAATATTTTTCCATTGGAAGGTTTTGGTTTGTTAAAAGGAAATAATCTGTAATTTACAAAGGATTGTTCATATTTTTACAAAATGTCTTTTATTTTTTATTGAGACATTTCACTTTTATTACATTATTTCAACAATGTTGGATAACATTGTTGAAATCACATTCTGAATTCTGCCTGAAATGACCCTCCCATTTGTCAGGGATTATCATCGATATCACTGGTCCCCAATCTAAGGGATGCACCATATTAATAAACATTGCCCGGGGAGATCACGGCATTATGAGGATTATGAAGAGCAGGAGACATGGTAACTCTGCATTTGAAAAGACACCCAACCACATAACACCGCTAGAAGGCAGACAGCACCATGAAATTAGGCATCAACAAGTGGGAAAGGGGCTACAACACAGAAACGCCAAATAGAGGCAAAAGTCAATGAAGTCTGACTGCAAAAAAAATTAAAAGTAGAAAGTCTACATATACTTGATCCTGAAATTATAATTCAGTTGAAAAAGGTCACCCTAAAGGATCTCTTCCGATAAGTTCCAGTTCCTCCTTTCTAATATTTTTTAAAGTTAATTGAAGTGGTAGAAGTGAAATCAGCTTGCTTCAACGAGCCTGAAAAATAATGGTAATGTTTGAAATTTGGAAAAACTCACTTGTAATTTTCAATACTGACATTATGGAGATTCGTAAGAACTGGATATTCTGATTTCTATTTTTTTTTTTCCAGGACTCCTAGCTCTGCATACATATCCCCTTAAAGGATAATTATTCTCACAGAAAGTCTCAAGAAGAGAAACATTTCAAAACTATTTCTTCTCCTTAAGGTTAGCCTGAAGAAAGTTTTTTGTACCACATGACATTTTAAAACAAATGAAGATGCTTACAAGATATTTGCAGGTTAAAAAAAATGGCTCTTTTTGGTACATCCTGACATAGAAATCCCCTGCTGGATTTACTTTGAAGTTTCCTTTACAAAGTCTATGTTTATCCTAAACCTAGTTTAGCTACTGAGATTAACCTTTTTTTCTAAGTCAGATTTTTACATTAATTCTGATTTCCTTTAATGTGTTAACCACAAAACTCCAAAAAACTAGCAGATTTTAAGCCTAAGTGTTTTGATTTGCAGTATTCATTTAACACACATCAAAAAATAAATAATTCTGCAAACTAAGTGTAAACTGTAAATCCAACTGCATAACTTGCATTTCAAAATTATCTGTATTTATAATACTAAAATAGTCCTGTTCTGTGAATATTCACTTTTTTAAATGTGCAGACTGCAGTTTCATTCAATACCCTGCTGTTTATTTGTTGACCAATTAGTTCAATTAGAAGTGCACATATTAATGAATTGCACTAAAGCTACAGAGGCTAAGCAGGGCACAGTGCATTTGGTTTAGCTTTGCTAACACCTGCTATAAAACCAGAGCTGCACAATAGTTTAGCTACCTTATCAGAATAAATAGGAATTGGAGGACAATTCTCAAGAGAAAGAGATCTGGCTGGTCTCAGTTTTATCTTGATCATCTGTCCTCGGTCATCAATCCCAATAAATTCACTGTTTTGACTGAAAAATAACTTTTTTTTCTGTTATCTCAATTGCTACCTAACATCACAGGATATTATATAACATTAATTCAATATTTATTTATATTGACAGTTCAAGACATTATGTAATCGAAAATACAGAGCATTTTAAGTGCAGATTACTTTTAACAGCAGTAGCCTGTCTCACTGAAATCAATACCTACAGCGTGGATGGCTTCAAGCTCACAAATCCCAGAGCTAGAAGCATAAAGCAAAGATACCCAGGATGCCTTCAGGCTGTCCCTTTTGAATCCTTGAAGCACATTCACATAGTTGTGTTCTCCAAGGAGGAAGCCCCATTTCCTACATTCATTGCCTCTACACCTTGCAGATTTGCTTGTGCAGGTCAGTGCCAGCACAGTCTCATTCCACATTAGAGACCTCTCAACAGCAGCTTTACCAATGACTCTCCTGGAAGATATTTGTTTTAAACATACCTTAAGAATACTCTGGTCTTTTATATTCTTTACAGCCATGTTTTCCTTATGATCTCCCATAATAAATCTACCTGTAGCCTTATTATTGATGCTACAGTAAGCACCTAATGTACGTTGCACACACATGCCATATGATGAATCAAAACGACATATCTTCCTCCTTTCCCTCTCCATATGTTTTAATCCCCAAAAGAAGGAGTTTCTGGCATGTTGAGAATACTACAGATTATACTAAGGCAGAATTGTTTATAGAAGCACATGATACGTGAGAAGATCAGCCCTGAGGAGAAAGACTTGGGGATACTGGTTGACAAGACGCTCAACATGACCCGGCAATGCGCAATTGCAGCCCAGAAAGCCAACTGTATCCTGGGCTGTGTCAAAAGCAGCGTGACCAGAAGGTTGAGGGTGAGACCCCACTTGGAGTGCTGCATCCAGCTCTGGGGTCCCCAACATAAGAAGGTCAAACATCATACATTTCAACTTAATTTTTGTCTATTGCACTGATTTAATCTTGTATTTGTAATTATAAAAATATTCAAATAAAACAAGGTGGCATGTTTACACATCCTGTCCAAAACTACAAATAACATATTGCAGTGTGGAGGTGCACTGCAACATGCAAACCACAGGCAGACCCTGTAAATAAGGTGTTCAAATGCCTGTTTTCTTAAACCCTTCATAGCTGTTATTTTTCATCTTACCTGACAAGATTTACCACAGTATTTAGCAACCTTGCACTGAGAGCATCTGTGCAGATGTTCATTCCTGTCAAGGAAAAAAAAAAGAAAAAATATCATAAATACAAATGGAGTTTTGTATTTATCCTTCTCACATAACTAGCAATTTTCAAATATTCCAATGCAAGAAATATACATGAAAAACAAAAATAGTCTAAAATGCAATGTTATGCAAGAAGAAATTGTGTATAATTGTGTTCAAAGCTATATTCACAATCCTTTATTCATGTCACTCAACACCTCTGGGGCCACATTGGACCAACAGTAAAGTTATAAAATGTGCTTTTGTCATATAGCTATAACCCTCAGGAGTTAGATTTTGTAGATAAAATTATAATTAGAGCTGTGCAATACAGTTAGCTAATCTGTTTACTATCTGAGTCTTAAGCAAGCAAATGTCTCTATCTGTCTTAAACAAGACCTTGCTGTGAACCTGCAGTAGTGACATCAAATTTTATCTTTATAACAGAGTCTGAAGTTGACACATCAGCAGAAATTTCTGTTCCGAGAAAATACTGCTGGTCAGTGGACAGTGAGAACAAAATAAAAATTCATGGAGGAGGATAAAAATCCAATGAAAACCAGAAGGAGAACTATCAGACCTGTACATCACAATCTAAAGGCTATAAGCACCTTCTGACCATAGTACTGTTTTCTGATGGTGTCTTAATTTACAGTTATATGAGTTAAGAAAATGTCACTGAAGTTCTGCAAATTTTGACAGCAAGTAACCATTAAATGTGAAAGCACAGACAGAGCAAGTCTTGCACCTCAAAAATATAAGTTCAAGTAAAGATATTTACTTCCGATAAGTAGAAATGAGACAGATTTTGGGGCTTCTCTCCTATTTTCTTGTAAAAGACAGTGAACATGAGACATTATTCTGGTAACACTGCGAAGTGTTTGCTTTGATACCTTAACATGCAAGGTTACTTACATGTATTATCATCATTCACTAGGCTGGAAAAACAGTATATGGGGTTTTGTCATTGTTAAAACTGAAGGCAGAAGATTCCCATTATAGACACAACAACTATCTGGAGTTTATGGACAACACAACCCTTACTATTTCCCCTCACAATTGCTCATGGCCACCCCTCGACCTTGGTGAAGCACAGTATCTCACTAGGTGCCTCTATTATCTTATGAGAAGCACATGGCTGAACGCAGCTCAGTTACACCCAAGAAACTGTCACCGTGAGCTACTCCTCAGTACTCCCTTCTCCATTCTTCTACAAGGCAAGGAGACAAGTGTTAGCTATGCCACTGTCCCCCTCTAAAGGCAATTTTAGTAATGCAGTCTTTGAATTGCTGTAGAGCTTTACATTTAGCTGCCTCAAACCTTACTATATGGATTAATTCAGCTTTCCAATTTAATTGGGAGATAACTAAGCATCTAGCACAGCCCATTTCAAACTGAAGGAACAAGTTTAAACAATCAGATGAAGGACCTTTCTCTGCAAGATCCCTGGTACATCGATACCAGGTGTGATCTTTTCACTTGCACTTCCAGCTAAAAGCAGGTGTAATTCACTGTCTCTGCTGTCAACAGAAAACTCCACTGCTGTTGTCAGCAATCTAGAGGCTGAATACTATATACGCAGATTCCCCACCCAACTGCTTTAAAACATGACCTTTATTTCTTCTTTTACTTACACTGCTCAATTGTTCACAAATTTTAATTTTATGGGTGACTTCAAAAAGGTATAACCCTATTCAAAGGCCACATCCAAAACAGGCAGTACTAATATGCCCACAATGCCCAAATATGCCCAAACTTCAGTCTAGAACTTCTGGATAAACAATGTAGCCCACTTAATTCAGCTGCGACACCCAAACGATCAAGAGTAGAGGCAGAACACCAGAAATACCACAGAGCATCCTCTAGTACAAACTAACCTCTCCTTTTCCTTAAGTCCCACAAGTGGGAAAGGTATTTCAATGATATACCAAATTTTTGCTACGTTTGAATTATTAAAAATAAGAGTTTATGCACGATCTTAGAACTCTTACAAGCATTTGAGGAGTTCAGATAGCTGCATTGGTCAAAGATTGAGAATAGCATTAAGAACAGGTCCTTACAATCAAGTAACAATCTTTTGTACTGCATAAAAATCCTTATTGTTTTGCACAATGTTTTGTAGGCATTCATACTAACTACCAGGAGAACAGTAATTTATAAATATTTCAGATGAAAGTACAAGTTTTGCTACCGCATTCTTTACCTTCCTACCTGCAAAGCCAGTACTGGAGACTGAAAAAATTAGCAACTGCCATAAACAGAATCTAAAATCTTATATATGTTCAATAGGTTTTTGACTTTAAGGTGCAATGCCTAAGGATGACTCGGAGTTAGAAACAAGTGTGAAATCTTCATTTTGTCAGCTGGGAAGAACTGCTTCAATTTCAAGGTTGAGCAATGACACAACTTTAACTACCTTATGATAGAGGAATGTATATTTCTCAGTTTAGATTAGAAGTTCATATCAGAGTAATTTGGGGAAAAAACACACTTCAGTAAAATAATTACTGTAAACAAAAAAAAAAAACAACCAAACTAAACAAAACAAATAAACGAGGAAGCAAAACAAAAAAAAAGGGGGGGAGGAGGAAATTCAGCCAAAGAGAAATGCTGTTTCATTGATTTGGATATCAGAAGCAGTTCAGGTACGAATAAAGGCTTGTAAACTACACAGAGAAATTCTTTCACACTGAGACAAGTTCTAACACATCTTTCAATCTTTCAATACCAAGCAGCACTTTGTATCAAGGACATAAAAGAATCATTTATAAAAAATCCACATCTTCTTTCTAGATATTTCACATTTAACATGATACATTAAATTTTTTCTGAACCTACACCTTTCACATTGACTTTCAAAACTGAAAGATGACATTACAAGAATTTTAAATTGTTTAGCTATCGGTTTTTTTACACCTTCAGAGTCTGCCAGTGAAGTATTCACAACATTGCAGGCAATGTTACCAATAAAAATCTGCCTACCACGCTAGAACAGAAAAAGACAGCCAAGCAGCTAGAACTGTGGTTTGCTGTCCAGCTCCCCATATGCACAGCCACAACCCTCAAGAGGGTCACTCTGCAGTGTGCAGTTCCGTTCTACAAGTCTGTTTTACCTGGTTGTGCAGAGTGTCAGAGAGGTCACAAAGGAGCTTTTGGCCTCTCTCTTTCTAGATAATTCCTTTGTACTCGATATTCTACACCCAGTAGCCCCTATGAAACTTCTCTTTATCATTATATAGTATTATCTGAATGATTAAGTGCTCACCTTACTGCAGAATGACTGAGCAAAACAATTTTGAAGGCAGACCTTTCTTTTGTCTCAAATGCTATTCATCAAAACACAGAAAACAGAGTTTGGAGTTCAGTAATAGAGCATATGCAATTTTAGTCCCATACACATTAAAGTACCAAAAAGTCTCAGCAGCAATGGCTAAAACACAGATTTTCAAAGCAGAGTAATTATAACTTTCTGGAGCCCAAATTTAAATGAATGAAAGCCCACAACTATCAGAGAAGTCTCTCCTACAGTTTTCCCATTCTTCCATCAGAAGGCTAGATCTAACAATCTTAATATACTGCAAGCATACCTTGCTTGATATATCTCATAGTATTTTTCCAAGAGATGACAGGACTTACTGGAATCATTGGTGTTAAGTCACCAACACATATTCAATCTTGTTTTTGTAAAACAATTCGTAGACGTCACCAAAAAGCACCAACCTCCTTCAGCAACCACGGAACTTTCAATACTTTACAGGATTATTTCCTTCATGTTCTTTGTCCCTAAGGGTTAATGATGCTGCGGTAACAAACACATGCACACACAGAAATCTAAGGATAATCACTTAATTTTTTGTCAAACTGACACTATCAGTCAGATTATCTGAATAAGCTGACTCCCTCCTGGTGTCATATAATGAATGAATTATCCATTCATCTTTGTGGTTTCTTTGAATGACAAGCAGATGTAGAATGCCTGTCAGAGAGTTGAACAGTAAAGCTACTAATGAAACCATTGCTTTCCCTTCCAATCCTTCTCCCCCTTCCTGGACTAAAAAAGTTCCTTTGGATTTATAACATCTATGAATCTTGCTACATGACGTTTTAAATGTAAAACAGCATGATCTAAAACACCGATTCTCAAATTCTTTATATTCAGATTCATGTATTCATACATAGAGGGCCTGTGTATTTTAGAACATTTTAAGAAGTGAGACAATATCCCTAGTTTATTCCTGTCCTTCTCAATATTTATGTCATAAGCTTTATTGAAAGAACTTTAAAGTCACTGTTAAATACTTCCATGCATTCCTTATTACCTGTAAACTTCATCTGAAGATAGTGTCAGGTTCCTCACAAGTTATCTACTGCATCTCACCTAATGTGACTAACTTCATCGATGAGAAAGTGCACAAAATTTGATCCAATACTTTAATCTCTGAAAAAGTTTCTGCTGCAATATAAAAGGAAAGAAAGATGCAGCAATTGAAAATAACTTATTATTTTTTGAATACAGTGTAAACAAGATTTTCCAAATCACCACAATCCCTTATGAAACGACAAGCACAACTGAGGATCTTAGTCTGTACTAAAAAAAAAAAAAAAAAACAAAAACACACACACACACAAACAAAATCACAACCACCAGAAAAAAAAAAATCAAACCTCACATGAATAAAGTAAGCAGGTTGTCAGTTACCCTCTAGTGTGGTGTTAGCAGTCAGGTTAGTGTGGCGTCACGGTCAGGTTGAGAATCTGTACCCTCAGGAATTTGGATATTACTAAATATTTTCATCATTACTGTCTAGAAACACCATTCATAGAATTAGCTCTCACAATGTGTATTAAGAAGGCAAAAACCAAACACGAATGTAGAGGTGGGTAGAGGAATTCCCAAGGGACTGATATAGAGAGGAGACAAAAGAAAAATCTGAGACAGGAAAAAAACTAGTAAGACAGCTCAGCTGGAAGTGCCCTAGTAGGTATACCCTCCCCAGCAAAATAGTTTCATCTTTTGTTTTTTAACACATTTAAAAACTTCAGAAGAAGGTGCCAAGTCTGAATCACAGAGTGAAGAGGTCCACAAGGGTTTGCCTGGACTTTCAGGCCCTATCAGAGCCACACCTGCACTCTCATAACTTAAAAAATATCAGCCCTTATAAAAACATCACAAAATACTTCTGCTTGGTAGGAAGTAGACTAATATATTTTAAAATACCACAACAAAAGCCAACCAAATAAAATTAGACTACTTAATTTATAATTGAAATATGCATCTACAATTCTGTGCTGATTGCAGACACTTGACTTTCCGCCCTACTCACAAGATAAGTGTCAGATATAACAGAACATTTGATTATCAGATCGCATCCAACACACCTTTCTATGTAGTTTATTCACACTTCTGTTTCCACAGCTTGCAGGAAAAAAGGACTATCTCACACAAATACCCTAATGCATTTTTGTTGATATTATTTTTCAGCTAATAATCCAGTCCTATAATACACGTAACAAAAGAGCAGCTCTTTCAGATGCGCATCATAGTGAACCAATTTTCTGAACAAATTCTTAGACCTTTGTAATTCAGTCAAACCTGTCAAGGGCATAAAGTCTACCTGGATTTTCTCGAGTATGTGCATTCACAAGGTGAAAGCAATCAATACTTACAATAAGCAAACAAGTCATTCATTATTTTATCTAGTATGCTTCTATTTTCTAATAATAAAAATAAAGTTGTGAACAGCAAAGAGCCATTTTACATTTGGTAGATTTCAGAGCAGAGGGGTTATGTTAAATGCAATTACAGTTTTCTTTCCTCATCTCTCTTCCAGCAGAAAAATAATGTGGTGCAGCGACACAGCTGGCCCCCAGTTGACCCACGTGGGCACCAGGCACTGTCGGGAACAAAGACGAACAGTGCTGAGGGCCAGGCAGCAATAACCCCAGGGCACACGCCTCTGCAACATCCCAAATCCAAGCCCTTGGCAAGCAACAACTCTCTGCAGCCAGATAACCATGCCCACAGCCAGGGTTTCCAGCGCCTCTGGTGCCCTGAGTGCCCACTTGGAGCAGCTTGGCAGGCTCATGGCTTCCCCCCTTCTCCTTTGCCAGGGTCCTCGACCTGCTCTGCAATTGAGCATGAGTTGGCAGAGGAGAAGCCATCTTTCATAAGCCCCAAGGCCCACAGCCTCTGAAATAAGGCTGACAGGGTTTTCTGCCTAAGGTTATTGTGTACACTGCTCTCAGATCCCACATTGGATCTGGGCGAATAAGAGCAAGCCAGGTAAGAATTCTATGTTCCTAAAAGTCATGAAAAAATCTCACATATTGTCCACTTGCATGCTTCATCATGTGAAGTATATGAATTAATCTTTTTTAACCTAACAGCAGCACTGGGAAGAAGTAGCTTTCTGGGACATAGTAAGAATGACAAAAAACTAGAGTTAAAAGATAGCAACTACAGCTAATCATTAATGATCAGAGTCACTTACTTAAGCAAGAACTAAGAACTTCTATATAAGGAAAACACACCTACTTTATTTCCAAATATAATGATCATCTACTTCATACTTCAACATAGAAGAGATATTGCACTGTCGAGGCTAAAAAAAAAAGGGGGAGGAGAAAACATGAATAACTAAAGGACCTACCCTGTGATGACAGCTCAGTTAAGGGAATTTCCACTCCAAAGCACACCACCTACTCACAGAAACAAAAATTTAGGCATTCGGGATGACTTCACATAACTTAAATCTTGGCTTCTGAAGTCTTCCACGTCGTCCTGAATGCCCACATTCGCTGCCATTTTCTGTAATTCTTGTTACACTGAGCCATATATTTAACCCCCAAAATATTTCTGCATACATTCTACAAGGAAAAATCAGAATTCAAATAGACGAGGAGAGAAATGATCCTTCTGCTTAAATGGGTATCAGTTCTGTTCAAATCTTACAAATGTTTTTTACAAATGTATTGTCCGTATTTGGTTTTAGAATATACACTCAACGGGTGTATGAGTCATATGACTTCAGCCAACATGAGGTTCTGGATCTTATTTTTTCTCTGGTCTTGCATGTTACATATATTTCCCATCGTTCTTTTCTGTGTCTTGATTTTTCTTCTGAGAAATATCTGGTCTGTGAATTGTGAAAAACATTTTCTAAATAAAAACTTGAAAGGGTCTACAGTCATTTCCTCATTGCAGCATGATCTGACAACTTATATTCGAATTTTAGCTTTTTCTTCTTTTGGAGCTTGCAGGAGCCAAAGCTAAGGCTGGAAAAAACAACAAAAAGGCATCCAATAGGTAGATTTTCATTTACTTCTGTGTAGAATCTGGTCTTTGTGTTCACTCAGTGATTTAAGTATCGCTGAATTCTGATAAGAAAATATTTATTTTTCAAAACTTCTTTGCACTATTTTGAAAAAGATCGATTTTTTTAAAATATCTAACATTCAAAGAATGGTGCAAGATTCCTTGCTGAAACTGAAAAGTTATCTAGAGCCACAAAGAGATGATGCTCCAATGGTTAAACTGGGAAAAAAAAAAAAAACAACAAACCACCACATTGATTTTCCAAAAATAGAGCCACTAAAAGTGTAGTATTTATTCTGATACAACCAATAACAGAACTATACAAGCTGGTAAATAATAAAAAGCTTCAGATGCAGTGCTTTCCAATAAAATTTGTTACGGAACTTACAAGAAATACTTAAAAATATGGCCCTCAAACTGGCATGAAATTTAATCTTACCTGTGAATTCTACTTCTTCAGTCAACATTTACTTCTTATCCTAATCTATGCAAGGAAATACAAGATAATCTCTTTACTGAAACCCAAAAGAAAATTTACCTCAGAAGTAATTTCTGAGTACAAGGCTCTTTAACTTGTTCGGGAGAAGCACTCAGCATCTCCCAAAACAGTGGGGGTTTTTTTGTTCTAGAAGACCGACTAGCTTTGGAATAAAACACCTTTTTCATTTATATCTGTGTATATATGTACCCACAGCACACAGACACAACACTATCAACATTCACGAGGAATAGAACAAACACCATCATAATTGAAATGAATGGTTATGTGAAAACACTACAATTATCCCCCCCAACCAAACTCACAGCTGTTCCCCACTGAGAGCACTGAAGCAGAAACACAGCAGAAGTTTGCTCCAAGAGCATCAGGTAACTACTAGAAATTGTCTCCAGCATCTACTTGCCCTGCAAAGCTACTTTGACACAATTTCCCTCAAATCAAGGCCATCTCCAGTGTTTGCCTGCAGTGGGCATGCCAACATGCCTCCAGCAATTTCAGGCTTAAACAGATTATTTTCAGTCACCCAGTACATTCATTTCACCTTGGGATTTTAATCAAAGAAGAAAGCCAAATACTGAGGAAGACCAGATTATATTTCACAATATGAAAAGGTCATATCTGTAACTTAGAAAGCTGTAAAACAAAAAAATGCTACAGGCAATATTTTTAAACGCTCATTTCTGGAACATGTGGTTAAAATCCAGCAAAGCCAAGTATAACAAAACATCCCATCTTTCACTTTTCCCTATAAAAATGATAAATTTGTTCATTAATCTGCTGCATGTGCAAGTAGCTTTTTCTTCAACCCATAGGTCAACATTCCACCAAAACAAAGCTGTTACTCTAATATACCATACTGATGTAAATATTTACATCCTGCTAGTATTACCCCCTCAATCATATGGATGCATGATTTTCAGTGAAAACAAGCTTCTCTGACCCTCTCAGAGAAGAATATTTTCATGAGCTTTTTTCTTTCTTAGTTCCTTCCCTTCTTTACCACATTCACATTTTTTAGAGGTCCTGCAATACCTATTTACTTGCTTTTCTTTTTTCCAAATATGAACATCTGCACCCAAATGTCCTTTCATTCCCTATGGAACACATTTGGAAAGCGATGAACAAAAAATAAAATATTTCAGGCAACAAACTTGGACAGAACGGTAATAGAGATAAGCTCAAAATAAATTGCAGTACATTTTGCCCTGTAGATTTAGAATTGGGAAAGGATATACATCAAGCGAACTTCTCATTTTCAACCTGCTCAGCCCTTATGGTCAGATCACACCCAGGTAAGATTCAAATGCAGGTGACTGGAACAGAATAGTCAGTTATGCTTACTTACAAGATGAAGAACCTACAAAACTAGAAAACAGGAGTAAAACACAGGAAAAATGTGTTTCTATCAAACAGCAGAAAGGGCTGAGGCCATAGAGAAACCAATTCATGAATATACTGGCACAGAACTCAAAGAAACAGCTTATTTCCCCTTTGCTCAGGTGTAATCTGATATCATGAGGTCTTGACAAGAACACTTTGGATAGCTTGCATGAACTGGATGCTCGTAAAATCCTGCTGAAGACTTTTGTTTAGGAAGAATGTGAAAATGTTCTTGACATCAATAACTCTGCTTCCTGCCTCCATCCAGCCCTCCAGAGCAGGACAGTTTTTTGCTGTAATTGTTCCTCTTGGGAAGGTATTTCATACTAGCACAGGAATAGCAATGCTACATAGAAATTATTCAAAAAATGCAGAATATACATATACATATATTTATTACTGACTCCTATAAGGCGGTTAAAACAAAATTGTTATTTTCATTACAGCTGCTTTAAACCATTAGTAATGGAAAGAAAGATCTTCAAGCAGGACTAAGCATATAATAGCTAAACATTGAAGTTAAGCCTTAGAACTGACCTAAAGTCCATCTATAGTGCCAGACTGCCTGAAAGAAATCTATTAAAAAATGTAGTCACAAAACTTTTCACGGTTCAAAGCATAAAATCCTTAATGATTCACTGGAGCCTCCATCTTGTTCTCAAAGATCTTTGTAACGTTTAATTAACCCGTTCGCACTGAAACTCCTGCAAACACCCCCAAACTCAGCTCAGGCACTACAGGTAGAGTGCCTGCAGGAAAGCACAGGCAGGGCATGGTGCTGCCCAAGAAGGCAGTAAGCACTCAAGCATCTCAAAGAGCAAAGGGCGGTGTCCCTGCACCTCTGGCAGAGCACCGCCCAAATGGTGGAAAGCAAATGAGAGTACGTGAGCTAATAAGCAGTCCCATTGCTCTGTGTGGACTGCAGACACAAGTTGCTTTCAAGGACTCTGCCAAGTATGCTACTGGAACATATCACATGGAAACACCAAGGCTGAAGTGTATGGCCATATTTGTTCACCTCTTGCTTGCTTCCTCCCACACTTTGCTGGTGTCAATGCCCCTACAGAAGCAGGACAAGGTCCCAAACACATTTCTTGCTCAATATTCTAAATTTAAGAGTCACAGACATGGTGAAGCCAGCCAAGGTGCTGTGACTGCTGATCTGAAAAAGCCTCCACAGGACTAGAGCCTTCCCACTCCAAAATAAACAGCCAAGGGAAGTCATAAATCAGTTCCACATCACTAATACTTACTCTCTGTACTCTGGTGACATCTGATGGCTAAAAGCGTAATAGATGTTTCTTCAGTTTCAAAGAGCAGTTATCCAAGTTTCTCTTTTCCTTTTTTTCTTTAGTAGTGAAGCAAAAAAGAAGTCACAAGTGCCTCTTTAGTTATAGTGACAGCTCTGTATTTTCAGAAAAAAGGTAATTATAATTTAACAGCTGAGAGCAGTAGTTTTAGTTTGCCTCAGACTACTTCCCACCCTACATATCTATTAGTAAGTAAGCAAAACCTATACACCCTTCAAGGTTCTCAAATTTGTCCACTTGCAGCAGAAAGGTCTTTTTAAAGAAATTGGCCTGATTCAGAAGTGTATTTTGTGACCCCATGTCATCACTAGCTTCAGAACAAGCTCTCCTGCCGAAGAATTAACATTTTGACCAGGAAGGCATCGAACCCTAGGAGTAATCTTGAAAAATTCCATAGCACTAACTGACATGCTTGAAGAAATGCACATGCTTAGGCATGCCTGTAAATGGCAGCCCTCTCTCATAAAATGGTTCTGCTATTAGTATTGTTACATTTCTAACTATACTCAATACCTTAATAAAAGATACTTATTCAAATTAAGGAAGTGTCCAAATAATTTAATGTCTCCCCGACACTACTCACTATTTTAGAGAGGAAGCACAGATAATACCAGCAAAAAAATTTGAATACCTTGTGGTGAAACTGTAAAAATGGAGATAAAACTTGAACTACTTTTGTTCAATCTTAATTTTTTAATAAAAATTCCCATGTATTAAGTGAAAACTTCTCCATTTCTAGCTCAGTTTATCAAGCAATATAACAATGATGTTGTATTAACATGAGAAATAACCAAGTGTTTTTTTAAAAATCTAAAGCTAATATTTTAATTAAGAAATTGATTTCTTAATTAAGTCATGGGAATTTCAACATACAACATGCTTCCCCACACTTAGCTACTGGTTCTCATGTTTCTCTTACAACATACCACAGCAAATGTTAAAAGAAGAGGAGCTGCCAAGCCATAATATCTTTTATAAGATAAGAGACTGTCATCTACCTTCCTGCTGATTTGTCCCAATAGTAATACAACAGTGCACACATTTCCATTTCAGAAATTGTCATTGGTATTGAAGAAGCTTCAAAGAGGGATAGACACAGTAAGGAGGTTTAAACTAATAAGGAGAATCATAAATTTATATGGATTGTTCATGGATTTTGCACAATTATCTAGTTAAAATTGTTTTTTATGTTCCAGAAAATATTATTTTTACATCACTATAAGTCTTCAGTTAAATCTCATTTTCTCCATGGCCAAGAAACATGGGCCTTTAATCATCATATCACAGCTTTAGCAATGGGTCAAGAGTGAAATCAGATTATTTGTTTCAGTTGAACAACCATGGACTGAGACTTTGCAGAGCACAGTACAAGAAAATGAGAAATATGTTATTCCTTATTTGCAAAGGAGCAAAGCGAAGGTTTATTGTGATAGGCAATTGCTGGGAGAGAGCTTTATTAATGTATGTCAGTGATGATATGGCTTATAGATATCAGTAAAAGTTAAATAATCAACAGCAATGCTCTGCTTTGCAGAATAGAAGAAATGCTTGCAGCACATGTTTGAGAAACATGAGCCTCTGGTAATTTCTGAAGTCAACCATGCCTCAAATCAATGAGCTGAAAAAGCCTTTTGGGGAGAAATGATCCATCACAACCCCACTGTTTTATAAAAACTTCACTTTCATCAAGATTGCAAAATAAAAAGATTTTTTCAAGTGTGTATATATTCTTACCCATATATATACAATCTCTGTTGGCATTTTATTGCTATTCAGAATTTTTCATCTCATATTTGCTATTTCCTCCAGTGTCTCCTGAAAACATTACACTCTCATTCCTCACCTTTCCTGAACATGCACCACACTCCTGCAGTAACATAATGAAACTCAGAAGACCTTCCTCACCACCTTGGGCACCTGCCCCCTTTGACAGCTCTGTTGGTACACACAGGTGGTTCATTCACATTAGAAAGGTCAGTGCAGTATCAGAATGATCTACACAAACCCAACATTTAGCTTATTTTAAGGCTTGAATTCTGGATTCCAGTCAAACTTCACATCCAAATTGCCTTTATAAATGGAGGGAGAGCCAGGTGTCCTTCTACTGTGCATGCTTCACTCAAAAGCATTACAGCATGCCAACAACTTTAAGTAGCTTATGTTAAGTCCCTACTGTTCTTTCATGACGGCAATAGGTCCTTAAGCTAAAACTGATTTTAGTATTTGTCATGAAATCATCAATGTGTGTTAGCTATACATCAGAAGTGCAGAAATCCTCCACAGGACAGCTGAAAGACCAAGCGACTTGCAGAGGCAAACATCCGACTTCTGGTTCCTCAGGCTGTGCAGGAAATACTTGCCAAAGTAGCTAATTTTTTAAGGTGTGACCAAAAAAAGCAAAACTGAAATTGTCAATATGAACAGTAGGAGACTCAGGTGCAGTTCTGAGTTTAGGGATTTTTGTTTTGTTTCATTTTAATCAAGAGACTGGCTCCTCTGTTTGCTTAGACTGGCGTTATTCTTAACTAGTAAGTGGATTGAAGCCTCTGATTAATTTCACATAGATTATTAAAACAGTTAAAAGGACCCAAATTACACCTACAATTTTAGCTGAAAGGACTCTACATGAAAAGACTCCACTTCTCCTTCTGGTGGACTCCTCAGAACCAGAATGTACCATCTAAAAAAGAGATCAGTTGAGTTCACTGAGATGTGGCAAAGGGAACACAGCTCTATCAACTACAAAAGAGTTCCACTACTAAAATATTTTCCTGAAGAATACAAGCACTTTTGCATTTATAAGTGTTAATGCAAAACAAAAATGATAAAAGTATTTTAATACAGGAAGGATAAAACTAATTACAAAAAGGTGAAGAAAACCTTTAACCCGTCACAATGCAGCTCCTATTACCAAGGCAAAATTCAACTTTAAAGACGGCGAGATTCCTTCACAGCTGCAAACATGAAACAAAATTCTATTCAGTCAAGGAACCACTCAGATTTCAAATCAGAAATCTAACCTCTGGATGATCCACACTGATTTGGGTTATTTATCTTAAAAGTAAATTCTATTTTGAAAATGACATGTAGTGCATATTCTTCTGGTATGATGGCTTTCATATCATAGATTGATGAACAGGGTGGTGAACAGGTTATGTTTAAAGAATCTGTGTTTGTTCAGGGCTGTCAATTAGAAAAATTACCTATTTTATTTAAGCTGTTTTCTTACTTCAAAATAATTATTTTCTTCTTAAAAGCAGATTGAATTTACAGTCTGCTATTACATCGGTATTTCAGCTGTTCTGGAAAAACCTCACCCAGCAGGGCTGAGTCATGGCATCTCCTCTGCTGTGCATTAGCGTTACCGAAGTCAGGCTAAGCACATGCTGGTTACATGACAATTAATAAAATGGGTTAGTTCCACATTTTGTAGAAATTTCTAATTTCTTCACAACAGAAACTGTCACAAAACCTGAAAAGCTTTCCTTTATGTTAGATAGACAGACAGATGTATGCCAGTTATTACCAAACTAAGACACATTAAATTGGGAGGTTTAATGACACTGACATAGAACATTTGTTGCATCAGGACCATGTGTTTGCACTTCATATAAGGCTACTTTTTCACCTAATTTAATAAAAAGTTCCCAGCATGATATGAGCTCTTTGCAGTGTTGAAGATGAGCCCTTGGACAGGAGATTGAAAAGAAAAAAAAACAAACCACACAAAACACCCCCAAATTCTTAGGTTTTGACAACTGTATTCTTTAACGAAACAAACAGAAAAAAAAAAAAGCAAACAAACAAACAACCTACAAGTTTAGGTTTTGGACCAAAAAAAAGCCAAAACAGAAACTCAAACATGATAAGGCAAGGACTGATGGATCAACCAGACACACAATATTCTTAAATTTTTTCTCTGCATTCCTTGTCCTAAACTATGGGTGAGGTGAACAGCAGCAGTGTCTCAACCCAATGAGAGACAGTAGAAATTCCTTAACCTATCTGAATGGAAAGGGAAACTGCAAGGTTCGTATTTGCAAAGACTTTTAAGAATCTTGGGTGGAAATCTGGATTAGAGCATATTTGGTATTAATCATTCTTGTAAAATTCATGAACCTTGAAAATGTTTGTGAACATTTTAAGCTAAAATATTAAGTTAAGCTAAAATAATTTGTGTTGGCAGTGTTTAAGACAGAATTACAAACAGATGTTTTATGTCTATCTGAGGAACTAAGGAATTCGGGGACAAAAGTCTCCTGAACAATTAATAATATTGCCAAAATCAATAAATATGCAGTCATCTGCTAAAACTAAGTATATATAAACATATAACCCCAACCAAAGTATATATCCTCTGAAAATATGAAACAGATTAACATCAGCTAGGTAATGCCAAAACGGTTGTTTTAAGACACTAAAAGAACATGCTACAACTCTATTTTAGAGTGAAATTATTATATTCTTAATAGTGCCACCACATACTAAAAAAATACATTTGGGAAAAAAAAAAACCACTGAGACTTGGACTCCATAAAATATTTGAGAATAAATTATTCTGAAAATCAGAGCCTTAGCTAAGGATAAAAACAGACTATCAATTTATTAGCATTTTTACATAGCTTTAGAGGGTGCTTTCATTTTCACAAGGACATTGACTTTGAAAAAAAAATTAGACTTTAAAAAAAAAGTGCAAATATTTTAGAATGTTGGCAAGTAAAAAGAAATACTAAATTAAGTACATCGTTACATTTAATTTGTGTAGTATTAAAATAACATATTCAGTGTACCGTA
Source organism: Corapipo altera (assembly GCF_003945725.1). NCBI lineage: Eukaryota > Metazoa > Chordata > Aves > Passeriformes > Pipridae > Corapipo > Corapipo altera. The sequence continues at coordinate 6,631,777 of NW_020884923.1, forward strand.
AACTAATTGCAAACAGACAAATTGGCAGAATAAAGCATCCTACCATCCTATAATCCTTATAATGTTTAACTGGAATTCTTATAAAGACATAAACCAAAAAATCAGTTTAAGACCATTTTTGTACTGAATTTGTATATTTTGAAAAAGGAGTTACTCAGTCTTGGATCTCTCCTACCCTTACAATTTTCTAATTCTGTGTAATTACCAAGAAATACAAAAACTCTCATAGCTATGACTTGAAGAAACCAATTAAGTTTCCAAATGCTTATTGGATTTAAACTGTTCCAGCACATTTTCTAAGATGAGAGAAATTCTGTCTACAAAAGCATACTCAGAATATACACATCAAAAATATTTACACATTAGCATTTTCTAGTGGAAAACATGTTTGTTAGATGAGTGGACAGCTGCAGGTAAAAATACTAGATAAAGGCAACTAAGTAAATGAAAGGAGGAAAACCACCTATTCTGGGAATGAGAACTGGTGTTTTCTCCAATGCTGACTGCTGAGTCCAAAAGACAAAACCTACATGGTAGAATATCATCACCTTGCTGAGCAACAGACTTCTCTTGCACCACTGAAGTCTTTGACAAAGTTTTCACCGACCTTGCTACTGCCAGATGAAGGCAGCAGTCAAAAAACAAGTTATACAATTTGGTCCGTTTCTTCCAGCAAGGATTGCTCTCCTCTGACCAGTGAAAAAGTAAATTAGCATTGACATCAAAACCATAACATCTAGGTTTCAGGTCAGACCAGAGTAGATTGACTGTCCACTAATACACCAAAAACCCCAAACCAAACAAAACCCCAAACCAAACAAAACCCCAAACCAAACAAAACCCCAAACCAAACAAAACCCCAAACCAAACAAAACCCCAAACCAAACAAAACCCCAAAACAAACAAAAAACCCCACCTAATACTTTCTGATGCAGTTAGTTGGAGCAAACGGGGCAATTATGAGCTGCAGCCCCTTGTGCTATGACCCAGCTGAAACCAGCAGTCAAACCAGCAAATCTAAAGTTTCATGCAGCTGCAGTACTCTCCAGTCAGTCACTGTGAAGCACAGCCACACATTCAGCTCTACCTTTTTTAACAAAAGCATTTGAAAACCTTAATTTGGGAAAAAACTTCAGCACTAATGGAAAGCTGTTTTAGTGTTCACTATTCATAAATAAACCACCTACATAATAATAGCCAGGAATTAGTCCATCCTCCAAATTTAAGACTCACTGATATGTTTGTCAATAACAACTAAAGCTGCAAGCATGACTGATTCAGGAACTGGGAAAACAAAGGAAAAGAGAAAAAGCAGGTATCAGATAGACCAGCCTAAGGGGAGTTTTCTTAAGATTTTCAACTCAAATTAAAAGAGAAGTTTCATGGGAACCATTCTCACGACTCCTTGTAACTCCAAGGAGAAGGCAGTATGCACTGTGGAACTATGCTTACATCACATCTTGGTGTAGATAATCACAGAATCATAAAATCAATTTGGTTGTGCAAAACCTACAGAAGTCACCATGTTCCACCTCCTGCTCAAAGCAGGGCTGACTTCCAAGGCTGATCACGAGGAACACACCTGTTCTGCTCAAATGTAAGCACCAATGAAAATCCTGCAATCATCAACCCTGCTGGTCTTGCTATACATCTATATATACATTTATTTGTACTCATGCTGAGCAGCTACCAACATGAGCTGGTTCAGCTGGTGACATCCAGGAGCCACTGACATGCAAACTGCCATCCTGGAATCCAGGAGCAAGGGTGAGTACAGAGGAACAGAGCAGATCACTTGTGCGAGAGCTACTGGTAGAGGTCATTATTTAGCATCAATAAGCATAGGTCACATACATCACTAGAAAATCCAGTTCTTTCAAACTGTCTGAAGACTCTATAGAAACATTATCAAGTATACATGACACATTTTCACAGTTTCTTTCCACACAACAAAAGAAAAAATTTTGCTAAAAAAAACCACAGACAAAAAGAAAAAAAAATGAAAAGCAAACATGAATAAACAAAAAACTATCATAAAAAAAAAAGGCAGCAAAGGAAAAAGAGTACTTTACATATCCACACATTTAAGAATTATATTGTTGAGGAAAAACAGATAGAAAAAGTGGTAACTAAAAGTACATCTAATGCTCATTATGAAAAAATCAATGTACCTATTTAAAAAAAAAATTCAAAATCTATAAATCGCATGATTTTTTGTTACATAGCCAGGAAGCTTACTACATTTAGGATACAAATGTAACATTCTTGCAATTATCTAGCATTCAGTAACTACATAAACCCTGTTAAAGAGATAAAGCAGTTCATCAATAATTTTTCAAATCCATTTCAAAGAGGATGGGACATCCATATACAATAACCTAGTGAGTTTGTGGCAGAGATTCCTCCATTCATCATACCAAAGAAAGGAAAGGAAAGGTTATACAGGTAAGTAAATATATTAATATCTATAGAGATATATATATAGATATATTAATATCCATAACTGTCTCCTGTATTTTACTACACAAACATATCCCAATAATCACAAACATAATCCAATAATGTATGAATCAATGCTTTCTTCATGTTCAAGATATAAAACTCTGAAGACAAATTATAATTATACAAATCTTTACTGCAGTACATAATGTTAAGACAGTATCTATTTACAGTAACAAGCAGAGGGCAAACATATCCTTCACTACAGAGGCTCAAGTGTTAGTGATGGCTTAAATACAAGATGCAACCTCGAAAGCTGCATTCTTGCATTAATGGTTATCTTTTCTGAGACAATATTTGCAAGCATGCAAGACAGCTTTCTGCCCAAATCCTCCTCCACCCCTCACTTTGCAGGAGGTGAGGGGGAATTTTTTATCTTCTCCCCTCTCACTAGCAGGTTCAATTGAAGCTCTAAACAAACAGGTATCAATGAATTTCAATCACTTCATTGTTTTGAGTTCTGTGCAACTGGTTATTTTCCACAAAGTTGGCACTAGATCAGTGTCATAAATTCTTGAAAATGTTTAGGTACTGTGGCATCGGTATCAATCCTGAACTCATATTAACAGTAGGAATTTAACCTTTATTTGTTTGGAGAGTAACAAAACAGAGAATAAAATAGGAAACACAGTAAAAGCGTCAAGCAGAATGCAAGGAATGAGGCAAAGCAGACAAGAAAACCAAGCAACTGTAAAAAATCCAAGTTCAGAAGAGCCCACAGGCAGTGTTTTAGGGGAAGAGCCATAGCTGTTGGTCACCCACCCTGGCAGCAGACCAACGTTTGCAGAAAAAAGTGAACTGGCCAGACTCAGAGCGACACCATCTTCAGCCCTCTGCCTTTCCACCACTGTTTAGTCTGCAAATACCAGCAGAAATACGCACAACAGTACAGGTGGACACACGCACCCTGCTTGCCAAGGACATACTGCCTTGGTAATTTGGAGGTACAATTTGGAGCACCCCAATTTCTCTTGAACCACTCTGCTGCCACAAAATTCTTTTGTATGCTGGAGGCTTCCATGAGTTCAAACACCAATAGTATCACCAAGACCTGCCAGTGGCACTGGCATTACACAGTAGGCAGCCTCACTAAATTTAGTGCTACTTGGGGGACTGCTTTAAAGGAAGACAAAGCAACCTGTGAAGGTTTGATACTTAATGGAAGACAACTCTAGAATAAACATAAGTCAGAATAGTAACACAGACTCACAGATCAGCTTTTTAGGCATTTCATCTCATCTCCATTTGTATGTTACCCCATGATGTATTTTAATAAAATTTGGCAAGAAAATCTTCCAACAAAATAACAGTTGAGCTGTGTTTGCATGCCCCACAGGAGTCACACAAAGACTGAAGCTCTCACTAATGTATATAAATTACTGCCTGAAGGTTGCACAGATGCTCCACTGGGCATCTGCACAGATGATGTGGTCATTTTGAAAAGCCCTTTTCCAATCTGTTACAGAATACCTGTTTCTAGTTTCCTGACTTGGGGAATAAGCTTCACCATCAAATGGCTTACTGATAATTGCCTCATGTTCAATCTGTTACGAATAAAATGCATAGCTGCCTCACTTTGAGGAACAGTTGCACATAAAGCAGTTGGAGAACTGACAGTAGCATTTAGGTAGATGATAAACTTGGCAATTTAATACATTTTAGAGTCTGCACTTCAGTTCTTCTACGCAAGTCATGTGGCTTTTAATAACTGATAAATTTTCCCCTCCAACATAGCTCCAACCATACTGCCTGCGAGCACTAATTATAGACTAATCAATGTTAGCCCATACTCCTTGCTAAATGATTTACAAAGAACAAATAATAAAAGCCTCTTGCAAATGGAAACAGATTACCTTATTATCATAGATTCTGGGTCTGCATTCAACCATTTGCTATCAATGATACCAAGAATTAATCCATAATAAAATTTCTTTGCTCTCTTTAGTCAAATAGAAGAGAGAAGTGGGTATTTACTGCTTATACATACAGGGTTGAATGCAAGAGTTCTCAAAGATAACCTTAATTTAGCAGCCAGATTACTAATAATCATAAACAATATAAAGAAAATTTTAAATTTAAGATCACAGGGACAGAGATCTGTTCCACATATCACTGCTATCTACACATTATTCCATTTGTGTACAACAATTTACCATGACCCAGGAGCCAAAAATGTCCCCTATAACAGGCAAAGCAGCAATAATACAGAAGAATTGATTTCACACATTGCTACACTACACCTTGTCATTTAATTTTTCAGATGGTTCACCACTCTTACCTTAAAATTTGGGTTGAGAAAAAAAGGAGTGTCTTCGAACAACCCTGGTAGATATAAATGTGATTTTTACTGCTTCCTACACCGCTCATTTCAACAGTGTATTTGTTACCATTTCTGGAAATACCATTTAAGTAGCACTGGGTATCAGAAAGCTGTCTGGAAGGTGCCATGAAACAAGATGTCCCACAGCCCATGGCAAGTGAGCACAAAGGAGACTGATACGAAGGGCCACCAGCTTGCACAGTGGTCACAGCTCACACCTATGAGCACCTCCATAAAAAGGGGATGGGCATATGGAAAGAAAAGAGAAAGGGAGGGGAGCGGCACCATCCTGGTGCAGCAAAATACTGCCAACCCTTCTGTGGCCACTCAATGAACAAACAGAAACTGGCCTCAGGTAGAAGAACTGACCTTCACTCCTGTGGTTTTGAAAGGGTATTTGGCTTTTTATTGTGCACACAATTCCAACATCTTTCCCATCTGTCCGTGTGCTCACATACACCTCAGTGTTTGCAGGCAAGGTCCTCCTCAGGGGTAGGGTTCAGCAGTGCTGCTCTCAGGCGGGAGAACGATAGTTCAGCTGCCTTAACTATGAAACAGGTTGCCCTGACAGTCTATTTTTATTCTGCAGAGGTTTTGTTTCACTTTAATAATCTTTGATTTTTTTTTTTTAATGTACAGTTTTCTTCAAATGTATGTATATATTTGGATTTCACAGAAGCTGGTGATGAGTCAACAACTGCAGGTGACAAACCCCAAATTTCTGTCAGAAGAAGAAATGTTGATAATTTGACTATTTTGTAGAGGATAGGAATAATTTGCAACTAAAGTGAGCTTTGAATGCAACTAAATTAAGTACTCAGCTGCTATATAAGAACTGTATCAGAATAATTACATCCTACTCCAAAAAGGAGAGAAAATTATTATTTGAACATATACCCGGATGTGTATCTGACTAAAGTTACTTTGTTTCATGGAATATTTTTTAATATTTAATATTTTAACATATGCACATACCAGAATCTCTCAAATATTTACCATCCAACCATGCTTGGCCAGAAATACTTTATATATGTAAAAGCTATAAAAACAATTTAAAAGGCAATCTGTTGAAGCTTCCATTGGAAATGGCACACAATTTCCAGTTTTCCTGCCTATTTCCCAATCTAAACATGAGACAGACAATATGGGTTAGAAACATAAACATTGAATAAAACATATTATCATCACACTTGTAAATTTAGATTAAACAAGTTCAACAGGAGTTGTACTGTACAGAATAAAAGCTTTGTATTATACTGTATTTTTGCCCTAAAGATTATTAACACAGTAATGTTCTCATCATGAAAGTATTATAATTTGTAAACATTAATTCCAGGCATAAATAGCTAAGGCAAATACCCCCAAAATAAACTTGCAATTATTTTTTAATTATTTAAAAAAATTACAAGAGATATTAGTTCAAGGGATATGCCTATTAATTATAACCTGAATATTTCTCCTTGCTTACCAAAAATGAATAAGTCATAGGATAATTTTTGTTCAAAAATAAACACACACACAGACATGAATATGTATGGTCTATTCTTTTTTCTTCTTCATCTTTTTTCTAGAGGCCATGTGGCAGCAGCCCAGCTAACCAATTAAAATAAAGATTCAAAATGACATTTGGCAAACTCATAATTTGGGGTTTTATAAAACAGTGATAATATCAAGAACAAACACTGAGTATGAACTAAACCCTGGAAAGCAAAAGTAAAGTCTCTGATAATCGATACCTAACTAGTGTTTTGGGGGCATTACCTGTGAACTCGAAATCACCTTGAAGCTTATAAACGTCTTGTAAGATTGTTTGTACTATCAAACCTATCTAATAAGGGCAAAGTGCATCGTGACCACTGTCAAACTAATTGTCCAATCAAGAATCAGTGAGTAAAAGGCATTAGCTCTGCTATGCTCCATTGCATACAGTTACATCTTTGATAACTGCCCCGTGGGAGTTTATGGATCCTACATGACCCCTGTCGAAACCCAATTGACTTCTTCCCTGCAAATTCTATTAGAATTGGTCCCTGCATCACTGCCCGCAATAATCAAGAGCAAAGAGACTGATTTATGTATAGGCATTTTGTTTTAGCCTAACTCAATAAAATATAAAATAGATGAGGTTCTGAGATGGCTGTCTAAAAAGAAAAAAAAAAAAAGAGGTTCTAAATCTCTAGTTTAAAAACTGGAAAAGGATAAAAAAGTTTTGTGTAAATATTGCTCTTTCAGAAAGTACCATTATCCAGCCAAAAAAAAATCATTAACAACTAATATAGCATGCAAACGTAACTGTTCTGAAGTTTACCTATAGCAAAAAGCATTACTATCACTGAATTTAGAAGTTCCTAATAGGAGCAAAAGTGATTATTTCATTGAGAAAGCATACGCTATTTATTAGCAACTTTAAATATCTGGGTTAACTCTTTTTCAGAGACTTGGAAACTTCAAGGAAAGAGCCCATAATCCTTCATTTCCTTAAAATTGTTGACTTCCCTCAGCTATAAATATTTAGCACCGTTCAACTCTTCAGCTTAGCTTATATTTTTAAGACATTGAAACTGACCAACAACCTAAAATCTTCATAACATATCTCATAACATAGAACACTGGTACAACAAAAGCACTAATTGAACTTCAGGTATTTCTTTTTCGTGATTATCATTTTACTCCTGAATTTCTACCATTTAAATCCTCCTACAAAAAAGGATCCGAGTAGCTTTCTGTAGAGAAATTACTCTCATAATTATGAAAGTTCTATTAAAATCTGTTGAAAATAATTATCAAATGACGAGAAGTACACACACAGAGAAAAAAGCAGATAAATTTAATTAGCCAAATGTCATACTGTAATACATAGGACAATGAAAGCAAGAAACACATCAGCTAGGAGTTATTTCATAGAAATAAGAGAACAATTGAATATAACCATACAAAAAGTTCAGGAGGTTATAATGAAGATTGTAAAAGTCAGGATGGGACCATTCTCAGGAATGTTTATGCATATGGAAAACAGAAGGGCAATATAACACAAAGCACAGGAAATAAGCAGATTACATCAAAACCAAAAACATTTAACCATTGCTAGTTTACATGAACTTCTGAAACATTTTGAAGCCATGCAAAGATAGTAAGATTTCAAAGAGTAAGATACTTAAAACACTTGAACTAGACACCAACTTAGAACCTCTGGAAGAGTTAAGCGAAGGGAATACTTTGAAAAGCACCAACCACATGAATGATGTACCTACAATGCATAGGTTAGAAAACTTGCAAATACAACAGAACTGACATCACTATTGTAACAGCAGGATTGTTTTAATTGATAAGCCCTTCCATTAAATGCATTAGCTACACACTAATTTTAATCAGAGAGCAATCAATCTCACTGAGATTATAGAAAAATCCACCATTCATTAACCATGTGATTACCTTTACCATCATCACCCTGACCACTAAAAGTCAAGATGCATCCCACAACCAGGCTTGTTTCACTGTAGCTTTATGAATCCAAAACTTACCTGTCTAAATCCTACAGTAAAGGTAGAAAAAACTTGCATATTTGCATATCTTCTAATTAAGTATCATCAATAGATCATTCTTAAAAAAAAAACCCGCAACAGTTATCTACCATACTTTAAAATCAATCAAACAAAAAATACAACTTCGATTCTCATTTTAAATCTGCCTTAGAGAGCATATTTATTAATTGCACTTATAAAATACACTGCTACCAAGCCTCTGTCACACAAAATATTTAATATCTATACAAAACTTACTACCTCAATCAAAATAAAAAATAAAATACATTTCCCAAAATAAGCTAAAACCATATAGCAGAAAAAGTACACAGTGTCTGCATACAACCAGCACTACAATCTTTAAAAGAGTATACAAATATTTCAGACTGTGTATGAATCTTGGAATTTTATCCATTTATTTGGAAGAGCTTACACAATGATGGCAGTAGTTGTGGGATGCCTAGAAAGAGTCTGTCAAATTTTCTCATTTATAGTCTATTTTGTATCTTACATACTCTAAAGACTGATTACAAGTTTAAATCTGCTTTTGATGGAAAAAAATGCTGCTTCAGTGAAAGAATTCTAGATATTTCACATCAATTAAAGTCAATCATTATGTTCTCACAAAGACAGTTTTCTTTAATTAAAGAAATTACAGGAATATTCAACCTGAATAAATTTATTGCCTGGGACTAAATACATTACTCGGGATTAATGCAGTTAACTTGAAACAGAATTATGGGGTTTTCCCTACTATTATAAGTATACTCTTGAAAATGTCTCCATTTGTAGTAATAGAAGGCTTTTCATCAGAAACCACAGTTTGAAGTCTGTTTTCTAACGTAGTGCTATATTTGAAATATCAGTTGCACAACAAAAGAAATTCTAATATTTGGATACCAAAGTTTACTCTGGAAAACTAAAGCCATTCTTTCTAAAACAGAAAATACCTGTGGGACTCCAAACCCCATCAGCCATCACTCACTGCTATAAGGGCCACAGATATGCAACCCAGCGACTACCACCTCAGAAGCTGCATCACTGTATGAGCACATGACAAATGATTTGGCATCTGAGGGATGAAAACCCTAAAATTTAACAATTAGAAGTGAACTTCCTAACAGCACCAAAAGGTTAATTGCAACTTTAAAAGAAATGTTATTCTTGGCATAGTCACACTTTTGGTCACAACACTATTAGAGTTCTGAGCTTTATTCCACCAAAACTACTTCACTCTTTGTCTTTTGTCCCTTTTGGAACCAAACCAATTCAGTTTTCAAGTTTAAAATGCACACCTTAGCCATAGATCTAAAGTTCATATCTACCAGTTTGTCTTATCTTCAGTTTCCAGAACATTCTGAGTTTTGAGCAAACCTGAAAATGCACACATATATTTGTATGCATTTAAAAGTTATTGATTTTGCTCAGAAGCAAACTTCTAACATAAATACCTAATTAAAATTTAATAATTCAAACAAAGTTTGAAACCTACTCTTTATTTTCAATGGTTTGTTACATAAACACAATATCAAATAATAATTGGAAACCATAATCCAGCAATTTATTGCAATTCTGCACCAGCAGAACACCCCGTTAAGTGCTGTACTGCAGGCACCCAGTGAGCAGTCTAGCCTCATTGCTGACCCCTTACCAAAACAATACCCTGCTTATTTCTCATAAGGAAACCCACTTACTCATAACAGGAATACAAGAAAGAGTGAGCTTGCTCCTCACATGGTTTTGAAATCAAAATTGTCTCCTCTAGTGGGATAGTTCCCATAGTTCAGATCAGCATAAACACTGCATGTGATAGACTATGAATACAGATGACTTGCAGCTATAAACATGTCTAGGAGGGCTCCCTGTAATCTTTGAATAAATTTGCACATATTGTCATTGATTTGGTTTGTTCTATAGAAGAGGACAACCATAGCATCATCTTGGATAATAATTCTACTATTTTTAAAATAAGACATGCATGGATTACCACAAAAATTTATATAAAAATTACCATAAAAATTCATAACTGATGCTTGGAAAATGAGATCCATGTAACAGCAGGTACAGTTAAGGAAGTTGTAAAATAAGCACAAATTAACAAATAGACCCAGGACAATTTGCATATGATGCAGCTTAGATCCAACATCTAACTGAAGTAAACTCCAAGAAACAAAGCACGGTTTGCTCTGGGTTGGTTTTTAACACTAGCAACACAAAGTTTCTGAATAAAAGGGGAGAGCTTGGGGCTTTTAACCACACTGCACCTGATGGAAACAGGCAGTAGAATGAGCAGAACACAGCCATCACTCTCATCCTGCCTTTGGGTCACCACCTGCTGCCAGGCTGCAAATTTGCAGACATGATGCTTATCCTAGTTCTGTAGCTCAAGCTAGTTACCACCCAATCAACAAACCAGTTCTCCTTAGACCTCCCTGCTACCATTTCCTTTGTGTCATTTCTGCAATCACCTACAGCAATGCATATTTTTCCCAGTTTTACTCTTGAAGGCCACCTGAAACTTCCTATTTCAGGATACTACAGCTGGGCTGCTGAGGAGAATGGGTTGGTATGCACAGTCTACCTTAACTTCATCAAGTGCTCTACTTCCCAAACATTTCTGGATGCAGTTACAGGCAACTGGAAATTGGTGCAGTGCGCCAAGACAGATGCAATGTTCACACTGTTCTTCTGAAAGACAAGCAGCAGAATTAGCTTTCCCCTGTCAGGCACCAATCCTGAAATAACATAGCACAGTGGAATGGCACATGGCTGAAGAATAAGCTGATGTCCTGCAACTTCCAAATGAGATATTAGTGGGGTGTGGAGGGGAGGGAGGTTTGTGCCTCTCTAAGGCACCCCTTTAAAGGACACATGAAAGAGAAGGACGCATAGTACAGCAGGAGGTCAGTAATGCATTCTGCCTTTTTGGGTCTCTTTTGTGTTTTGTTTCAGTTTTTTAAACAGCACGTGATCTGGGGTGCCACTAGGCAGCATGTTAGGGGGGACATTATGACATCTCCACATGGGGTAAGATTCTATTGCTTACTAAAATTGATCCACTCTCTCGATAATCAGAAAACAAGCTCAGCTGCCCTCTACAGAGGCAATAACAGCATTACCCATAACATGATTCCCACCTTAGCTTTCAGTTCTTGAGCTCACCCTTCTGTGGATTACTGCCCCATAAAAAACCATTACCTTAAGATGCCAGGCACATTCTCTTTTAAAACTATATTTCATTTTGCTCACAAACATGATTGTTCTTGCATTATTTTAACCTAGTTTCCACTACACATACAAAATGTAACTAAGTACAGTTGAGCAATACTCTCCCCCTTGCAACTTACTGCTTTGCAACACACCTCCCTCACCAGAATTGTTACAAGGTTTTTTTGTAATTTTGTTACCACAAGACAGCTGAAGAATACATGATGTCAAGTCATCTCATTTCACTGTGCAAACTACTCTGAGGACAAATAGTCCTGAATTGCAAAACCAAAGCTAAATAAAAGCTCTGTCCTTCTCTATGGCATACTAACAATTTATTATTTTCTTTTCATCTGATATGTATAACAACCATGAAGAAAAAACATCTTTTAACTAGAAATGACACTGAATTGACTCTGGCAGAAGTTAAGACACAACTCCTGTAACATTCAATTCCCTTAAAATCCCTACTCATATAAGGTATCTGTCAGCAGAAAGAAAAACAGCTGGCAAAGCCTTTTTTTATCAAATAAATCTTACCTCACACAAGTGTGTCACATGATCACCTAACTGCTCCACTATACTCTGTATGCTTTAAATTAATTCTGAGCCAGCAAAACCATTTCACAGAAAATTCTATGATCACAGGAATGATCACATAAAGACGAATAATGTAAAACATGCTCAGTTATTCACAGCAGCCACAGCTGATATATATGGATTTTGTGCACAGCCTGTTACAACTGAACATGGAAGACTACAATACCACCTCATATTTTCTTAATAAAAGCCACAATTCTGTTTTTTTGAAGTCTCAGGTCACTTTTTATTCATTCCATATAGCAACAGCATATGTAAATTTTATATCCCATATCACATATTCAAAATGGAGGGAGGTTTTTTAAAGTAGAATCAGCATAGCTTTTTCAGAGCCTGATTCAACCTTCATAATATCAGTTCTTCATAGTCATTTTGTTTCTCATTAGCAAATTCATTTCTTAGCTGGCAGAATAATCATCAAATGCATCAAGCATGAATAGCCAGAACAAGCAAGTAATTACATCTTAGATTAGTACAGAGTTTTAGATTATAGCCAGTATCTACAGAAGTAGCTTTAAACACTTCAGCACTGTAAGAGGCTGGTTCCCGATTTAAAACCTCAAAACCTGAGTATCTTCTAGTCACAGAGTGATCCTTATTCATTGTTCACATTCTGCTAGACAGTTCCCAATAAAACAGATCAATCATTTGAAGATAACTTTGCATTTTAACATTGAATATGCCTCCTCATCTGCCAGAAAGATAACCATATTAGTATCCTCCTGGACAAAATGTCCAGCACACAGCTAGATAAACACATCATGTGGTGAGTGAGCAATTGGCTCATGGGTTGAGCGCAGAGGGTAACAGTGAATGGGGTGAAATTAGACTGGTGACCTGTCACTAGTGGGGTTCCACAGGGCTCCATCTTCGGCCCTGTGCTCTTCAACATCCTCATAAATGATTTGGATGCAAGATTGGAGGGGATACTAAGCAAGTTTGCAGATGACACAAAATTGGGAGGAGCTGTTGAATTCCTCAAAGACAGGGAGGCACTGCAGGGAGACTTTGACAAATCAGAGAACTGGGCAATTACCAACCATATGAAGTTCAAGAAGGGAAAGTGTCAGATTCTGCACCTGGCATGGGGCAACCAGATGTACATGCAGACTGGGGAATGAGATGCTGGAAAGCAGTGCCATGGAATGGGACCTGAGGGTCCTGGTTGATGGCAAGTTGAATATGAGTCAGCAGTGCCCTGGCAGCCAGGAGGGCCAACTGTGTCCTGAGGGGCATCAGGCAAAGTATCACCAGCCGGTTGAGGGAGGGGATTATCCTGCTCTGCTCTGCACTGTGAGGCTTTACCTTGAATATTCTGTGCAGTTTTGGTCACTGCAATATAAGAAAGATATTAAGCTATTAGAGAGTGCCCAAAGGAGGGCAATGAAGATGGTGAAGGGCCTTGAGGGTAAGCCGTATGAGGAGTGGCTGAGGTCACTTGGTCTGTTCAGCCTGGAGAAGAGGAGACTGAGGGGAGACCTCATTGCTGCCTAAAACTTCCTTGTGAGGGGAAGAGGAGAGACAGACACTGATCTCTTCTCTGTGGTGACCAGGGACAGGACCTGAGGGAATGGCCTGAAATTGCATCAGGGGAGGTTTAGGTTGGATATTAGAAAAAGGTTCTTCACCCAGAGGGTGTTTGGGTGCTGGAACAGGTTCCCCATGGAAGTGGTCACAGCACCAAGCCTGACAGAGTTCAAGAAGTGTTTGGATGATACTCCCAGGCATGTGGTTTGATTCTTGGGGATGGCCTTGTGCACAGCTGAGTTGGACTCTATGATCCTTGTGGGTCCCTTCCAACTTGGCATATTCTGTGATTCGGTGATAAGTATTGAGGGTACATCCAGGGGAGAACCTGCAGATTAAAGCCAGTGTGTCTGAATACAAGGAACTAACCCCAGCTTACACAATCAGGATGATTGGACTCCCTCCTCATCCTTCTGTTTTGAAATTTCTGCTTCTTTCCCAGTTGGGTTGTGTTTTTTTGAGTAATCCTGCAGAGTTAATCTCCAGAAAAACGTCATCCATCCAGTGTCGTAGGATGGTATCAAACATGAGGAAGGAGCAAAGGTATTGAAACATAAGTGCATCAACAATAACGAAGACAAATTTGTCAAAATCTTCACTTGCTATTAAAAAAGAAAAAAAAGGGGAGGCATATCTGAAGATATAAATTACTGAAAACTTCTCAGCATTAGGCTGTTTAATACACCAACACTCAGAGAAACAGTCTAAATAATGTCTTTTGGTACCAAGAGGGATTCACATTTTGTATCAAAAATGTTACACAGAATAGTTCACAAAAGTAGAGGGGGAAAAAAAACAAAACACCATTAAAGAAAAAAAGGCAAAACAAGTACACATTTCTTGCACATACACTGTATATAAATCAGGCTTTAAAATTCAATCTTGATTTTCTAAACAAAATTCAAATTCGCAGTCTAAGTTTTAACCAGATGTAACCTTAGCAAATTAATTATTTAAAAATCCTACAGTCCTGAAAAATGCTGCAGGCTTACTCTTTTAGGTCTTCTGCAAATAATAGAGGAAGAATTCAAGAGGGAAAAAAAACAACATTAAAGGGGTTAAATAAAAAAGCAACTCCAAAATATATGGAGATCTAAAGCATTCATTTTTCTTGTGCTAGGCATGTGAAATGCACATTTCACTAGTGCTGAACAGATGTTCTAGTTCTCATGTACTCTTGAATTTTCTAATTCACCACAGTGTTTTACAGAAATGAAATGGCAAGAGTAAGCACTCATTTCCTGAAACTTGTGTTCAAATACTGATTAGGTTACAAATGAAATGAAACAGCTCAATCCTACAAGATGACCCATTTCCTGCACCTTATGTCTAATGTCTATTCACTTCAACTGGAGTGGGTACACCTAAACACCTCCTAAGGTCAAACTTTATGTTCACTGAGAGAAGAGAGCTACAAACCTAATGCTCACTGAGAAATCTGTTTGCAACTGCAAAAACATCAATCTAATTTAAAATTTCAGATTAGCTGAAGCACATGGAAGGCACTAATCAAAATTAGTGCTGAAGAGCACCAGTTCCTATTCTCTTGGAAAGAGATACACAAGTGTACTCCAACTGCCTAGAAAACAAAAACAAACTATCATGAAGCCAGAGTTAATTTAATTTTGGTGGTTTTCACTCAGCTTTTCTTGCTGCTGGTCATTTTGCAAGTGGATAGAGAGACTTAATTTGTTATTTCTCCTTTTTTTTTTAACTTACCTACACAAATAGATAAATTCAACATCTGTCAAGAAAGATGAAATTGTCTAAGTGTAAGTTTCTACAGCCTAACTAAACACAGTTTCTGTGTCTGGCACTGATCTTTTCAGTGAGCATGTTTTCAGTGAAACTGAGCATGCAATTAAAAAACCTGAGGTCACTACTCACTCTCTTTAGATACATTAGCTTTTCAAAGGTTTAGAATTTAAAGGAGCTGATGGAGAATGTAAGTCAAATGCAACTAACAATTGTTGCTTAGGTAAAAAGAAAAGCAAACTGAATAGTGGTTTTGTCTGATATAGGGAAGTAATTTTTTCCTGGATAATTCATGTGTTAGGCTAATTCTAGAAACAAACTGAAGTTACTGTAAGTTATGTTTTCTCCAGACATATTTTTAAGTCTCCACACTAAAGAAACAAACAAAACAAAACAAAAAACCCAACACAAAAAAAAAAAAAAAAAAAAAAAAGAAGAAAAAAAACCCCCCCACACACACCCCACCAAACACCACCACCGCTCCCAATCAAAAATATATCCACACACCAATTAGGCATTTTCCTGCTTACATGAGCAATTATGTATTTTAGTAAGGCTTTTTTATTATTATTTTAAGCTTATTTCTCATTATAAAAAAAAATTCCATTATTTGTGTTTTTCTTACTTTACTCAAGCTTTTGCTGGCTACATTCTCACATTAAAACCAAACAAACAACCTCAACCAAAAAAACCAGACAGAAAACAACCTCTCTTCCCATGTAAAACATTAAGTGTTGCAAAATAATCATACCAAAAAGCCAGCTGTAAAATAAAAGCATACCTCCTCCTATTCTCACACCACATGAATCAGCAGACACTACCATATTTTCTGTGGTGAAATTTCCTTTTTCCTTTCATAAATCTAATATAGTTTCCGATGAATGTATTGTAAAGCAGTACAAAAAAAGAATGTTTTTAATCATGCCTATCACAATCACGTTCTCATTCATTTCTTCAAACTACATTGATCCTCTTGGATGTTCAATCCCTGGGCTGCTACTACCTGTGCTCAAAACATCATCCTGGAAAATTTCTTCATGTTTTTGGAAAACAACTTTCTTTACATGACACATGAGCCCTCCCTATGGAAACATTCTGGCCCTGGAGTGCCCCAAAAAAGAAAGCCGCAGGTAGTCTTGGTCACTGGTGAAGCCCTGACAGTTGCTGCAGAATTCAAGCAGTGAAAGGAAACCACAGTTCCTGAAGATAGTTATAGCCAGGATCTGCTTGTAGCATGTAATCCAGAAATAACATGGAGCACCAGGCCTCCACACAGAGCATGCAGCAACACCTGCCTTAGCACCACCTACATCCCACTCTTTGGGTGTTTAAAGCAAAGCACGAGAGCAGCAGCTGCACTGACATCCCCCAACCCCACAGCATAATTAAGAGGCTCACAGTCCTTCAGCCTGAGGAGGAGGGACATTTGCTTTCAAATAAACTCTACTGCTGAAACAGGTTGAGGCATTAGACTGCATCACTGGAAAACATCACTCTTCATGGACAGTTCTGTAGAAACTCTTCATGGACAGTTCTGTAGAATCACATCAACATACAGTGGTTATGCTTATGGTACACATTTGAGAGTCAACTTTCTGTCGAGTAGGCTTTGTCAACACACACTTATGCAAAATATGAAAAAAAAACTAATAAAAAGAAAAAATTGTCCAAATGGTTTTAATTTTTTCCAGTAATCGCTATGACATTTTTAAAATGGAATAAAATATAGTTTTTATATGAAGAGTTCCTCCAAAAGTCTGATATTGAAGCCAATACTGTAAAACTCATTAAGTAACAGATCTATTTGATAGTCTACCACCACCATATTACCTTGCAGTACAGAGTGCCAGCAGTAACTACTGCTCTAATATAACTTGCTTCCTCGAATGCAAACCATATTTATGTGTTAAATACATCATCAGTAACTTTAAAAAAAAAAAATCAAGAAGAAGGAATTAATGCATTTTTAAAATTAATTTAATCTAAAATTGGTTGGGAAATAACTTTGCAGAAATAAGGACTAGATTAAACACTGTTAAAACATAATTCATTTATTTCAGCTACAAGGTAAGTTTAAGAGAATATAATTCTTCCATTTAAAATACATCCAGAAATTTGTATTGCATAAGCAGCACATATATGCATAAAAAGAAAACACACTTGAACATAAAAAAAAATGCACTTTTCGAAATTACAAATTCTAGGAGCCATACAAGCTGAAAAAAATTAAAACCTTTTCCTGTCTTTATTAGAAATTCTGATAGAAGATAATTGCAGGAACGAGTCCACAGAGATTTTTTTTGTTCCTTACTGTGAACTCACATCCCCAACAGCAGTAAACAAGATGTACACATGTCAAGGACAGACTTTATTTCATAGGTACAAACCCGGGAAAATTGGAGGTCATTCATTTTCACCAATCAGAATGCATACTACAGACTCATGACAAGATAAAACACCTGCTCTATTAAAAGCTACTAAAAATGTGTGGCAAAATTGGAAGCATTTCAAAGCTGAGAAAAGTTTTGCTTGCAGAATGGGGCAGGATGGCAGAGGAAGAGAAAATTTCTGTTCTGGAGTCCTGGGGGAAAGCACAGCCTGGAATGACATTCTTAAACCTACAACCACCAATTAAACATTGTCTTAAGGCAAAAATTCTACACAATGAGCTTATGCATGCATTGCAGTTTGTAGCTAAGTTATTATCTGCAATAAACTGATAACTATTCATTCACTTCTAAGCATAAGAGACAACTGGCAAGCTATTTCATGCCTCAAAGAATTTACAGCAAAAGGGAGAGAGGTAAACATACAGCGCAGGTGACTTTGTATCTGGAAAATAAAATGAACATTTAAAAATGCCGTTACCTTCCAGCTGTAAAATAGATCAACACTGACATGTCCCAACAAATGCAGATTTTAAAACCAATACTGAATTTTTATGTGCTATAAGCAGAAAAGCAATTCAATTAAGAACAAACAGCTATTAGGACTTTTTAATGGAAATTAATTTTATTATTAAGGCCTATAAGAAAAAGTACCAAATATGTGCTTTGCAAGCAGCCCTAACTACAAGGGTCATAAAATAGTATGTGCACTGACAGTTACGGTCTGTAAGACTCCATGGAGGAAGGTTAAAAAGAAGATATGAAAATTAAAAATTAATAAGTCTACAGTACAGTTGTTCTGAACAGACGTATTCCTAAAGTCACAACTACCAAGGCAATCTCTAAAGGCAAGATCTTTGGCTCCATAATCATTTCTGAAGCACTTGGGAGTTCTGTGAATTATTTCATCTGCCTCAAAGCAGATTAGGGGAAGGAACACTGCAGAAGTGACTGGAGCCCTACATCAGCTCCCCCCAGCAGAAAGCCAAACATACTCTATTCTGTGCACACCAAACACTGACATTGCTGAGAGTTACCTGTTCAAAGACAAAGTATGTCCTTTAATAATCCAACTCCTCCTGAGACTCAGAAACAAGATAAGAGGTTAAAAACAACTTTGAAGTAGGATATTCAGAATTGCAGGTAACATCCATGTTCACTGGTATGGACTGTGATACTTGTGCGCTCTTCTACCACCAGGTAGCATATCCAGCCTTGCACCAGGATGCAAACAGCCACAGGCTCTCCAGCCATGTTTAGCACTGGTGCTTTCATCTCATTGCTCTCCTGACCAAATACAAAGACAAAACTTTCTACTGTCCAGCTCAAAATCCAGTACCCTCCACACCAGTTTGCTTACAAGATGCCTACAGACCTTTTCAATTAAAAAATCCTGTCCACTTAAAACATTTCTACCCCCTCCTTAAGATGCTTTCCAACTTCAGGAAATTCAAATCTTGTACAGAAAATACGAATGTCTTCCCAGTTCTGTATTTTCCTCTTCATTCTTTCAAATGTTCCCACAAATCACACAGAGGGCCACAGCCTTGTAACTTTCCAGGGAAAACTAGGACTGCAGGTCTCACCTTCCCAAATCTCCCTGAGATTTTTATACATACATGCAAAAATCAGAAAGCATATTTCATAACTCTTCATACAAAACATACATTGTTAACTTCAGCTTCCATCTGCTAAATTCTTTGATTTGGTAATTGATTTATATCACAGTATCTTCCACAGAAGACCAGTACTTTAAAAAAACTGTCATGTTCTTCCTTTATGATCAGTTTTTTCCAGAAAGATTTAATATCCCTTCTTCTAAGAGTAGCTCTCCAGGTTACGTCTCCTGAGTCCATCTCAGGTAAACAATTTTTCACACTGACATTTTCTTTAGTCTGTTGTAATTCACATTCCACTGGCCCCTTTTCTGCTCCTTGTATGGTATCAGTTAAGCTGCTTTTTATCACACGTACACTTTTTTCTTGGCCCAAGGACAAGTAAGTTTCACAGCTTTTGAAAAAGTTTTGCATGGCAAAGCTTTCAGCTCTGACAGAATTAGGATGTATTTTAGGAAATTTAAAAATCCATGTTAATTCTAAGTATACGTATAAACCTGTTGGTGTTGAACTTTTTCCTAGTAGTACTATTAAATTTATAGCAGATATGCTTTCTGCTGCCAATAATCACTTTTAAGATGTTCCATTGGGTTAAGGTCAAATACTGTCCTTAAGGTGATATAAAAATACATAATTAAAATATTTTCTATTTTACATGCTATCAACAACTGCTAAATATATGGGTGAATCCAATAAACTTCAAATCTCTCTCAAATAGGTAATCAAGGAAAGACCTTATTAAATTTAACAGACAGAAGAAGGACTCTAATCCTCCAATTATGTATCTGAACTACATCTGTTGTGCTTCTCGTACATGCATTAAAATACACACGTACATGAGCAAGACAAATTAAAAAGAGATGAGCACTACCATTTTTTGATTAGATTGATCCCTTGCCCCAAGTTGTGTTCAAAGACTGTCCATGAAGGCTTCATCTGGTGGCAGAAAGGCAGAAAAATGACAACTGGTCCTTACAAGTGAGAAACCTTACAACAAGGTTATGTTTACTTAAAACATAAGTAAAGTGACAAGTATTATTGCAAAGGGAATTTCTAGAAAGGCATTGAATACCACCAGAAGGGTAAATGTTTCCTGAAATACTGAATAAAACAAGCACCATCAAAATAAAATCTTGACAAATACAATAACTTCCTAGTCAATGAAAAATTAGTTGAATATCTAATTCAGCACACACATACCACATTCCACACATTCATTTATTATCCTAAATTCCATAAGGGGCATTAATTCAGCACAAGTGAATCCAGCCTGTGTCATATTTTATATACATGCAACAGGATTCTCATGTCAGTCCACTTTTCAGTAGAAAGGTGAATCCAGTAAGACAACCCTGCACCAAAATTTTCACGAAGTCTTTAGGGGGGTCTAATTGTTTTGCATACAATGCTCAGCAAGTCTGCACTCCTTATGAAGTTTCAGTAAAAACCTAATTTAAGTAGTTTTGACTCATCAAAACACAGAATAAAGCACTAACCACATAAAACAGTCAATGTAATTTAATCAAAGTGACTGCCAAAGCAGCAAAGGCTATTAAATGGCAGAAAAAACCCATATATAAGCAACATACAGACCGATCACAAGTCTAGTAAAATACTAGGTATTCATTAGAAGTGGAAAGATTAACTTGTTTCAGCAATTGGGTTGCTAACTAAGAGCCTTTTTAACTTTCCCACTGTTTTTTATGCCTGATCTGTCACTCTTCTTAGTGCTCATCAGCACAATTCACCTACCGTCTTAGCCACAGAAAAGGACATTTTCAGAGTAAGAGATACTATCATCTGCTTATTCTGTGGAATAAAACCAAAACTTTTAAAAAGCCCAAAAAAACATAATACTGCAAAAGATTTTATCAAAGATAAAATATATTTCGTTGCTTTATCTGTTTTACACTTGATATCACACATATCTTGTGTGGATTACTGCATAGCCTCTTTTTCCTGAGGCAAAGACTTCAGATAAATCAATCATCACATGTTGAGTTTCATATAGTGTTTCAAGAAATTGTTTCTATGTCTATTCCATCTGTTGTACAGTTATTTTAACTACTAAGATTGTTTTAATATGACAAGAGGATAAAATTCATAAATAGCTGAGTAGCCAGTCTCATTTGCTAAAACAACACAGACACTCATGAACCTAAATCTCTGAAGTGGTTTTCTGTCCCACTACAATTTTTCTTCTTAATCTTTCAGTCTGTTTTTGCTTTTTGAGAAATCTGGACTAAGATACTTTCAACAGCTGGAGGACTTAAGAGTCAATGCACCACAGAAATCAAAGCCAACTACACAAAGGACAGACTCACATCAACTTTCACTCAATGCTTAAAATAACTGTATCCAGAGTTTGATCAAAAAAACTCAATCTTTTTTTTCAGAGGAAATTAAACTGTATGCACTAGTCTGGCACAAGCTTTTTCATTCCATACAATATTCAATAAAGATTTCTAACACAATGATCTGCAAAGTGGTACTCGAATTTATTTCTCACAGACAAGGTACCTAGAAATGGAGGAGGTAAAATTTAAGAGATATACTTTTATACACAGCAAGTCTTCCTTGGTACACCACTTATCTCAGAAGGAGTCGCAAGCTCTGTTTCTGTGATGGAAAATAGCAGCCAGGCCACAGCAAGAAGAGGTGTTATAGTTTATCTTGCCAGGGAGAAGTAGTACTTAAAACAAAGAAACAGCAACAACAACAAAAACACCCAAAGACAATAGTCCAGTTTGAACCTTTATATTACAGTGAGTTGCTTTCAAGCTTTTCTTGACAAATAAATAAAACCCAATTTCTGCCCAAAGCCCAAAATACACTGAACAAAGATTTTACATACACAGGAAACACACATCATTTATTTTGTCCTCAACATTTCCTGAGACAAGTCTCTCCTCTTTGAGGACAATGCTTCACCAAACATCTTGTCTCAACTTCTCTCTCTCAATTCTACCTTCCCACTATCAAGAATGCCATCACCACAGAACTTGTCTTTTCAGGTCATCAGTGCACACTCCTAGCAGTTGAATGAGCCATTTGAATTAAATTGTATGAATGAGCCATATTTGTGTGAATTGTAAGATAGGGTTTATAGCTGATAAGACTGTTTTCACTCCCTCTTGTTTCTTGATGATGATCTTTTATTCATTTTCTGCATTTCTACATCACAACCACTCCTAATCACAGCCTCACAAGTAGTCTTCCTCAACACACTTGCTGGCTTTTTTCCTTTGAATGCTTAAACCTGATTACATAGGCAGCACACAAACTCTACATGAACGCCTGGGGGAAGCCCTCCCCAAGTGAAGTCAGAAGTTGTGTTTCCTACCTACTGACACCAGGATCAGGTACTCAGAACTCAAGAAGATAATTTAAAAGAATATTCAGTCTTCAATTTCACTTAGACTTGAGCAACCAAGCTAATAGCATAACAAGCCCTAAGGTGAAGGCAGCTAGTAGCTAACATGATAAACAGGAAAGCTAAATATTGCACAAATAGGGGATTATAGCTTGAGTCAGCATAGGAATTACTGGTGTTCAACCAATTGTGCCACTTGGTGCCAACCCTACAATCATCAGGACACCTCTGGGAATGATACAAAACTTTAACTTGGCCTCTAAAGAAAATCTCCCATGCAGCCACAGAGGTGCTGTGAGAATTGTGACTGCACAGTAATAAGTTGATTCAAGCGCATTAAGATTTTTATATTTTGATGAAGTATGTTTTCTGCCAGTTTATCCCTCTGCATCAGTATATCATGGGTCATATAAGAAGTAAAGTGCCGAAGGAGAAGCAGAAGGTGCATGTAGGAAGGAGAGCAAGGACTTGGGAGAGCAGTAAGACTACCTGCCCTTCCAGCAGCTCCTAGCTGACACACTGGGTAAGTTGTCATGCAGATCCATACCCCACTTCCAAACATGAAGAGGTGTGGCAGAGAGACATGCAGAAAATTCTACTGGCCTCCCCCATATAATTTTGGATAATTCAAAACAGCTGTTGCAACTGGTTCTGAAGAAGACTACATTCTTCAAGGGAAAACAACATCATTCTATACACGATACAGCCAAAAGTGGCTTTTGAGTATAGCCACAATGGAAGCAGTGTAAAACTTTGAACAACTTACACATAATTAAAAACTCTCTATGGGAGATATCTGAAACTAATTGTGTCACTACATTAGCTAGAAGTTACCCTTATTTTAATAACTCATGTTTTCCCTTGTAGTGCTAATTATAATTTTGTACTTGCACAATTACAATTTACCCTAAGAAAATGCATACTAAAGACAGTCCAATTCACAAACTTGTTTTCATGGTTTTATCAATAACCACAAGCAAAGAATATTTATGCAGAGTATATTAATATTTTTAAACATTAATATTATAGACTGCACTATGCGGAACAAAAATATAATATCAGGTATGTATTGCAGATACACAGTAAAGCCTAAATTGAGTAGAATCTTCAATATCACTACAACTTAAATTGTCAGTCACAGTTTGACAGGACAACATTTTTGACATAATACCTTTCAAATTACAGAGCAGTATGAGCATGGAAACTGTAAACACAAAATCACAACAAGGTAATAGCTTTAGGGCTCTTTAAAGCATGGCTAAACTTAAATTTTCATTTTCCATAAATGACAGGCATGGCAATAAAAACTCTTAACTGGGAGAATTTACTCTTAACAGTGCCTCTCCCTTTTCTGTTTTTCCTGTTATTAACAGGAGCAGAGCCAGGTTGGCAGCTGAAGAAATGAACAACAGTCTCAAGACCACAAGACAGCGGAGCAAGGGAAGAAAGAGATAAGCAGTGACCCAGACCTTACCTGAAGCAAAACCAGAGCATTCAAAGCAGTAAGGAGGCACTGAGCGAAGATCGAAATATTGTGCAATGGAAAGAAGGGTTTATAGCAAACAGAATCTCAATTACACTCCCAAAACAAGTCTCCAAGATAACCAAACTGCTGGTCAAAAACACCTGCCAAGGGATATTCCTAACAGCAACGCAGGAAAATCCTGACCACTCTAAAGGGTGCTGTGAGGGAGATAAACCAAATCAATGGGCAGATTAAGACAACTTATTCTGAATGCTATCCTGAATGCCAGAGCTCCCTTTTCCCTACCTTCAACCTGATTCTGAACAGAAGGAAAGGGAGATGGAGTGTGTAAATGGAATTTCTGCTACAGGCCTTCTCTAAATGAGATACTGCAGGAAAGCAGAGTCTATGGTCTATTTTCCTCACTCTTGCAGATTTTCCTGGCAGCATGGGACAGCAGCCTGAAAACCACTTCTATGGCTCCGGCTGGCATGAGGGTAGAAAAAAGCATTTTTGTCCTGCTTTTTGTAAAGTACTTCAACACTGTGGTGGTAAGATGACATGGCGGAGTGAAAGTCTCTTCTCAGGAAAATGCTACCTTTTTTTAGGCTATTAGTCATTCAGCTACAGTTAGAAACGTTTCTGTTGGTGGTGATGTGCGATTTCTGAGGTCTTGAGAAACATTCTCACAAATTTACATAGAACCTGAAATTATGATACTTTGTATAGCACGTCTCACATACAATTTTTTTTCACATCCTTTGCTCCTATTTCACACTAAATCAGTTATATTAAGAGACAGTGCTGCAATTGCACTCCTACCTGTCAGAATGCTGCATCAAGTTACAGCATTTAATTCCCAGGATTATCCTACCTTGGAAGCACAAAACACACCTGCTCCTAATACTCATCCTGTTTCCACACTGCAATGGAACACTAATAAGATTTTTTTTATATTCCTGTACTTCATAGGAGGTTATACAGCTTGAAAACTACTCAAAATCTGTCTAGGACTTTGACTCACTGAAGGAACATGAAACATGCTATACTTCTCATATCTTAAAAATGTTATTGACTTACTGACATGGCACCAAGTCATGCTTTAATTAATTTGTGTGGCAAGTTTTATGTGGCAAGAATTATTTTCTTAGATATGTTTCAGGAATTTTTAAAACCTTGCTATTCCATTGTATAAACAATCACGAAACTACAGTACTCTAGAGGGAAAAAAATCTTCTTTATCAAAATTCGTACTTCAGAGCAAATATTTACTATGTATCCTACTTCAGGATAGTATTTGCTTAATTGTTAAAGGAATATAATTCAAACAGCTATGCTATCATATTAAATCAGCTATAGTAGAGTATTTTAGCCCAGACTTGTATAGAAAAACAACATGAACCTCTTCATTGGAGAATATATTTTCTATTTATATACATTTGAAGAAGAAATCACAGAAGGGGAGAAAGTTACAAAAATCTACCATCTGATCTCCATATAACATAAATCTAAAAACACTGACCAAAATTTTTAATTTCACTATGAAAACAGTTCCAATAAGGTAAGGAAGGGTTGTTAGTTTTTCTACCATTAGATGCATTGACTATATATATATATATATACACACATATATATAAACATTTCAGTATTTTAAATCCATAATAACATTCACTTTAACTGAGGTATGACTAAGCAGAACTTCTGCACTATCTGAGCTTTCCTCTCTGAAACAGAGCAGCAAACTGCCCCCAACAGCCATCCTTACCCTGCATTGATACCTCAGACCCTTGCTGTAAGACTCGGCCAAGGTCATAGAGAAAGTCAGCACTGTAATAAGCCTGTGACCCCAAATCCTGGTGAGACCTTGCTGCCTCTCAGCAAGTTGTCCAGAAAGAAAATATTCTGCACACCATTACCCATCTTCTGCCTCACCCAGCACTTGTCACACAGTCAAAAGCTGCATCAAACAACATTTCATGCTACATGCTGACAGACAAAAGCAAGTTTAGAATTACTCTTCACAGTGTAAAGCCTCAAACATTAATTGCATATATAATAAGATTGCTAACATGCTAAATCAATGTCAAGAACGAGATTTTTTTTTTTTATTTGCGTTCCTGTACTGCCACCTAAAGATCAGACTGAAAAACAGGAACAGAAGAGGACAACAAGACTTTTATCTGTAGTCCTGAAAATGAGCAGTAATGATTTTTCTGATACCTTGTTTTGAACGAAGATCACTCCAGATTCAACCAGATTCATGAAAAAGTTCGATTCCACATTCCAGTTTAGCAATACTTCACTGTTTTTCTAATTTCCATCCATTACAAAAAAACCCCAAACATTGAGATCTGTGTATGGATCATGTATGGATTTATTTACTCACTAATTTAATGAAGTCCATTCAATAAAAAGCCACTGCCTTTAAGAAAGTCCCTTTGGACAGTCTTATCTATAAACTCTGTCTGGCCACAGTATATTTTACAAAGGAAGACTATTGGTGGAAAAATATTTTTAACTTCCTTATTTAACTTTTTAAATTTAATTATATCACCATTGTGGAAAAAAAAGAATAGATAACCTTTCACGATATAACAAGTTGGTAACACTACTATTTCTCCCAACAAAACATGCCCTGGTTATCCATCTACATCCAAACACTTCAGATTTGTTTTTATTCCACCTGTTGCTGCACTCAACCCACCTTCCAAAGTCTGCAGCCTCTCACAACTTCAAATTGAAAAGATACAGACAGTAGCCACCCCGAAGGACTCTGATGTCACCAGTCAAACTTCATAAATATATTAGCTAAAAATCTGTTTGCTTGGGGTTTGTTTGAGTATGCTGAGGCAAGATGCAAGCGTGACCTGGAATACATCGTCAAATTTTTCTCTGAGAAAACGAGGACACATTATCTTAAACCAGAAGCTAAGGCGTCCTGAGAGAAAAAGGACACAGAGCAAATCACAGTGACTGTTTCAACATACAAAACTTAAAGTATTTTTAAAATAAAATAAACCAGAAATAAAACAAACAAACAAAAAGCTAGCAGTACTGGATTTTCTGCTCTTTTCTTTATTTCTTGGCAATTATATTTGGGTTTGGATTACCTACCAATATGTTTCAGGTCTTAATACACAGATCTACGAACAACTCATCACAATGTGGCTTGCTGGGAAATTGCTAAAGGTTAGAAAACAGGTTTGCTTGTTTGTTTCTAAACAAACACAGAAAGGTTACGCGAGTTTGTCAGTTTGCACCCGTAAGGATGTGGGGGAAGACGGAAGGCGTTTATTTAACGCATGTCTCAAAACCACGTGCTCCTTAAACGGGATAAATCTGCGCGGTCGACAGGAAGCTCAATTAATATTTTATGAAGGCTGGCGCCTCGTCACCTCTGCGAAAGCCCAGGGCAGAGTTCCGTTTTGTCCCCGCCGGGCTCAGGAACACCTAAGGGAAAACTGGAGCCTCCAGGTACCGCCAGCCCAACGGGAAAACGCCGCGGCGCAGCGGCGGCGCAGCGGCAGCGCACCGAGCCACGCCGGCACTGCCGGCTCCGACCAGCCCGGGAAACTCCCACCAAATTCCGGGCGTCCGGGAAGAGGCGAATGCGCAAAAAAAAGCCTTTTAAAAAAAAAAAAAAAAAAAAAAAAAAAAAAAAGCCCCGACTTAAAGGAGCGGCTGGAAGCAGCAAGTCGCGCCCCTCAGCCCCGGCGGCACCTGGCTGCCGAGACCCGGCACAGCCGCCTCCTCCTCCCTAGGAGAGAAACCCACATCCCTCCCATCCCGCACAGCACAACCATCTGCTCTCCGGGAAACAGAGCCCCCCCATCCCACGCCGCACTGCCCCGCCCCAGCGGAAGGGGCGGTGCTGCCCGGGAAGGGTGGCCGTGCTGTCCCGCAGGTACCTGCGCAAGCAGCGTTCGCATAGGCTGCCCAGCTGCTCCTTAGTGAGGACGTAGGCGAAGGGCTCGGCGCGGTAGAGCAGCTCGCCGGGCCGCACCCGCCGGCGGGAGCGGAGGCCGCTACCCTTGCCCGGGCTTGGGAACCGCTCCAGCGCCGCCGACTCCATCCTGCCGCGCGCGCCGCCACGGGGAGAGGGGAGCGCGGTCGGCCCCGCCCGCCGGCACGTGACGCGGTGCTGCCACCGCCATCTTAAGTCAGGGCCAAGGCCGGGTGGGGCTGCAGAGGTTGAGTTGAGGTTGTTCGTACTCCTGTGTCGTGGCACAGGAGTGGGCAGGACAGCTGCACTGAAAGGCCGTGGGGCAGAGGGCAGCCCTTTGACCGAAGAGGGGGTTAATAATACATTTAACAGAATCCCAGAATGAGTAAGGTTGGAAGGGACCAGAGTGGGTCATCTGGTCTAACCTCCCTGCTCAAGCAGGGTCATCCTAGAGCACATTGCACAGGTTTGTGTACAGACAGTTCTTGAATATCTCCAGTGAGGGAGACTCCACAACCTCTCTGGAC
Source organism: Corapipo altera (assembly GCF_003945725.1). NCBI lineage: Eukaryota > Metazoa > Chordata > Aves > Passeriformes > Pipridae > Corapipo > Corapipo altera. The sequence goes on from NW_020884923.1 coordinate 6,660,517, forward strand.
AATCTGTTCCAGTGCTCAGTCACCCACATATTCAGGTGGAACTTCCTGTGCATCAGTTTCTGCCTGTTGCCTCTTGTCCTATTGCTTGGCCCCACTGAGAAGAGCCTGGCTCCATCCTCTTGGCACTCTCCCTTCAGATATTTATACACGTTAGTGAGGTCCCCTCTTACTCATTTTTTCTCAAGGCTGAACAAGCCCAGCTTTCTTAGCCTTTCCTTGTAAGAGAATTTCAATTAACACATCACCCTGTGATGCCAACTGCAGTGGTTGTCAGTGTTTCCATGGTCAACTACAAATAGTATTCTGGAGTTTCTCCGGTTGCTGTAGGACTTTGTGGGTTGGTTGGTTTGTTTTTAAATGGAATGAGGGGCAGTCGTGAAATGTATAATCGTAAATCTTGTTAAGCACAATACAGGAAGCCCTTGTGATGCAGACACCTCACAGCTGCATCAAGTCAGCCTCAGAAGGAACCTGAAGCGATAGGAAGTCCATTAGCAGCCACATTAGCCTTGTCCAGCACCATTCCTGATTCATTCCTGTACCCACCCAACTTCAATGCTGACATGGAACTGCAAAAAAACACAAATGAGGACACTTCGAGGTTGCATCCCCGCAGCTTTGTATGTAATGGAGGGAACTTCTCCAGGTCCTACTCAACCCCAGCCCAGGACCATGTCCTCCAAGGGGCTGCAGGCAATCAGAGAGCCCCTCAAGCCAGGCAGCTGATGAGTGTTAACACAACAACTCTTCTTCATCCTTCAATGTACTGCAAAGGAAAATCATACTATTTTTGTATTGACACACAAGGGTTTCTCAGTGAGTTTTCTTCACTGATGCAACATTGAAACCAGCATAAAAGAGTCAGATCTGAGGCAGGGGCTTCATCATGTGTATACCCATTTGTTGCAAATGATACACCTTTCAGTTCATTATCTTGATCAAAATATTAAACAGTTTGGTTCACAAAGGAAGAGATATGAAAATGATTTTGTCAAAAAACACCCCAAAATAGGATATTTTATTTATGAACTAGCATCTGGATATATTTCTGGATCTCGTTGTGATCTGAACACAAAGAAGTATGGCTGGGCCAGAAACTGCTGGGTACCTAATCTCTGGCAGTGTTTGTCACTGACAATGCACCCCATACACCAAATTACTTCCTGGCAGATCCATCTGTTAGAGGGACCAGGTAAACGACAAGGGGAAAAGAAAAACACTTGCTGGATTAACTAAGACAGCTAATCTGAAATGTTGATGCTCAAAGCCCCTGAGATGATAAATTCTTTCTCTGTGGGCCTACATAGCTTTTGTTCATTTATGAGATTACACACTGTGATGCAAATTTACTTAGTCTGGTTTTCCTCATTATGCCTTTAGAGGGAGCTAGGGCTTGTGTTTTGGAAAAGGCAGTTGAGTCATCCTGTCAAAGCACAACGAGAAGACCTAGCAGTTCTGCAAAACAGGTGTGCGTTGCTAAAACACACTCAAGTTTTGTTCTCAGTAATGATTATTTCAGTTTGCAATTGTTTTCCTCCAAGTTGCAACAAAGTAATCAGGAATGACAGTATAAATATCCAAAATACTGCTATTGGGAAGAATCATGTCACAAAATTTTCACAGAAAAATTTATTTTAACATTCACTTAAATGCTGCAGTGATGTAATTCATTACCAAAAGAACTGACAGCAATCTGGCTGTCAGTGAAATTATTATACACATTACTATGTTTATCTTTAGCCCTCCTAGCAAATTTTTTAAAAGTGTTCAATTACAGTGGTGGTGTGAGATTCTCAAGAATTATCCTTAACAGTTATTAAAATATTAGATGGTTAGCTCTGTATTTGGCTTGTATGCTTTACTCCTTCACCTATGTGATCTTCTGCATTTCCCTGTCTATGCTGTTTTATCGAGTTTCTAAGCAGACATTGCCCAAAACCTGTGACAAAAACAAACCCAGTAATAACAGAAGGTAACATCTATACCTATTAGTGCATAAATTTAAGAAATGAATAGTCAAACAATATGCAAAAAGCATAAACTTCAAGTCCTACCTGTGAACTGCAAAAGGTGCACTCAGGGAAGAGCTAATATGAATATACATTACCAGAAATAATTTTCATTATTTTCTCAGTTTTCCATGTCAGGTTTTCTCACTCACATGTCCCATAACACAACAAGTTCTCGCAAAGTACAGAAACATATCTGAGGGAATGACAGTCTACTGTCTCTCTCACACACAAACAAAATTAAAACCACAACCTTGAAGAGCCCAGCTACTCTAGCAAAACCAAAGTATGAATAGCTGAAGGGACTTCCATCAGTTTGGCATAAGTAAAATAAGCCACAGAAGCCCAAGATCAGCTTTTAGCTGACATCACATTTCAAGTGATGCAAAAGCGTAATTGTAGTAATAGAGTTTTTTTAGTATGGGTAAGCTTTTAACACATCATAAACATTTTCATTGCAGTGTTGGATATTTTGACTTCTGTACGAAGAGCTGATTCTGGATATCAACATCTACATGGTATAGGCTGGTCTGCCTAGGAGGGCCATTCAACACAGTCTTTAAGCAATGGTGATCAGTGGAATGCCCAGTTTGGATGTTTTTGAAAATATCAATGAGAATTTTCTGAGAAGCATAATGATACTCAGGCTATATATTCCAATAAGTGGTTATTTAGCCCCTGACTATATGTAGTTGAAGTTATTTCCTGTTATCAGTATGGTGGTTTTATATGACCAAGTCATACACTGGACCTAAACAAGTCAGACTTCTCAACAGCTATTTGAAGTGCATGACACATTCTGGACAGAAGCAGCTCTCAAGGCATGTAATGAGGGCACTTTTGTGGGAAATACCACTTAATTGTGGCTGATGCTGCTGAATTAGTCATACTTCCTTGCAGCCAGGAAACACTGTAGAGGAAGTTTAGCTCTTCTATCTCAAGACAGCATGTTTTACAACATGAATTTAGAGAAACAATTGCAATAATGAAATAATTCACATTCTGCTCTTTAGTCATAAATGTGCAATAGCCATTCCAAACAACACAGAATCGGAATTTTTCTGGGAGCAAAATATGGCTCAAAACACAAAATTTTGGATTGTACAAAATCTGTGTTACTAATGGCCTAGAATAGCTATCAAGTGACTTAGAATAGCTATCAAATAATGAGTTGAAATCTTGTAAGCACAGAGAAATCTTTTATGAACATGTGTCTCTTGAAGAGGTCTCTTCACTTTCAATGTTGGTGTGCTAATAAAAAATTGATTCTAGAATGTAAAATTAAAAATCACTGCAGAAGTATTTTAAGCACAAAGTCATAATAAATTTCACTCACAGCAACAGATTTTATCTGTTAATTTTTTTTTACTAGGAACTTTACAAAACCATTCTACTGTTATTTGTGTCTTCCCTGCCTCAATTTCCTTCAAACGACAGAAGCACGCTTACACAGCTCTTAGCTGTTTCACCTATTTGGGGTCTTATGAATAGAATCAACTACATCAAGGGTTGAAGACTTGCTTACATTATGAGTAATTGACTATTTCATTTGGTGTTTCTTAACTACTCCTAATTTCCCTTGGGCTTCATATGTTTGCTGCATGTTGCGTTCTATCAGCTGGGGACAGCCAGCGTTCCTAATTTTAGCAGTGACGTTAAAACAGCCCACACAGGGAAAGACGCAGTAGCTGTTGAGAAAGGATACAATGTGAGTGAATAAACATCTCCCACTGACTTCTTGTTCTTTCTGGAAAAGTTACTTGTTATTTCCATTTTCTCAATGTTTACAGAAGAAAGGTACAGGTTTGCTAATTAAAGGCTTGCAAAGCTCAGGTTGGAATTTTCAATATGCAGCCCCACAGATTGCGTTCAGCCTGACAAAACAATTAATTCAACATGTTTCTCAGGAAGCCTCAGGTTCTTCCTGTCGCACTTGAATGTCTTAAACTACACCACACAATCTGTTTCTCAAGTTTTATGTTGATATTTCTATCAACATTATCACTATTACCTGCAAGGCTGAGCTCTAATTATTAAAATGCTCAGTGCTGAACAGGTCTAGTAGCCAGTATATACACATTCCACCTTAACAACCCCTTACAACCACATCTACTACGTTAATTACTACAAGGTCACAAACCCTTCCTCTGGATCAGAAGTGAACTGACTATAGAATTCAACTTGACCTTCTAATTCCAAATTTCTTATTGGCAAAATTTCTTATTAACTGGGTACCATAAGGACCAAGTTTACTTCTGTTTCTATTTGTGTTTGTTATGATTTGAATATAGTTAATAATAAAAAAATTAGGCAATTGCCATCACAGTCATGTAATTTTCTTCCACAGGCAGATGGATGGTACAAATGATGAGCACCATTGGAAAAGACTTAGCATCTCTAAAGTTATCATCAGCGTAGAAACTATGATATATAGGTGCTTTAATATGGGATGCCAAAAGCCATTTTTTGGCAGCTCCTCTATGAAACAGTATTGGAAGAGCAGGTGCAACACTTAAAAAAAAAAGTGTTTTACCGAGTAGCTGTGTCATGTGTGGTTCACGTTTCAGAGGTTTGTGTATTACATTGGTCTTGGGAGAAAAGAGAAAATAAAAAAAGCAACCACAACCCTGCAGTTTGGAAATAATTGAAAGGACTAGATATACTGTGGACCTTCTCTGAAGTATGCATATGAATGTTGTAATCTCAATCTCATGCAAGATCACAGATTTGAAGACAGAAAAACATAGGAAAAAATAAATTTGCACCAAAGTTTTCAGCTAATCAGTGTAATTAAAAAAAATCTATTACTTTATATCTTAAATAGATATATCTTAAACATATCTTAAATATATTTAAGATACTCAGAACAACTGAATTGTGCAACATTTTCAAATGTCGGTGCCTATTTCAAAATACTATTTCTGATTTACTGTATCTGGCACAGTAACTCACAAATTAGTGCACTTTCAGAAATGGGAAACTTTGCTCTCCCACCATGATAGAAAATGGTTCCTGTAAACCTTACCATGAAGATCATCTCTTCTGAGAAAGTCTATCATGTTAAATCTTAAGTGAAATTGCAGTTTTCTCTTTGAAAAGCATTTTTGAGGGTTATTGAACTGTACATGTTAACCTGAATTTATATACTGTTTTCCTAGTTTCGAGTTCTGCCCTTGTATTTATGTGAATCAGAAGTAACTGAAGAGGTGGCTGCCTCAATTTTCCATAAACATACAGAGGAATATGGCAAAGAGAGTTACGCAAAGGAAAGGAATACAAGTAGTAGAGGGTTGGTTAAAAATTATAACAAGAATGTATGACAAACCTTTACATACAATTTAAAACTTGAAAGTGAAGTGAAAGTTTACAGTCAACATTATCCTACAAAAGCTGTAATCCTGCAACAGTAGAAAGTACCGAGTGGATAGCATCAATTAATCAAATCCATAGACCTAATTAATTTTCACTACCCATGTATTTATTCACGTACAACAGTAATTTTCACTTTTTCCATCTCTTACATGAATACCAAAACCATTTTTATAATGACATTTCTCCACTTCACATTTGTGTTCAGGGTTAAACATTGCTTACACTTAGCCTTAATGGCAGATTTCTGGCGACCATTAGATCTCCTCATTTTAAGTCCACAATTATGCAATATTCCTTCCACTTACAGACTCCTGCTCTTACAGTAGGAGTCTCTGTATTGGCTCAGTAAATGCTGCTTTCCAACAGCATCAAAATAAAACAATTTTTTTTCAGTTCATGTTTGAAATGTTATTAGCACACAGTTAAAGATGTTTATTTAGACAGTGGTGGTCTTACATTTTATGCATTGAATACTTCTCCTAGTATGTTGGTATAAGACATCTTTCTGCAACAACGGCAAGATATTTTGATTCAAAGTGTGTGTGGGTGATCAGCCTAGGAGACAAGCATTCTCACAGAACAATAGGTAAGACAGTTACCATCTAATGAGACTGAAAAAGGTGGAATTGCTTCCGTTAATGCAAGTTTGCCATTCATAGTCAATTTACAATGCAAGTTATCCGAAACAGAGACATGAACAGAAAGCAAGCCTAAAATCTTCATGGCTTACACTGTAACACCAGCAACACTCAGAGACAGTCTGCAAATTAAGCCTCAGCCTTTCCAGGAGTTTCATCATAACATTACAAAAGCTTACCAGCAGCTTCAAGAGAGCTGTGGCCTACCTAGCAGAGGCAACTGAGGCTGCTCAGTTTTCCATCTGCAGAAGACCACAATGAATGCTTGTCACATCTGTACTTCACACTCTGCTTAAGAAATACAATTCTGTGTTTGCAGTGTTTTGGGCACTGCTGTTTTCCAAAGTCTGAAAATAGCTCAGCCTTCACCAAAGGCATTTTATTAACTTGTACTTTGCTAAAGAGGCGTAGTTTTGGCCACAGTGCTTCCCAGAGAGTACAGTATAGAGCACAGAACCAGTACAGCCTCTCAGCCTTATTGGACAACAGAACAGTTACACGGTAAGATAGGAAGAGAAATTAGGAACAGGTTGTGTTATGGAGTACTATGGCTAAAAAGAGAATTTTAAGAGCATGTGGGTATGGCTAAAAAGAGAATTTTAAGAGCATGTGGGTTTGAAGTAAATTTTTTGTACATGTATTACACATTAAACAAAAACATGGGCAACGGTTTCAAATAAGATGATTTTATTTTCATTTTTCCAAATTGTTTATACAGCACTGAATATTCTGGTGACCTTCAGACCTAAAATAATCCCCATACACATATAGCTGTTTGTGTATTGAAATCCAGTACAGATTGTCCTGTGTTATTTTCAAAAGAAAGAACTGTTACAACTTTTCCCTACAGATATTACAATCTTTACTTAAAGCAACTCCCAGTTACTGTTTTATCATGCAGTCATTACTTTGTCCTATAGTAACACACCACTAATTATTTATTAATATTTTGTTGACTTGAGACTGCAAGGTTTTTAGATAACGAGACAATATAGCAGACTCAGTGGTTATAAAGACCTATGTTTTTTTGTAATCTGTCCAAAAGGCATTCAAATCACTAAGAACTAAAATACAAACCAGACAAATAATCATTATTTGGTCTGTTAACTTTTCAAATGTTGTAAATATACAGCAGTGTAACAAAAAGTTCCATTTAAGTTGTACATCCAAAAGCAGCAAGTGACTAGTAAGTTCCCAGAAAAGTTGCAAAGTTTGTCCATTCCAGATAGGATTGTGCTCAAATAACTGCAAATCCATTACTTTCATCCTGTACAGAAGGGCTCCTGTTACTTGCTGAATTTATTTTCCTGTTTGGACAGGAAATCATCTAGCTAATTGTATCTGTGATTTTATTTAAACCGTTTCTCATCAAAGTAATCTTTCGGAAGCTACGGTGATCTTCCAAAAGCTTTAGTTTTATAAGTTTATGGTCCTTACACTTTCCAAGACTTCATCATAGAACCAGGTTTCAGTAAACATACTAGAATTTTGTAAAGCCTCAAAAAGACGCCTGTAGTCTTCTGGATACAAGTCACGCATTGCAGCATTTTCTGGAATTTCTAGCGCTTTCAGTAATTTGCCACCATTGTCCAAGCTCCATGAACTGAAACAAACAAACAAAGTCTTAATGAGCATTCCTTTCTGTGAAAAATTAAAAAGCAAGAAACATTATCTGAAGGTTCACTTCACTCTTTCACAACTTCTAGAAGTTAACCTCTTCCTACAACATAAGTTATTTTCAATTCATACTGCAAACAGGAAGAAACATCTGCTAATAAGACACATAAATACCAAATAAAGCCCCCAGCAGACATAGCCAATACCAAACCACATAAGTCTCTTCATTACAGGGTGGGTGTCCTCTTCATTACAGAATGGGCGCCTGCCCTCCCTCCCTCATCCACCTGAAATGCGTAAATCAGTAACAGGCATTACAGCATAAAAAGGGGTTATTCTTCAGTGCCTGGGAAATTAAAGCCAAGGCAATCCTCAAGAAGATGACTCAGTATAGCATGACTTAGTGACTTACACCTCCCAGGTATTTTCTTCTATATATAAACAGATGTATCCACTCTCTCTCCATCTACAGCATTGCTATGTATGAAAGCTAGACCTTTATAAATGTGCACATACATTAAACTATTTCCCAGACAGGAAAAGGGTGTATAAATACACAGAAGATTCAATTAGAAGCCTTCAACTTCCTGGCTGAAGGACTGAGTTGAAATGAGGGACACCAGTGAGCTTCAAGAGAGAAATCCATTAAGGCTCTTTGCACTTTCTTTGCTAAGAGAGTTACTGGAATTTAGTAGCTTTTTCTTCTTTCCTCTTTCTGGAAATTAACTTTCATAAGCTATTATCAGCAAGTGAGAAGTATATTCATTATTTTCATCAGCAAGTAGAAGTCAATGCTTTCCAGACTGTAAAGACCTTCCATTTTTGGGAAACAGAAATCTACTGATCATAAACCAAACATGAATAGCTCCAGTGTAATACCAAAAAAAATAAATTACAGTTTCATAATTAGTAAATAAGTCTAAAGCCTAATTTTTTAATTAGATAACAGCCATTTGAGGACATCCTCATTCCACCTTCAATAACCTTCAGCTGTTTTCATTAGCATGACTTTGATGTCTGTTACAAACTGAAACTTTTTCAGCTTTTAATTTCTATACCTGCAAAAGTCTTGGCGGCTTTATTATTATGTCTGTAAAGTAAGTGAAAACTTCTTGCAGATACATGACCTCACCCCCATTGGAGGTACAGAGAATTACTGCACATATACATCCCAAATCTTCTTTTGCAAAGCCTAGCCATGATGATGACATTCTAAATACTTGTCGACCTTTCTGTCAAACCTCAAGTTTTTATTATCTGTAAATACGGGCCAGGAACAGTCCCCAAAATACTGTATTGTGGGCTGCACAAATGAAATCTTCTATTCTACATGTAGATAATTAATTTTAAAAAAGCACAGTATTTCATCTGCAAATAAATACCTCTTTGAGAACATATGTTAATATTTTCCTATGTTTCTGTGAAAAAAGTATAAAAACTGTAATTCTTTCTTACTTACTTTAGTCTATCACTAAGTCTAGACGTAGGTTTAGCAAGACACTGTTTCACCATGAAAATAAAGGTAGCTGCATTTGTGGGCTTCAAGCCTCCTGTAAATAGATTTTGCTGAGGAGTCAGTCGTACCAAACATAAATGGTCATTTGGCAGCCACTGCAAGAAAAACAAAATAAATCACTGAAAAGATGATAGACAGTGTCTGTCTTTAGCTAAGAGTTTCATTTTCACCACTACTAACATTTCTTATTAGAAGCCTTAACTTGATGATTTCATTGGAAGATAAGGCTTTACCTCTGCTGTGCCCCAAACAGGAAAGGAAATAGAAAACAAAATAAACATACTATCACATACAAGTTCAGTTTTAAGACTGAACTTTCTTAGTTGAAATAGACAATACAGGCTTGATGTGAGCTTTCAAGCTATTATAGTATTCCTATACTATGCAAGGCATCAGATCACTTCAACTACCTGCCTTCTGTATATAAAGATGGAATTGAGTGTAACGCTAAGACAATATTGCAACTCAATTTTATGAAATTGGGATGGAGTCTTTAACTGAAATAAATGTACTTCTGTATTAGCAGCAATGGATATATTGTCCAGTAGGTCTCACATTTGTACTTCTCCTAAAGCTGTCACAATACATCTTGCATAATCCACCTGATATGCCTCTCTACACAGTTTTTCAGCAACACAGCTAAGCACGTAAGGCACACCCAGTCACTTACATTCACTTTTATCTTAAAGAAACATTGCAAACAACACTCAAACCATAGCAGTTTTCTGGGGAGGGTAAAACCAAATACTAAGTAAACATGCTTTTATATTATCAGAATTAAATAGGGATATGCTTCTTTTACACAAAGGAACATCATTACTTCTTTAAAAGAGAAAAGTGAAGAAGTTTACAAAAGGTATTTTTGCACTTCTCAAATTTAAGCTTTGATACTCATGCTTTTCAGCAATTAGCTATCACATGAAATGTATAATGGAGATATGAGTTACTATTTTAATCAAAACCAGCAGGATAATGATTGTGTTATTAACTGTAGTAACATTTGTTTTGTTTAAGCAAGTAGATGTTTCCCTGTCAGTAACTTTTTCTGAAAAATACCTCTTAACATTCCTTTATGCTATTTATTTACCATATTTTTTCCATCACAGACACTAAAGATAATAGTTTATTTCAGTTTCTAAGTGCATAGCAATTCTTCACTCACTTTTTGATGAATCTACATGCTGCTTGTAAATTTTCATTAGAACACTTCTTAAAAATACATTTATAAATGTTGCTATAAAGTTATTTTAACCTTTAATAAAAAGTGGTTTAACTACATCTTTAAAAGAAGAAAAGTGTACACTACAATCTTACCTTAGATTTTGGTATTGCCAGGCTCCCATTTTTCAAATCAGTTGCAAATGATGACCAAGGTTCCTATGGGAGGAAGCAAATATATAACAGAATTAAAGCATTTTGTTATAATAGAATAGACTATTTCAGTTGGCAGGGACCTACAACAATCATCTAGTCCAACTGCCTGAGCAATTCAGGGCTGACGAAGTTAAAGCATGTTGTTAAGGGCAATGTCCAAATATCTCTTGGAGCATCAACCACCTCTCTAGGAAGCCTGTTCCAGTATTTGACCACCCTCTTGGTAAAGAAATGCTTCCTAATGTCCAATCTAAACCTTCCCTGGCACAGCTTTGAACCATTCCAATGTGTCCTGTCACTGGTTACTAGGGAAAAGAGCTCAGTACCTCCCTTTAGCCTCCCTCTACTGAGGAAATTGTAGAGAGTAACGAGGTCACCCCTCCTCAGCTTCCTTTGCTCCAAAAAAGCCAAGGCCTCAGCTGCTCCTCATATAGCACTCCTTCCAGCCCTTTCACTGGCTTTGTTGCCATCCTCTGGATGCATTCAGAGATCTTTACAACCTTCTTAAGTTGTGGGACCTAGAACTGCCCAAATATTCAAGGTAAGGCTGCACCAACTCTAAATTCAGTGGAACAATCACTGACCAGTAGATGATGCCATGTTTGATGCACCCCAGGACGCAGTTTGCCCTGCTGGCTGCCAGGGAACAAACTGATGACTCGTACTGAACTGCTGCCAACCAGCACCCCCAAGTTCCTTTCTGCAGGGCTGCTCTCCAGCCACTCCTCTCCCAATTACTACTGGTACTCTATGCTAGGTGCAGAATCCAGCATTTTTACTTGTTTCATTTCATCCTGTTAATCGTTGCCCAATGCTTCAGGAAATCTGCTAATGGTTCATTCAACTCCTGCATCCAGATTGTTGGCAAATATATTGAACAATATATTGGCTCTCAAATTAAACCAGTGGTCAGCCAGGTGTAGCCCCATTCAGTGCATCCCTCTGAGCTCTGCCATTCAGCCAGTTCATCATCCAGCACACCATGAACTCTCATCCTACAGCTGGACAACTTCTCCAGAAAGATGCTGTGAGGGGCAGTGTCAAAAGCCTCACTGAAATCCAGAAAAAGGACACCCACCACTTTCCCTTCATCCACTGGGCAGGTGACCTTATCACAGAAGGGTGTCAAGTGAGTTAAACAGGACCTTCCTTTGTGAATCCATGTTGACTGTGCCTGATGATTGCATTATTTTTCAAATGCCTATCAACAGGACCCAGTAGAATCTTCTCCACAATTTTTCCAGGTACTGAGGTTAGATTGACGAGTCTGTAGTTCACTGGCTCTTCCCTCACACCCTTTTTGTAGACTGGAATAACACCGGCCAGCTGCCAGTCAGTAGGAACCTCCCTAGACTCCCGAGACCTTTGGTAGCTAACTGAGAGAGGTCCTGCCATAGTTTCCACTTGCTCCTCAGTAGTCTGGATTGAATCCCATCAGGCCCCATGGACTTGTGAACATTCAGCTGATACAGCTGGTCCCTTACAATTTCAGTGTCTGCAAATGGAAAGTCACTGTTCCCACACCTGTGGTCCTCCAGCTCAGGGGACTAGGCAGTCCAAGGTGTATCAGTATTACTAAAGACTGAGGCAAAAAACACATTAAATGCCTCCACTTTTTCTTCATCCCTGTTAGTCAGATGACCATCTTCAAAGAGTATCATTCTTCAACTCCTTAATACATACCCCATGATATAAGGTATTTGGAAGACAATAGATAATGAAACTTAATTTTAGATTAGAAAAACACTTAAAACTATGAAGGTAGGTTCCTAGCAAAACAGAGCACAAAGAAAGGTAAATCTGAAAAGCATAAACTAAGTGAAAGTTGATGGCCATGTGTTCATGTGGAGGTGGGGGAAAAACATAAACAATTTTTAAAACTATATCATATTATGTTTGACAAGGTAAGATAAGTACTGACTAGCAGAAGAAGCAGGTATGCTTGAAGCATGAAAGCAACAGGACTCAAAAAAAATTTCTACTGAATACAGCTCAGGAATTCCAAAGCATATAGGATGGCAAAAATTCAGAGGACAGTGGCTTGCAATAAAAATACTGACATCATAGTGAATCATGATGCTGCTTAATGAGAGTTTTACACAAAACATGAGTGTTTCAGCTTTTTACATCAATAATTTCTACAAAAGTTTTCAACAGTTCTCCAACTAATTTAAACATTAAATTAGCTTCCAATTAGTTTAGGATAGTAAACCACTATAAACTCTTTTCTAAAATCACGTCCATAGCATTAGGCCACATCAGCTGGTACAAAACACTTACCTTGTGCAGTAATTCAATTTCACATCCTATTTGCGCAAGTACAGTAAGTGCTTGATAAGCCCATGCTTCCCCAGGCTTTGCTCTTAATACCTAAAAAATGGCAGAGAAAGAGGTTTTTGTTGCAAAAACTAAGACTGTTCCTTTATCTAAGCAAAATCCTCATTCAAATACATATAAATACAAGTAGTAAGAAATTCAGTTAAGTCAAAGAAATTCAGTTAAGTCTAAAATTCCAAAGTAGAGTTACATTAAGCCTCGAATACATACTTTGTGATATTTTAGTACATCTTGTCAGAAGACCCAACTAGAAGACGTTATAACAGGCTAAGTATTTCTTCCCAGCAGTTATTTGGATAACTGAACTGTGTATGAATCTCCAGCACATAGTTTCTGGTCCCTTTTAAGGCAGAGAATTTTCACACACAAGAGAAGCAGGGATCATATTACATATTACGGTAATATTACATATTACCGTAACTTTGTCAGAGTTATCAGCTTGCACTGGCAAAGTAATATTCCCAAGAAGACATGCAAGCAGAATAAGTAAAACATCAGGTGACCTCACTGAACATTAAGCAACTTGCTCAGTCATCATCCTGATCAATATTACAGATCAAACAACTCTCAGGACAAGAAACAAAGAAAAGCTTGTTATTATTCTCAAACAGGGCCAGGAAAGAAGTAGATTGTAGCAGGGAGATTTAACTTGTCATAATAGATTTACACAGCCTTGTCATATAATAAGAAACCAAATCAAAACAACCAACAAAAAGGAACAAACAATGCCCACTAAAAGAAGGTTCCAATAGCTTTTACTACACAACTCTCATTTAACAGGGTTCACAATAAAGCCATAAAACTTAATTTAAAAAAAAAAACCCAACACAGCGACTGCATAAAAAGAATGAGCTGCCCTGTATTTACTCAAAAATCTGGCCATTAAAAACATGCCATGCAAGTTGGTATTTCAGTGGTGTCCAACTTGTCATTTCACAGAAGATACTTAAGACTTTTAATTTTTTTTCAGTGAGGTGTTAGACACAGCACAGATTGTGTAAGCAGACCTCAAAGGCTTACAAGTAATTAAAGGTTTATGGCTCTGGCTCTGTATGAACCTCCCAGTTTCTCGGGAAAAAAGGTATCCTTGAAGTATAAGTACAGTTCTAGAGCTTCCAGACAGCGTAAATTAGGAACATCAGAAAACCCAGAAAGCAGCTCTGTGCCTTAGTGTACAGAATATTAATAAAAAGGTGTGTAAATCATTACATTTTGGCTCAGTTCTTTTCAGTACTGCATACAAAAGCAACTCAACAGGACAAGTGCATCTCATTGATTATGGTATTTAGTAACTTGGAATCCTCTACCCGAATCCTTTTCACTTGCATTTTGAATTCAGTCTTCGTTGACTATTACATGCAACTAGTAAACAATTTTGTTGCAAAAGCATGTTACAGAATTTAAGCACCTCACAATTTACAATGGAAAGCAGCTAGTCTGCTGCTGCATATTCTTCTCAAGGACCGGTCTTCACATTTGTAAGATTTGTGGTTATATGACAAGAGAATGTTTCTTGACAGTGCTGTCACTGCATAAAGAGAACCAGTGGGAAACAGACAAGACTTAAAAACTCTGGTAGAAAAAAAATTCACTAGCAAAAACATTAAGCATACAATATAAATGAGTTTGTGTTCTGTGAAGCACTACATCTTCATTACCTGTAAAATACCTTGAACATACCATGTATTCTTTTTCACTTATGAAGAGGTTGAGTTCTACTCTTCCGTATTTGTATATGGAATTGCATTCATATAGGCCAAAAAGAAGCCTCCAAAGTCTGTTTCTTTCCAATGTGTGTGGCATGATTCCAAAAATTCTCAGAGGTACATCTGTTTCAATAACATGTAAAGGTATTTTTAAAATTTTGCAATACATATTAGACAATCTCATTAATTCTAATGTCTAAACTAGAAATAATTAAGAGAAGAAAGTCTGTGAGCTCTTGTTGTTCAAGAATGAATACAATTCAAGCCTTAGTCAAAGTTAAGCCCAGTTCGTGTTAGACTAAACCTTTAACAGACAAGAAAATACTTGATATCCCATATTGCCACATGGGGTATTTTTTGAAGCTATCATGAGTCTAAGAAAAGTTGAAATGTAGAAAATAGTATCCATTAATTGAGCACATATATTTAACAGAACATATACCTCAAGCAAATCCCAAAGATTTTGCCAAACTGCCTATGCACCCTCCAAATGTATTTGTAACATGTGATCATATACCTGCCCTCCAAGGAACTGCTGCTACACCCATGGTTTCAAAAAGCTTGTCAGAGCACACGGCAGGTGGTTTCAGTGTTCCACTCACCAAAGGATCCAGTCTGCAGAAGTCACCATAAATGACCTTTAATTGTCCATCCAGGCTATTCTCTAGGGACTGAATAAAATCGGCTTCAGTTGAAGAAATCTGGATATAGTAACTGGTCTCACAAAACATCCCACCCAAACAAAAAATATGTTCAAGCAGTCAACAAGAGTCAAATCTCAGAGCTGCTTCTTACAGCTGATAAAAAGAATTGCTTCTTTCATTGTGCTGGGCATTTTGACATTTTTTATGCTGTGCAACTTCAGTGCCATTAAAACAATTCTTAAATTACTACGATGTTCTGCAATGTTTTTCCTTAAAAAAATCCTAAACTATACTCAACTAAACAAACCATTTCATTTAATGATTTACAACTAGAATTCTTCATATACACAGAGAGAATGCCTTTTATACACATTTTAAGTCAGAGGGTGAGTTGTTGGTTCCAAACCAGCACTATAACACCATCCTTCTAGCACAGCTTCTGCAGCTCAGTGTCTGACCCCCCTAGAATCCATGAAAAGCCCAGGTGAGCAGGAGAGGACAACACATGTGTCTTAATATGTAAGTGTCAATTAAGATAAGCAGAATAACTAAGAGCATTTTTACAGATTTCTTAAAGCTACATATGGACCTCTTATTTAAACATACACAAATACAATGACTCTGATTAATATTACTTTCAAATTTATCCATGAAACTATTCATAGAAAGACTATGTATGAACTTGAATTCCTGCATACACAAAACGTCAAATCAACTAATTAAAAAATATTCTACATATGCAATGTATAATACCAAACAATACTTACTGTTATTAGGCATTATGTCAGATGTTACAAGTAACAATTACTGTCTAATTCCTTTTTGATCCAACAGCTATTACAAATTGTAAGTTAATTTCTTATTTTCCCTTTAATTAGGTTTTAGAAACATGCAGCTGAATCGAAAGTGTACCTGTAAGTTTGGAAGATAAGCTAAGTTACTTTCCAGAGCTACCACTCTAATACCTGCATTGAGCAGAGTTTGAGTCAAGATTCCAGGACCTGAAGTGGGAAAATAAAAAAAAAAAAATTAAAAAAAAAATTTTAAAAGTGCATTTCTATTTTTAAGTAATGTCCTTTAGTGATTTTCTCAACACGACACTTGGGACATTTCGCCTTCAATGCATGAGAGCTTGTATTTGTTTAAACACACTTCAAAACAAGAGTTAGAAAAATCATTTACAGGCAGCCTGCCTGAGATTGCTCATTGAATTACACTAAGCACGGCATTACAATGAGATACTTAGGAACACTGGAGATAACGTTTCAAATACTTCTACTTTTTCTTCTGCCAACTGAAATATACTTTGAAATCGTACCCACATTATCTCTAGAGACAAAATAACACTCTGCAGAAATAAAAAAAAAAAAACCACAACCACAGACATTAAGTAACTGCAAAGGGCTACCTGTCTTGGGTGTGCTTTTACTGACAAAGTCCACTTACAAAACCACAATATTACGTGACAGACACTTACATCTCTGCTTACTCTATAGCACAGTTTGAACAGCAGCGACCCGCCAGGGTGGCGGGCTGGGACAACCCCCTGCACGGATCCTGTCCCGGGCAGCGCCCTAACGCAAGGAAGCCGCCACCCCGGCCCGAAATCACGGGAGAGGCCAGGCCCCGTGTCCTTCCCTGAGCACCACCATCCCTTCGGGGGGCTGGTACCGCCGGTGGCGAGGGCGGCAGCCCGCCCTGACCCCCCAAGGTCACCGTGGCGCCGAGCAGCGCCGCGCCCCGGCGGAGCCCTCCCGCCGGGAGCACGGCCGGAGCCCCGGAATAGCTCACCGGGCGCGAACTCGAGCAGGAGGGGCTGGGGGCCGGCCCCTCGCTGCAGGCATTGCTGCACGGTGCGCGCCAGCCGCGGGCAGGCGATGTAGCGGCGCACCGGCACGCCGCCCCGCTTCTCCCGCTGCACCACCTGCGCCTCCTCCGTCGCCGCCTCCGCCACCCGCAGGCCCCGGCACTGCCACCCCGCCGCCCAGCACGGCGACAGCCCGCACAGCAGCGGCCGCAGCGCCGCTGCCAGGAGGCGACCGCAGCCCGCGGCGCCCGGCGGGGCCTGTCCCGCCAGCATTGCCCGCAGCCCGCGCCGCGCCGCCAGCACCGGGTGCGCGATCGCCGCGGCAACCGGAGCGTCACTTCCTCCGCTGCCCGGCCTCGCCAGCGCGCTTCCGCCCCGCCGGCGAGAGCTCTCCTCCCTCCTTCCCTCCCTCCCTGTTTATGGTGCCCGCCCCGCACCGCCGCCAGCCTGCGGCAGCGCGGCGACACCAGCTCCCGCGCCTCCACGCCATGCCGGGCGGCGGGTCCCGGCCGCCCGAGCCGCCGCGGAGCTGAGGTGAGCTGACAGCGGCTCGTCCGCAGGAGGGGAAGGGGAGATGCTTCCCCCGGTGCCGCGCGCTGCCGCCGCCTCCTGCTCGTCCCGGCGCCGCCGGGAGCTCCAGGGTCGGGCCAGGGCCGCCGGGCGGGCGGCGGGAAGGTGCCGGTCCCGGTGCCAGTCCCGGTGGGGCTGAGCGCCCTGCCCGCCCGAGCCGGCATGGGCGGGCGCCGGCGCTGCGGCTTCTTCCCCCGGCGCGGTGTCCCTGGAGCAGAGCAGGCGGAGGGCTGAGGCGGGTGGCGGTGGCTCGGGAGGGGGAGGTTGGTGCCGGCCAGAAACGCTGTGCCGGTCGCCCCGTGCAGCGATGTGTGCGCTCAGTGTGCGGGTGAAGTCCCAGGAGCTACGTATTTAGTTTGAGGTTTGCCAGGGTGTTTCACGAGAGACTTTGATCTCCGCGTCTTCAGCTAAATAGTCACTTCGGGACTCGGGTGTTTGTATCGCCCTGCCGCCCTCAGCAGGTGCAGGATCCAGCTCCGGCGGAGCTCCGGTATCAGTCTCTGTTGGTTCGTTTCTGCTCGATACCTTGTTGCAATCGCGCTTTAGGTCAAACCAGTAATTCAGTAGCAGGGACGTTGTCCTTTCAGCAATGTCTCTAATGCCCTAACGAGAAATAACTTTTAAGAACATCTTCAAAACGTTATCAAGTTCTGCAAAACTGGAGTTCGTTCTTCAGGGGTACCTGTGCTAAAACCTGTCAGTGGCAGGTGAGTGGCCACAGTGCGATGGTGAGAGAGAATGCTCCCAAACGTGTTTTCCTACTCCCTGTCTAATTTGTGGAGAAGGCAAGAGAGATCTAGCAATCACACTGTATACTGGTCTTCAAATTAATGGTTCAAAAGTAGACTTTATGTTTGAATTTCTGAAAATTGCCTTATTTCTTATATCTCATTTCTCTGGTTGTGAAGTGAGAGATTAACACGTGCTTACTTACCAAACAAAGTCATTTTGTTTGACATATCTCTCTTAAACAGAAACTGGGACAGAAAATTGTGGCTTTGTTTTTCTCTTTTTGGCAGATCTGCATGTGGCGTGAAGAGGGGTTGGACTGAATTTAGAAAAGAATGTAAATCCCTTGTCAAATGCACGAGTTCTTCATAACTGAAATTTATATCCTCTGCTTTTTTACCTTGAGTGCTGTAATAGTTTTCCCTGTGCCTTAAGGGAAATGGACAGACTGTCCAGCTGGA
The DNA here is from genome assembly GCF_003945725.1 of Corapipo altera. Taxonomy (NCBI): domain Eukaryota; kingdom Metazoa; phylum Chordata; class Aves; order Passeriformes; family Pipridae; genus Corapipo; species Corapipo altera. The sequence goes on from NW_020884923.1 coordinate 6,679,297, forward strand.
TGATGGGATAGACCTCAATCCATTTTTAAACTGGACTTTATGTTTTTAATAGCTTTTTCCCTCTCTTACTAATTAGTCTGATAATTCAGTAATCTGTAGGACTTCCAGAACATCAAGCATAATTTGATTTTCTTAGAGTAAGTGTTTAGTCATGTCCTAATTCAGCATTCCTTATCAGAGTTTATGACAGCTATGGCCACAAAAAAATTAGGTATAGTTTTAAGCTTAATTAATTAATTTTGGAATTTTTTTGTTGCCAGTCGGAACACTCAGGAGTGCTTTGAATGGAGTATTCAGACTAATTGAGATTATTCAGAGGAGTGTTTTGGAGGAATCAAAGGCAAAATGCCCTGACAATTCTTCATACACTAGAAATGACACACTTTTCCTCATATTTTTATTTACTTTAGCTTAGCAATTGCCTGGATTGAACCACAGATCTCTATAGGCTAAACTTATGTTTTGGATTTTTTTCTGCCTACTAGAACTGCCAGATATATACTGAATCTTGCATGCGTAAAGGACTACCTCTTTATGACCTGGTCATTATCTTTGAAAAACTATTGAAACCCTAGGAAAATGGTAAGTTATGTACATTTTTTGTTTAGAAAATACAATGCAGAAAGTTGTTGAATATGTTAAAGTGTATCACAAGGACATTTGAACAGTTATTTTTATGTGAATGGCTGATCGTGCCATATATTTTCTAGTTTAATCCAGCTATCTGCACATGAAAATATCTGAATTTACAGTCTTACCTCATAGAGCCTTATGTCTTTATAATTTACATTCATTGTTGGGTGTGCTGAAATTATTGTTTCCTCCTAATTATTGTTTTCTGAAATAAATCAGAGGTAATCAAAAGAGCTACCTGTTCGTTTGGATTCCAGTCTATGCTTGCACCAAAAGAGCTCCTTAGTTGTATGGGTCAAAAAGATAGTAAGGAGATATTTTTCTTTTCAGTGGTTCTAAATACTTTGTGGATTTACCTTTATTTGGCTCAATTTAAAGCTTAGTTTTCAAGTTAATATTAAAGCACTAGTCTTTTAGTATTATTTTGCTATGTATTAACCACTTAGCCATAGCAAATATTTACAAATAGTAAAAGGAGTGGTAGGAGATTTCTTCAAAAGTGCTGTAAACGCTGCACACTCAGGAAAATAGTCTCTATAAATAATTATTTTTTTAAAATCAATCAGAGAGTATATTCACTTTTTTGCCATATTTTCTTGTCATCACTGTCCCCCACTCCAAACCCATACATACACAAAGGAAGTCTCCCAAGAACTGAAGTAGCATTTAATCCTACGCCTCAATCCCACACCTGGTTTGAGATCTAGTGAATTTGCAACCTGTGGGTTATATTGGACATCTTCCTTTGACATGAAAGTCAGTCTTTATAATGAGGTCAACAATTTTGTATTTAGAGCCATTATGAACTATAACCCTTAACTTATTGCTTTCCTACATGTCATCTGTTGACAACAAAAAATGGCTTGACGCTTGGATGGGGACAGGGGCCAGGGAGTAGGGGGAGGCTTTTTGCTGTTTGGCCAAGCTATTAGTAGTAAGGGAAATAAGAATCCAAGGTTCCTTGGAAGCCTGCCTGCTCCATGTGACAGTGTAGCTTCCAGCCTAACGCTGAAAACCTGATTAATAGGGAGTTACTGTCCATTACAAGTCAGTTAGATCAATTGTGCAGATCACTGGAGAGTGAGGGCCTAGGTGCAAATTAAGTGAAACAATCAAGTTAGTTCTCCTTTGAGATAATTTCTGAGCGCTAGGTGTATGGTCATGTATGTTAATGTAAGGTTATTTGAAAAAAAAGTTAAACCACTCCTCCTTTGCTATTTTTCGCATGTAATAACATGCTGTTTAGTAGGAAAGCATTTTCATACCAGGTGGAGATTGACTTTGCAGCCTTACAAACACTGCAGCAAAGTTCAGAGCTGACAAAAGAGCCATTCAGCACAAAAATAAACATTTTTAAATGAGCAGATGCCTTGATTTCTGTCCCTACCAATGCTAAAAACACTGTCCATGTTTTATTCCCCTTATAATGAACACTAAGCAGCAATATTTTTGACATTTTCAGCAGAGAGGCAAAGGGTTCTGTAGTGTGAAGATGGTTGCATAAGCTGTGTATTGTAAGGCATTTTGGCAGGGGTACAAACTTTCTCACTCTGTGCTTTATCTGTTCTGTGTATACAGAGAAATTCAGTCCCTAGGGCTATCAATCTGGCATCTTTCATCACCACTAAATTTACTGCAAATGTTTTTTGTGTGCAAGCAGAAAAAAAGTCCCATTAAACCTTTGCAGACAGGAGCGAAAACATTCAAATAGGTGCTTTTTCTGTTTCTTTCTCCCAGAATTCCTCTTCATTTGATTCTGATGAGCGTATTCTGCTGACTCAAATTCACTCAGCACGTTTTTGTCATAAGTCTTTATTCTGAACGTTTTTGCAGTGTTACCTTGCTAAAGAGCTTGACATGCTAAAGATTTTCATAGTGTTTTTTACTTATTAATCTACTTGTGGTATAACTGTGATGTCTTTGAAAATGTCTGGCTAACTGATAAGGAAAGGGTAGAGGGTTTAGTGATGTTAGTGTCAAATATTTCTGTAGACAAATTTTAGCGTGCTGTGTGCTTGTTTTTCAGGAACAGAGTTGCTTAGGAGTGTGAAGTGTTTTATACTGTTGTTCCAATACACTGTTCCACCTCTCCCAACTGAATTGCTAATGCGTGGCCTTAGAATGTGAGCTTTAACACTGCTTTTCTCTGTCTGTGTGATTAATTTAATTTTCTTTTTGTATGTTGTTTGGAACATTAATATTACACTGCAGAGCAAATTCAGATTAGTTCAATTAGGTGTTTTTAAAAAAGAAAAGAACCCAGACTTAATTTTAGTATTTGTTTTATCTTTGTTATATGAGCATGTTAGGAAGATTTTTAGGTTTACTTGGTGAATATGGTATTGAAATCACATGGACATTCATAATATCCATTGGAGGTGCTTTCCTAATGGTTTAAATTTGGAATTTTGTGTGCTTTTAGGCTGAAAGGGAGGGCATGATGGTCTTCATCACGTTAGACCAACATTTCAGCTGGACCTACATCACAGTCCAGGTGGTGTTCATTCTGTTACAGTGTTACAGTTGACTAATGGCAAAATAAACAAACTGGGGTGCATCTGTCCTGAACTTACAAGTTTGTAAATTGTTTGGTAATAGTTTGGCACCTTCCTTGGCTCAGATTCATGTGTTTATAAAATAAAGCAACATGCACAGTGCAGAGCTTACACATTTGGTCCCAGGGGAATTTTATGACAGTTGGCATATAAAATTACCCTTTATCCAATATTGTTTTGGTAGCTGCTTAGTTTCTTATCTGGATTTCTCTTTTTCTCATGGAAGACTGTTAAAGTCTATTATTTTAACACTGAAATATGACATCATTAACACAAGGAGAAATAATAATCACTCAATGTCTCTATAGGCTGTAAAACTCCTGTCTTGATGTCATTGAAACTATCTTACTTTGGGTTTCAATTGAAAATAGTTTTTACTGTCTTACAGTACTAATGCTAGGTTTTGTTAATGTTTGTGGTATTTGGGATTTTGTAATGAAAAGTTCTTTAATGGAAACTACTTAAAGTGGCCTTGATAATAGGAGTTTTCTGAAAAACTGATCTAAAACAAATTAGATCTCTGTTTACAGGCTCAGGTATTGCAAGCATATATTCAAATTCTGAAAGAGAAACTGATAACCATCTGCTTCAGAAAACCTCTCCACAATCTATTAATCAAAAATATGTGTAAATTGTGAGAGACAGCTCATATAACCCGGCATTTATTTACACAATTAGAACTGAAATGAATTTACCTTAATAACTTCCTGTTGGAAAGCAGAGAGTTGAAACAGCACTTCAGGCTAAATTCACCACTGGGTTTAAGTTGTTTCAGCTTCATTAACTTCAGTCAAGTTACACCAGTGATTAATTTTTGGGGGGTTGTGATTTGCTTAACATAGGTCTCTTCCGGTTTATATGTGGTTGAGTTCTCACTCATCCATTCAAGGGCAAAAAAAAAAGTCGGTGTGACTGACTTCATGGAGGAGGTTCAGAGCAAAGAAGGGATTTGATCTCGGTCATTCATATCTGACACTGAATAATGTAGAAATTAGACCATCCTTCCCTTCAGAAATATAAAACAGACTGATGCAAGATTTTGGAAGAGCTCCTGGATATTCTAATTTTCTAATGGTGACAATTATTGAAGCTCCAACAATTAGCTCTGTTCTTAACCTTCTGACTGGACCTGCAGACTTGATAACAAAGGGACTGCAGGTATGTAATACTTATGGACAGGAATAATTTATAATATTTAGCAACTTTTATGGATAGCTTTCCATTTTATTTGTGATTGCTTCTGGCCTTGATGTGATTTGGGACCTCACTGAATATTTTGACAATGCTAGTTTTCTTTGTATTGATGGGGGCTATAAAACTTGCTCATCCCTCATCAATACGTAAAAATTATGGAATTCAATGTCATTATGAAATTCAACTGTCAGAAAGTCTTTAACACTTATTTCTTCAGTGGGACAGCTTTTAGATAACTGCCTCATTCTTCTTACATCTCCATTTCAAGGCAGTCTGTTCTGTCATCTCTGCCTTTTCATACATGTTTAAAGTTTTTTCACGAGATCATGAGAGATTTTATATCATTGTATGTTTTTTAGCAACCTCTTACGAGGTGGTAGGATCTGTCAGCTTTCTCAGGTGCTTGTAAAGATTTGGATAAAAGTGAGTTGAGCTGATTAGTTCTCACAAATATAGTCTGTGTGGATTTGCAGGACTTTTTCATTTCTTTTTTCCTGTAAGAAAAATTGTACCTATCCTAGAAAACATGCATAAATTTGTCTTGTAGGAAGTCTTTAATTTTTGTTATGCTTTGTAATCAAACTTGTGCATGTGTTCTGTAGCATGACGAAAATCTGGGCATTCTTCAATTAGAAGGAAAATACAAAAATGAAAAAAAGGCAAATTACTACTTCTCATAAGACTTAAAAGGAGATTCATGCATCCCAAGGCAAGACCAGTTACTCATAGGTTATTCCTGACCAATGTTTGCCTAAACTGTTTATAAAATAGCTGCGGGGATGAGAGTTCTCCATTCTCCATAAAGCAGTCTATTCTACTGCTTTTCTACCCCTGCCCAAGATACATTCTAGTGTTTTGTTGCAGACAAAAACAAAAAATGAACACATTGAATGGTGAGGTCACCTTTTGTTTTGAACCTTTTGTTCAATGAAGTTTGTTCTAGTGAAGCTTGAAACCCAAAACTTTTCAGGCACTTGGGAGACTGATCACTGTGTATTTTGCATGCTGACAAAGAGTTTGTTTGTGTGAAGTTTTTGACAGAACTTTGTCATATGTTCTACTGAAAGCTGCTATTTCTTCCCAGACAAACCTCTTGTATTTGGCTGCTGACTGAAACATGTTTTTATAGTAATGTTAAATGTGGAATAGTAGATTATGCCTGGCAGTATATGTTTATCATTGTTTATTAAAGCTGTGAATAAGCAGTATGACTAGGAAGCTTAGAAGTTGAAAATAGCATGTGGAACTTCCTCTCTAAACCTCACTATTCCTGCTGTTTATAGATATGAAGATCATCATGCTTTTAAATGCCACTGACACTTGAGAAATGCTGGAAAGTGCCAAGCCACCAAACAGTTCATGCTCAGATATTTTTGTAAATTCAGTGAAATTAGATAAACCATTCCTGTGTCTGGATACTTCTTGGAGGACAGCAGACTTAACACATATGAAGAAATAGACCTTCTAAGCTGTGTATCTGACAGAGAAGCAGAAAACATGTATAAAGATATTTTATTTTTTTTTTACCTCTAGTACATTTTTTTCAAAGCCAAACATAGGGCAAACTGAACAGTTAGGGGGATTTAATGAGATTCTCTCATAGCGAGGCTATCCAGTAATGGGATTGTATGTAAGACTATCTTGTGAAACAATAAACTACTAATGAGTCCATGCTGTAAGACAGCACAAGAACATATTTTTTTTTCTGCAGAGATGTCAGGTTGGATAATGAAAGCATACAAATAGTTTTATTTCCCTTTCTTTAGCAACAGCAGCATTCTTACTATTGTACTGCACATAAAACGCAATGCAGAGCAGAATTCTGCTAGCTGGAAGTGGTCTGGCTTTGTGAGATGATTAGGGCTAGATGAAATGCCTACCACCTTTGTCTGCTGTCTCTTTCCTTCTGCAGCAAATTCTGTGATGCTCAAGTACATCTTCAGCAACTAGTATTTTTCTTGGTTGTGGTGAGGCAAGGGCACTCTGGTGATAATATTCTAGGTTTCTTTAGGTATATCTTGGTTTCCACATCAGACAAAGAAGCAAACAGTTGTAGAGAAATTGCACATGCACTTCTCTGAAGAACACATGGGCTTTTTGTTTATTAGCTCCCATAACAGCATAGTAGGCATTGTCCTTTTTCCTTGCAAGCTAATGAACCTGTAATGCTATGTTGTATGTAGTTTTTACATGGTGTCATGTAGCTACTGTGTCGTTTACAGTTTCCTCTCCATTGCTGAATCTTCATTTTGGTAGTAAATATAATTAGTCATAAAATACGGTCAATCTTCTTCCCTCTATGTGGACATTAATGAGCAGTAATAAGAATTTGTAGTACATGTTTTGATTGTGTATGGCTATGATAGTTTTTACATTGGTTTGTATTAATTTGTAGAAGATTATTTATCAATATGAAAGGAGATACTAACATTTAAACATGCTCTTGTAATGTATCTTCACACCAGAAAGATCAACAGATTTTATTGGTTTAAAATTTATTTGTTTTAAGAAATATGTGGCATAGGTTTAGTTATTCTTTAAATTTCAGTAATTTTAGTGTTTCTGCAGTTTTACTTTTTTTTTTAATGGTAGAAGCAACAGCTCTGTAAACATAATGATTTTTAAAAATACTTGTTTCGTTTTCACAGAATCAGTTTGGTTTTTTTTCTCTAGGACTTGTAAAGCTGCTTACATTGAAATAAAAAAGGGGGGGAAAATGACATAACCACTGCAACAATAAAGAAAATTGAAATCCTAGATACTATTTTTTACTTGTCCTTGAACCTGAGACTTGCTTGATTTCTTTTTTAAAAGGATGGGGATTCCACAACATCTCTAGACAGGCTGTTTGGTTGTTTATGTAGCAACCTTTTCTAGACTCAATAGTTGTTGCCACATGTAGTGCTGTCCCTTCCTCCCTAAAACTCTTACCTTGCTGTGATCCAGGTTCTCTTCTTTGTGTACAGCTTGTTCCATGTATATTGTGCACAAAACAAAAATACATGATTGTAATTCATTAGTGTCTAGTAGGACACTACTATGAATTCTCTTGTGCCGTGTAACACGTACTGTATTATATCTCAGGAGAAAAAAAACACTTGGACTCTTGGTCAGTTTTTGGTTTGGTATCTCTTTATGAGATGCTTTTCATCAGAACAAAACAACTGGTTAATCCCTATTTCACATAGGTGTGTTTCATTTATTCCAAAAGATACAGGATATTCTGTTTGTCTTAATGAATTTCATGTTACTCCTTCTGGAGCACTTATTGCTACAATTAATTTTGAATTAAATACTCAAAAATGCTTATGACTGCTTCTAACTGCAGATTTGATACAGCTATTGTGTTTTATCATTAAAGTTAATTAAAAGATTGCATAGAAGCAACACTGGGAACCAATCTGGAACGCCTGTTCATTTTGAATAGCACAGTGTAGGTGATATAATGGGGAAAACTGACTTTCGAAGAATTAAAAGTCTTAAGTGCCTTTAATTAACATAGAATAATTAAGTGGCATGAGAATGAGAGAGGGAAAATAGTGTTTTTGGCAGAGGAGCTATATGAAGGCAGTCAAATGGGATAAAAAACCAATTTGATGTAAACATTTTGAATGTTAGAAGACACGATGTTGTGATCTTGGTCTGTTCTCCAAGATACTTCTGAGATCAGTACCTGCTGTGTGCTCAGTAAACATTCACAAAAACCACCAGCTTTACAGGAAAGAGGAGCTGTATTAGTACGAAAGTTTAGGGGTGGTGGTGGTTTTGCTTGTGGTTTTATTTTGTTCTGTTTTTAATGCTCTCTTCAAGTTTCATCTGTGCCAGGTCAGGAATGATCCCAGTTCTTACTAATTTTTTTTTTTTTTTTTTTAATTCAAAACACAATCCAAACAGCTGTATTTAAGGTTATATTTCCTTAGTAAGGATAGATGGAAAAAAGTCTTTGTACACACACAAAAGTGAGTAACTAAGAAAGTTGTTGGGATTCCATTAAGTTGTATGAATTACATGAAAGAGACCACTGATGACTTTGGGCTTTTTAAAATAGAAATTGACGTAAAATAGAAGCGAGGGTCATGATATTTACCTAATGTACATGTTGTTTGTCCTAAAGCAAACAAACATAAAACTAAATCCTTCAATATACACTTTGTCTTTTAGCAACTTGGCAAATATTTTCCATTTTATTTTTCATTTATGCTATAATCAGCATGATTACATGTGCCAATTATACGAATCTGTGTGGCAATTGGAACTGAAGCACTTTTGTTCACTGGCACCTTTTAACAGAGGTCAGCACAGTTTTAATCAGTGTTAGCTTTTGTTTCAATTTTGGACAACCAATGAAAGGAGGAAAGATGGGTCTAGGAAGAAACAAACCTTTTTTTTTGATTAGCATGTTGGTTTGTATGTACAATTCATTTCAATAGCAAATCAGTAAATACAGGAACTGCATGTTAATCATCTGTTAAGTATAGTTCAAATCATGATGGATTTTAATTCCATTTTTGTTTACAAATAAATGTTCTGTGTTTTTAGGCAGAGCTAAAGTTTGTTCTCACAGGATTTAGCTTCACTTTGATACCTGCCTGGTGCCTTGGTGAACTAGAATGGAACTGCAAATAGAAGCGTTGAAAACCAGGCAGGAAAAAAGTTTCATCTGGGAGGTGGAAAAATGCTTTTAAAAGATCAAGGCCAAGTTCTAAATTCTTTAAACTAACTCTTTTTGGATTTTCATTCTCTAAGGAGTCCTAAAGGTTGTAGAAAGGAATGGATTTTCAGAACTACTTTTATTTGCAGAAAAACTGAGTTTCAAGCAATAAACCAAGAAATTTTGTACTCTCCAGCCTCTCAGCTAGTGAGGGACTATCATTTTAGCCAGATGTTCAAAGGAAATGAGTTAACATTTTCTATCAAAATGTTAGCTTCCTCTATAGAAAATGTCACTTGTCAAAAGCATCTTTTCTCATTTTGCACAATCTAATAGGAAACACCTTGTTCAACTGCATCCATATTTCTGTTTGCCTGTGCTGGCTGTTGAACAGATAAACTGTTGTCTACAGATAGAAGCAAGACAGTGGTGATAGGACATCCTGATTTTTAGTTATTGCTGTTAAAACTAATTCCTTGTTGACTTTGGGCAATTTACTTCAGCCTTTTGTTTAATGCATCATTTAATCTATGAGCTGGCGAGGACAGCAGTAGTTATTATTTCATATGGTAGTAAGAGTAAGAAGTGAACCTTTCAAGTTGAACATCGTATTTGGGATTTATTTTTAATGCTTTAGAACAGTTATCATTAAATCAATATAACTAAAGTGTGGGTGTCTGTAAAAATATCTTCTATTTCTGATTCTTTCTGATCTGATTGAAGTTCTGTCCTCCTCTTAACCTTTCATTTGGTCTTTAACTATCTTTGAGAGAAAATGGCTTGGTTAAGGAGCATCCTCCTAACAAACAGATGCATTCGCCGGATACATATCTTCTCTAGAGTTCCCTTCTTTGTCTTTCTGGTGTTCAAGGAAAACCAGTTATATGGCTGCCAAAGGAAAATACAACTTGCATCTCTAATATGCAATTCATTATTCTTCTAGACTAGGATAGAATATTTCCTTTGGAAGGGACCTACAGTGATCACCAGTCCAACGGCCTGAGCAATTCAGGGCTGACCAAAAGTTAAAGGCTGTTGTAAAGGGCATTGTCCAAATGCCTCTTAAACAGGCTTGGGGCATTGACTACCTCTTTAAGAAGCCTGTTCCAGCATTTGACCACACTCTCAGTAAAGAAATGCTTCCTAATGTCCAGTCCAAACCTGCCCTCATGTACCTTATATGTTATAGGATAGACAGTATTTTTTGTTAGACTGGTATGTCTGAAATGGTTAGCAAGTTCTTCAGGTTGGAAGCAGAGATGAAGTTGTCCTGGGTGGTGCTGACTTTTGCTTTTGTGCTGTCCAGCTGGTGATGGCTTTTTGCCCTCTACATGCTTCCCTGGAACTCCCCACTCTTTGTGTATTCTAGACTGTACTTTGTATAATTGTCTGTGAGGATGTCTCTTGTAGACGGAGATAAGAAGCTGAATAACCCCCCTGTAATCCAGGAGGAAACAGCAGCCTGCTGAACCATTTGAATCCTCACAAGTCTATGGGACCAGATGGGATCCATCCCAGGGTGATGAGGGAGCTGGCAGAAGAGCTTGCCAAGCTGCTCTCCATGATCTGCCAACAGTTCTGGCTCACTGGGGAGGTCCCGGATGATTGGAAGTTGGCAAATGTCACACCGATCCACGAAAAGGGCCAGAAGGAGGACCTGGGAAACTACAGGCCTATAAGCCTGACCTCAGTGCTTGGCAACATTAGGGAGCACATAAGTCTAAGTGCAGTCACGCAGCACTTACAGGATGCACAGGGGATCAGACCCAGCCAGCATGGGTTTAGGAAGGGCAGGTCCTGTCTGACCAACCTGATCTCCTTTTATGACCAGGTGACCTGCCTGGCGGATGACGGGAAGGCTGTGGATGTGTCTACCTGGACTTCAGCAAAGCCTTTGACACTGCCTCCCATAGCATTCCTCTGAAAAAGCTGGCAGCCCACGGCTTGGACAGGGGCACTCTGTGCTGGGTTAGGAACTGGCTGGAGGGCTGGGCCCAGAGAGTGCTGGTGAACGGGGCTGCATCCAGTTGGCAGCTGGTCGCTAGTGGTGTCCCCCAGGGATCAGTGTTGGGCCCAGTTCTGTTTAATATCTTTATTGATGATTTAGATGAGGGGATTGAGTCCACTATCAGCAAATTTGCAGATGACACTAAGTTGGGGGGGAGTGTCAATCAGCTGGAAGGCAGGAGGGCTCTGCAGAGGGACCTGGACAGGTGGGAGAGTTGGGCTGATTCCAGCAGGATGAGGTTCAACAAGGCCAAGTGCCGTGTCCTGCACTTTGGTCACAGCAACCCCATGCAGCACTACAGGCTTGGGACAGAGTGGCTGGAGAGTAGCCAGGCAGAGAGGGACCTGGGGGTTCTAATCAACAGGAAGCTGAACATGAGCCAGAGTGTGCCCAGATGGCCACGAAGGCCAATGGCATCCTGGCCTGGATCAGGAACAGTGTGGCCAACAGGTCCAGGGAAGTGATTCTTCCCCTATACTCAGTACTGGTGAGGCCACATCTCGAGTACTGTGTCCAGTTCTGGGCCCCTCAGTTCAGGAAGGACATTGAGGTGCTGGAGCAGATCCAGAGAAGAGCAACAAGGCTGGTGAAGGGACTCGAGCACAAGTCCTGTGAGGAGAGGCTGAGGGAGCTGGGGCTGTTCAGCCTGGAGGAGGCTCAGGGGAGACCTCATCACTCTCTACAACTCCCTGAAAGGAGGTTGTAGCCAGGTGGGGGTTGGTCTCTTCTCACAGGCAACCAGGAGTAAGACAAGGGCATGGTCTTAAGCTGTGCCAAGGGAGATTTAGGTTAGATATTAGGAAGAAATTCTTTACAGAGAGGGTAATCAGGCATTGGAATGGGCTGCCCAGGGAAGTGGTGGATTCTCTGTCCCTGGAGGTTTTTAAGATGAGACTGGATGTGGCACTTAGTGCCATGGTCTAGTAACCACGGTGGTGTTGGATCAAGGGTTGGACTTGATGATCTCAGAGGTCCTTTCCAACCCGGCTGATTCTATGATTCTATGATTCTATGATGTTATTGGAGACAGTGTCAAAAGCCTTACCAAAGTCAAGGTAAACAGCATCCATTATTCTCCTCTCCTCCACTAAGCAAGCCACTTTTCTGTAGAAGCCTGTGAAGTTGGTTAAGCATCACTTACCCATCATAAATCCATGCTTACTACTCTTGATGTCCTTCGTGTGTTTGAAAATGGTTTCTGGGATAACTTGCTGTGTCACCTTCAAAGGACTGAGGTGAAGTAGAGCAGCGTGTAGCTCTCTGAATCCTCCTTCTTGTCCCTTTCTAAGATAGGAGTGATGTTTCTTTTTTTTTTTTCCTCCCAGTCCTTTTAGCAACTATTAAGATGGTAGATAAATAATTTTGGGAAAATCCTTTTAGTAATCTTTATCAGAGACATGTTTCTATGTATGAAGGAAAACCTACTTATTCTTTAGGACTTTTTTTTCAATTTTTCTACAATTTAAATTCTTCTAGCAAGTAAAATGAAACATTATCTTGCGTATTTAGCAAGTGTGTATTTCATTTGCTTCAGTCGTGTATACCAGGTCATAAGAGTTAAGAAAGACTGGTGAAGACAGGTATCCTGAAATGTTTTTTCATGTAAAGGAAAGCATAGGAAGCTGCTGTAGGAGGCTTATTTAAGCTCTTCTATAATACAGAAGCGCTTGCTGATTGCTGGCTTCACTATTTAAAACAAGTGAGATAAATCTAGTGAGATGTACATAATGGATCTGTGTTTCATGTATGTAATTGCTGAGTTGGACCACCAGTATTGCCGTGCTTCTAAAGGCTAAAGATAGGAACTGATACAATAATAGTCCTATACGAGTAACATGTAGCTCTTCTGCTAAGTTACCCTTTTTTGTTCATGAATGTGTTTAGTTGCAGCATTGATTATAGTTGCATGTTCACAAAAAGGGAAAATTGACTCCTGCTGAGAGTAGGTGGGGGATTAGGTTTTTTATTATCAAACCATCTGCTTCTGTGTGTACTGAAGACATGTTGAATGTTTTCTTGAAAATAGTGTGACAATTTGAGTCAATAAACAGGTTTACTTGCATTTAATTCTTGAAACAGAGTTAATCTATCTGCAAGTTTGATCTGATAACCATCACTGGCAGAATTAAATGTTGTTCTGCTTTTATTCCTCCCTGGTTTATTTTTATTTCAGGCAACCTGTGATCTTATGTGATAAGAATGCTTTTGTTTTAGCCATGGATTTAAAATGGGGGGGAGAGGGCAATAGGGTGGCTTCTGTTTATCTTTTTGATTTTCTTATTACCTCAGCTGTAACACTGAGCATTGCTGTAAATATCAGCTGTACTATTGAATAGGTAATTGGAACCAATTATAACTGGGTAGAAGTATGACTTTATAAGTTTTTTTTGTATGCAATACAAAAATATTTAAGATTTTAAATGACTCAGTGCATTACTGTATGAAAGAAATTCCCCACACTTTTAAACTGTATCACTTGGCTAATGTGATTATTGGTTGGCATTGGCTGAGGTTGTTTATCTATTATATATATTATAAATGCTTCTTGTGGTTCTATATTTTAGGTTTAAAAATATCTGGAGAGAGATTAAGGGATTCAACAAGTAACGTTCTAATGGATGACAGCGAATTTCCACCGAATGATCTACAAATAGACTCAAAGGACAGTCTTACTGCTAACTGTAGGGTAGAAAGTTTGGCATCTCATTTGTTTCCTTCAGCTGACGAAAATGAAAATCAACTTGACAGTGATGGAAATGAAGTTCTGACCAGTAGCAGCATTGCTATGGGACGACAGGATAAAGGTGAACAGGACAACATCAATAATAATGAGAATATGGACAGTGGAGACTGTACCCCAAGCTGTACGGAAAGTGAGACTGAGAGGAGATCTGTAAATGTCCATATGGACCCTCAGCTGGAGGAAAAGCCTATTACAGAAAAACAGCCAGGTGGAAAAAGAAGTCCAAGAAGCAAAAGAAGCTCCAGTAAAAAGTCTAAAGGTACTTTATTTAAAAAGTTCTTGTTCTGTTTACTTAAAAAATAACACTGTAGTTTAAATCTGTGAGTTAATAAGAAAATTATATTTTTGTTGTCATACTACTTTTTTTTAGCATTTCACTAAAGGTTTGATTTTACTTTTTTTTCCCCAGAAGTGCTAATAGTTTTTAGTCAGCTTCAGATGTAGATGTTTTCACCTTCTGTATTTAAATAGTGGCTATGTAGAAAGTTTAACACATCAAGTAAACAGGAGTAGAGGGAGGTACACGGTTTCAATATGGAAATTGGGCTGACTTCCAAATCAAAATAGACAGAATTCAAGTAATATGGTTTATTCATTTGAACATTGTGATCAAGTGGAAGATTTTTGTGTCTTGATCCAGTGTCAAGATTTGAAATTTTGTTACGAGTACCAAATAGTTTGATCCTGGCCTGCTGTTGTCAAAATTTACTTACATTTTTCAAAGCTTAACAGATAGTCCTAGGATGTGTGTTTTGGGTAATGAACTGTTAAAAAATGTGTTCCTACCAATTTTTGATGTTACTTTTTCGTTAGAGATTTTGGATATGAATTGGATAAGGAAACTGTGATGTTTATTATATGTCCTTAAGTGAGATTCTTCTTCCCTTTTTGAAGGAGTAGGATTTCTTGTAACACAGTGTGTTATTATATTAGGTTTTTCCCGTCCATTCTAAATCTTATGTGTCATAGTGCAGTAAATATGTTGATTGAAATCAACATGTTTCATGCATAGGTTTCTTTGAAAGCTACTTGGAAAAACTGGTTCGTGCCTACTTTTTTTCCCTCATGCATTTTAAAATAGATTACAATTTTCCTTATAAATGGCAAGTCTTTTGTAACCTAATCTGAAAACTGATTATGATTTTAACAGATGATAAAATAGGTGAAGATGGGAAAAGAAGGAAGCCTTGCATTCCATATCTTGTACATACAGACAAAATCTAGAAAAGAAAAATTATATTTTCTTGTGGAGATAAGAGCATTTTGAAATCTGTCATAACAGGGAGAATAATTTCTCAATACCTTTCCGCACCATTTAATAAGTATTTATTTAATCTGTAGATTTAAGGTTTAATAATAGCATAAAATATTTAAAATGAGATTAGCAGAAGTAATTGAGAATCAATCATCTGTATGATGGTAATAACAAAAAACAAGTTGGTGAAAAGTTATACATGTGTGTGGACAGAGGTATCTGATGCACAGTGAGAGGAAGAAAAGGAAAAAACCTCACCTGAACACTGAAAGTTAAACTTTGCTTGTAGTCTCTCTCCATTAGTTTGTATTCTTGTTGATAAATGCAATGAACTGATGCAGAAATACCACAAAATGAGCTGTCCACAGCAGAATGAAGTTTTAAGACAAAAAACAGATTTCTGAAATAATAGAAAATTCCATGGAAAAATCCAGGAATGTAAAATACCACACAAGAGAACATCCTGCCTGCAAAATTATTTAGAGTTTTGTTGAATTGTTATGAATAAACTCTTACTACTTTATTAATAAAGGACCTTGATTGTTGTGGGGGAAGATCAAAATATAAAATTACTTTGTATCTCCCATTGTTTATGGGCTAATATACATCTAGCTTTTTAGATACTCTCCTCTGATGGTTCTTCTGTTTTCACACAATGCAGTGACTGTGTCATGATTTCTTGATGTTGCAAATGTCTTTATTTTAGTGACAATCTTCCATTTCATTTCCAATACCAGCTTTTTTAAATGATTCCTGAGTATCCCTCTATGTAAAAGAACCAAAGTAGCTTTGGTTCTAGTACTAGTTTTGGTACTAGTTGGTACATGTCTTTGTACTAAGACTTAAAGGAGAGAATAATCAAACTAGAGGGGAAGAACCCCGAGTGAGTGACAGCAGAGCACCAGACATGCAAGGTGGAATCTCAAACTAAGTTATTGCATTGCATGTGTTATGGTTCAACATTTCCTCTGACAGTGGCCAATAGGGGATGTGTAGGTGAGAGTATAAGGGCAAGGCAGAGATGTAGTGATTTGTTCTCATGTTCTGCTTGACATCTACAATCTACAATTATTCATTCAGGACTTTACCAAGTGGGAATTGATAGACTGTAATACCTTAGAGTGCATTTGTCACCTGACTTACAGTTGGTTTCTTGCATCCATTTCAGTGTCCTAGAGTAAGTAGTTCAAAGATTTACATTTATTTATAGTTTGAAGAAGCACCTCCTTTTAGCTCTCTTGATGCTGCAACAGAATTATTAGAGTAAATTGACAAGTCTGTAGCTTTTACATCCCATTTTTTCTCACATTCTTTTGTATCCTAATTATAGTTTTGAATATATACTATGATTATCTATGTTTAAGGAGGACTGGTGATCAAAGAACTGATGTAAATTTAAATTGATGAATTTAAACTCTGGTGATTAGTCATACTGTGATTCCTTGTAATGAACCATACTAACTTAAGTGCAGTAGAGATAGTGATTCATGAAGCGTCATCTGCTTCAATGTATTTTTGCAAATGTGGACTTGAAATTACCCCTGTTCTCTGAAAATAAGGTCATCTTTTTTCAAAACATCGGCCCTGGCTTAACCAGTAACTTAATATTGTAAAATCAGTGTGTAATTCCTTAACGTACTATAGCGTGGTAACTTGCACTGAATCTTTTTTCCCCAAGTTAAATTCTGCAACATACACTTTTCCTATAAATTATTCAACTTATTTCTTGAAGCAGCTTGAAGGTGGAGGAAGGAAGGAAGTGTCGTGGTTGGGATGGATTTGGTGTTGAAGCAAATGAAATATATGAATATAAGTTAGTCAAATTATATGAAAATTCAAGCAATGATATTTTGTTTAGGGTTCTGTGCCACGCTAAACAAAATTTGGGGTTTACTCAATTAAAGCTATATCTTTAACACCAACACTTTTGTCTTAAAATCTCTTTTCTTAAAAATGAATGGTTTTTAAATACTTGTTGGTGGGGTTTTTTTAAAATAGTTCTTGAATGAATCAGTCTGAACCAGCTTTCTGATATTGAGTACCAAAGAATGTTTAAAAAAAGAGATTGCCATATGTTTTCTGTACTAGAAACTTGTTACTGGTGACTTGAGCTAATGCTTCTGAATGTGAAAATTAAAATTCAATTGAAAAACAGAGGACAATATCCATAATTATATTTTGATAGGAAATGCCTCATACTTGTACCTCTGACTGATTCTCAGGCGGGTGGCAAGCACACCTTAATTTCATATAATTGCAGTACTGATAAAAAAAATCTGAGGCATACTGAAGTATGTGTTTGTCATTTTTATTCACAAAATTTGACCTTTTTGCAAACATGGGGCTGCTTCTGTGAACTCTTGGGGAAATTATAAGAAAGTTTGCTTCTCCTCATGTCTTAGGAAACATTGGCACACTCAGCTGGGCATAGAAGATGTCAGTTGAAACATCTGTGAGCCTGGCAGAGCAAAAACTTGAACCTAGCTCTCTGTCTTGTGCCTAGTGAATGCTCTGGCCACTGGTACCTTCTGTGTATTTCTACATGTATTTTCATAGAAGTTTTGCTTCCATTCTACTATGGAGTAGATATCAATGCTTTATAAAGTGAGAAAGTTAATCCTTCCTTATTAAAAAATCAGAAATATATGTAAGATACCAGTCTTTAGTAAAAAAAAAAAAAAAAATTAATCTGCTTTAGTTTGCATGATTCCAGGAAAAAGTAGCATTGTTTTCAAGAAGAGGGAGAAAAAATAAATAGGAATCTTAGCCCATCACACCTTTATGGTGAAATAGCATTATTAAGTGTCACAATAAAAATTCTTTGTTATAGTGCTACTAAGGCACAAATGTTGTCTTGTATTAAAAATCAAACAACGTAGAATTAACTTGAATGACTGTAACGTCTTGTTTTCAGAATCAGGGAAGTAATTTGAGGGCAAAATTTGATTCCAAGTGAGTGACAGCTCAACTATAGATACAGTTTATGTGTTAGCAACAGTATCATCATAACATTGTAATTAAGGCTTTTCATTACAGTTGCTATTGAGCATGTTTCAGTCAATGTTCATGTTTTGATATGACAGGTGATTATTAACTGCTTAATGAAGTGCAGTTTGAAGTGACATTTGGTTTCTTTATTTGTTTTTCTGAGGTGTTTCGAGTTTCCCAGAACATGTGGACTCTCTTTTCTGGTTTCATGATCATGTGTTGAACAGGAGGCTATATTTTTAAAGACAGCCCTAATTCCATCTCCAGAAGTATTTCCTGGCTTGTATCTTACATCTAGTTTTGTCTCTTGTTGCTTCTGGCCCACAGGAAGCCCAAATAAATACCGGAAAATCAGAGATGTGCATTAATATTGAAAAAGCAACATTAAGTTACACCCATATTTTTTCTGGCAGGAAGCCCTGTGAAAATAGCCACCCACAGAGATTATAAGTACTCCTGACCTGGGTAGTTTACTTAGTAAAGAGTTTAAAATAACCAAAAGTAAAACAGTGGAGCCTTCAGTGGACAAGCTAATGCCTTTCTACTGCCCTAAATCTTAAACCTGAATCATCACTATAGGGTCTCAGTTGCAATAAACACAGGGGGGTCTGAAACCCAGTACCCAAGCTGTAGACGCAAAGTGTGGTGGTTACTTGAAACAGTGCCCCCACCTGTCCTGCTTTTAAATGATAACATGATTTTCAGAAAACAGATATAGCTGGGGAACAATAACATACTCATCATAACTTGAATTTATAAAAGCTTATTGTGTACATTTCTGTGGCCAACTTCTCTAAATTGTTTTTAAAAATTATGGGATTTTTTTAAAAGTGCAGTTCCATGTAAGTGTGTCAAATTCAATATTGTTTACTGGGGAAAAAAAGTGTTCATTCATTGGTGGAATCAGCTATAGTTTTCTGGTTGCTCATAGACTGTGTGTTATAGGAACCTTACAGGTATTCCCTGATCTTCGTGAGAAACTGATCCAGTCAGTATGTGGGTAGTTGATTTCTCCCACCACTACTGTCACTACTACTGCTCTACACTTCTTCCTTAATCTCATTTAACATTTTCTCATAACTATCTTATTAATGATCAGAAATACACTACAAATATTACATTTCTAACAATAAAATATGGGATTTGCACCCAGAAAATTTTTCCTGTAATATTTTTATCCTTCATATATCCTCCACTTGCTTGCTTGACTTTTTTGACTTCTATAAAATTGAAGACAGGCAAGACTGAACTGCCAGGGAATGTACCACTGACAGACGAGTTTTCTGTCTAGCAAGAAGTTCTGGAATCTAAATTCAGTTTAGATGTCATTGTTACCAACATAAATCAGCTCTACTGACTCCTTCCCTGGACTCTCAAACAAACTGTCCAACTGTCTAGGGGGGGGTCTTCCTTTTCACTCAGCTGGACAGTCCCCCAGTAGAATCCCCCACTATCATCATCTGCTTCTTTCTATCCTTTAAGATCTTGTCACTGTGTTATCACCAGAACAGGAACTGGTCGAATTTTCCTTTCTTCCATGCATCTATCTATCCTCAGGCCACCTCCTTATACAAGGTGCTTGGCAGGAGTAGAGACACAAACTGAGAACCTCATTCACACTGTCCTCACCTATCTGCCTTTTGCCCTTTTTGAGCAAAACTCTGTTATAAACAACTCTACTTTCTGTCTCTGCTGTACTACAATTGAGTCTTAATGTAGAAATTTGACTACTTGGATCTGAGTATTGATTTTTTAGCTAAAAGTGCAACACTAGTCACAACACAATATCTTTTTATATCATCCTGGTCTCTTATTAACAACTCTGTGGAACACTTTTAGTCTAAGTGTTTTGGTTTGGCTTTTTTCACCCTTAAGTTAAAGCAGGGTCCCAGTTAGAAGTGTACAAAAATATCTGATGTATGTTACTGTGTTCTTTCAGGTAGGTGAGCTGACAGTGAGACAGACCTGTCATAATTAATTTTGACAAGGACAGTATTTTGTTTACTTGCAGGGATGTTATTTAAGATGCTAGGTTTTTATATTGGCTTCTATATTGAAATTTCCTAAAAAAAAAAACCAACTAACTTGTTGTATTTTTCTGAATCCTAATCCAAGTACTTGTCCTTTTTAAAGGAGTTTCTACAGCGGGAACCGCAGCAATCAAGGAGGAAAATACTCCTATTACAGATACAGATTCTGTGCAGGCTGAAGGGGCTGTTGAAGCAAAGGAGAACTTTCACCCAAAGGAACAAAATCAAATGTTGCAATCTCTTTTCTCTTTGCTCCGTGAAGAGGTTGAGCAGATGGATTCAAAGATACTGCCCCTGTGTCTACATCAGGTACTTCCTGTGATTATGGGTTACTGCATCAAATTTGGTTTTTATTTGAGACTTTATTCGTAAGGAAAAAAGGCAATAAATGCAACACATACCATGGACTTGGATATTTTGATGTATAACAGATGGTCAAGGCAAATATCTCCTTAAGGTCTTGTAATATTTGTTAAATTATAAATTGCGTTTTAAGTATATTCTGCAGATAAAGGAAACTCTTAAGGATGGGTTTTCTAATTCCCTAAATGATGAAATTCTAGTTTGGCGGGAATTTAGGAAAATCACTCTTCAGTATAAATTAAATATGGTTTGTAAGATGCTGGTATAGGTACAAGAGAGCAAATATGTAAATAACATTTTAAACCTGGAGTTGTTTTTACTGTTGCAGACTTCTTTCATGCATGAATGCTAGGATTCCAAGTGTATAACTTTATATAAGCACAGCTGCCAAACCTGTAAGATCAAAGGAAAAACAGCGTGGTTTGAAAAGCAATCTTTTTATTAACTGGCCAGTGTGTAGGTTTTTTTCTGGAGGTTATGATGCAGAAGAATTATGTGGATAGGACTTAATGCAGTATTAATTCATAGCATAGTTGTGTCAGACTAAGAGTGGACTGGAAGAGTTTTCGTTTGGCTGTGATGTCTAATATGGGTAATATGTAGATATTACACATGCCTGATTTGACTTAGTTGGATTGTCTTTATTTTGGGAAATTGGATGATTTTGATATTTTAAATTTCTAAACTGCAATAACACTCCTGCATTCTTATTCTCTTTGATACAAATAAGTGATAGTATTTGAGAAAGAGGTTTCTCTTCAGTTGTTGCATGTTATAGATAATTTACATTTGACGTAGAATTTTAAATTATTTTTTTCTAATCTGTGCTTCAGCAAAGGTATTTGATACTGTTCCTTAACTTATGTGAAACTTAGCTTTCGGGTTAACAATTTATACTTTTAGACACGTTGAATTTGGTGGTCATTCATGAGTCAGTACAAAGGGCATTTTTGGAAAACAACACAGAGCAAAAACTTCAAAACACTTTACAGACACCGAGGAGTGTCATCGAACGTGATGGAGATGAAATCTTGTTTGTTGGTTTTAGATGACTAAGCCACACCCTAAGGGTAACAACATTTTGAAAGTCATACAGGAACTGTGACAGAATCTGCATTTCCAGATTCAAACATGCACTCAAGCACCATCTTTTTTTTTTTCCTAAGAAATACCAAGCATTTTGAATGGACTGTTTGAAAGCAAGCTAGCAGAACTTATAAGGATCATAACATGTTTTTTAATTGTGGGGAGGGCAGAGGAGGAAAGGATTTTAAATTTATCATTCACGTAAAGTAAATCTATTAAGAATTTTTTTCCTTTTCCAGTGAATTAACCTGTCATCTTCAGTCTTTTTTTTTTTAGATTGTTAATACAACCTGCTAGTAACTTTTTTTATACCAAGTCTAGCAAATACTCTATCACATTCTGGTTTTATTCTGTATGATAAAATTCAATGTAAAATCAAGAGCTGTGTTGGATGTTCTGGAGTATTAACAATCTGTGGTGTTAGTGGGAAGCCTATATTGAGTATTGAAAGGCTGTGGGATATTAGGGACTGTTCTAAGGTTTAACTTTTAATTAAAATAGGATGTGATTTTTTTTTTCCTGTCTTGAATGGGATTAATTTGATTTGTTTAGCATTTGTTACAGAATCTAATTTATATATAAAACATAGAAAAAGAGCTTTGACAGCTCCAGAAATCCTTAGAAGACTACTGTGGAATGCAGACAAAATGTACAAATAAAGAATCTTAGAAATCACTTACCGATTCTCGTTTGAAGGTACCAGGCTCAGAATGGTCTACTGGTTAGTAATGAAGCTGAGAGGCAGGAAAATACAATTTGTAACCTAGATTCCTCTATCAAGTTACTGTATTTTTTGAGCAATCACCTTTAGACTTTTACAAAAGTGCCTGCTTATTAAGCTCTTCATATTATGATTATCTAAATTGACGTCCCAAAGATTTTGAGACTGAATTTTTGTGTGCTCCCACGAAGTCATTGGAGTATCATCTATGAGGTGCCTCAACCAGAACATTCTGGTCTTAGGGTGCCTGCAATTTCTAGACACATTTTGCTAGCATGGCCCTTGCCTCACCATGCATGGCAAATAGGAAAATTGCCAACATTCACTGTCCCAGAAGACTGATTAGTTGCTTATAAAGATCACCAATACTGCAGAGTTCTGTAGAATAAAATATTTTTACTTCTGAAGTTTATATTTTTTGTATTTCATTGCATGCCCAAACAAAGCTGTCAGTATTCCTCAGCTTCCTGTGAAAGCCTGCTCAGTTTTCTAGCAAGCACAAATAAGTTGTTGTTGCAATTCTCAAAAATTATTTGTCTAGAGGGAGGAATTGGAAGAAAAAAGTTTGTTACTACGTTAGCTTTTCCATACAGTGTTACATCTTTTCCTTTCCAGGAATCAGCTCTAACTTTTCTATGATACTCCCCACCAGTGTCAAAGTGAAATTCTGATTAAAAATATATTAATTTTATGACTGCCTGTGGATGCTTGCTTTCTCTGAGCTGGCTGCATGAACTTAGTGACATGAGGTAGAGAATCTTCAAGTTTTTTTTCACACAGTAGAGCAGCTTCAGGAAAGGAGGTGGCACAAAGCTGCTGCAGTGGTATTGCCTGGCTCCTGTGGATAGGCTAGAAGTAATACAGAAAAAAGTTCAGAACTTGAGTCCTTTTATGTTTATCTCATGAATTTCAAATATTCCTATTTTACACAGAATTT
This sequence comes from Corapipo altera, assembly GCF_003945725.1. Taxonomy (NCBI): domain Eukaryota; kingdom Metazoa; phylum Chordata; class Aves; order Passeriformes; family Pipridae; genus Corapipo; species Corapipo altera. Next base: position 6,702,461 of record NW_020884923.1, read on the forward strand.
GAAATATTTGTTGTAATTATCTATTGTAAAAAGGATATAACTCATTGTTATGTTTCTAATGCGGTGATAGGCAATATTTTTAGTGTCTTTTATCTGAAGACTGTTCTTTTCTCATCGATCAGGAAACCTCCATTTTTCCATTTCAACACATTTCAGTGTAATGCTCAGGAGAGCACAGCAATGATCTTAGTTTGGTCAAAGATAAGGGAGTGACAGAATACAAACTCTTGAACTCATCTCACTAAACACAGTACTTTTGTGCTATGTCATTTTAAAGCTTTTTAATATGATAACTAGAAATGTTTCTGAAATAATTTTTCTTGTTGTAGCAACATAAAACTCACTAACATTGGAGCAAAACCATTTATGTGAGAGGACTTAATATTTCTTTGTTTTTTGATACTCTTTTAAAACATTTTTCCTAGAATAAGAATACATGTATTTTGTCTGAGCATTCAAATGTTACCCAAACTAAATATGAACCTGCAAACCAGGTTTAAAACTATGATAAAAAAATTCACATAATATCCTTAGCACTCTCATGAAAATTATAGATCTCCTAATTTATTTTTTTTATCTTTGCAGATAGCCGAGACCTATTTTCAAGAGGAGGAATGTATCCTTTTACTTGTAGAAATTGTTATACAATACTAAAATAATGTGGCATGATAACACATAAAAGACAAACGCTTTACTGTTGACTCACATGTTTGGTAAAACTTTTAATAGTTAAACCTCTGATAATTACTCTGATATATTTCAGTAATTTTGGGAGAGAATAATCATATTAACCATTAAAGTTAAATTACAGTTTTATAAAAAGTGGACTGGGATTTCCTCTTTGCTTTTAAGGGAAAATGGTCAGGCTATAAAAAGAAGAAGCAAGAGTGGTAAGCCCTTAAGGTATGTGTGATTCATTAAGATCCATCATAAATTACGGAATTTGTGCATACAAAATATTTCTTTATTATGCAATTTGTTACATACAAAATATGACAAATAGGCAATTGTAATCGCTAAATAACAAGGAATAAGAAACCTAGCAAATTATCTTAGCCTGTAGTACAAAACCAGAGAACTAACTGTTGCAGTATTATAAGAGCAATATTTAAATACAGTATCCATCACTGTCTTAGAAGACTACACTTTTGTCTTGGTCATCCTAATTCTAAAGCATCCATCAGAAAATCCAAAATGCACTGCTCAAGATAAAGGCATGGAAAAATTCTGTTGTAAATTATGGCAATGCTGGGGGAAATACAGTAAATTTAAAATTTAAAAAACATGATAGAAAGACAGTTCCTCTTTCGTCAAAGTTACTTTAATTGAAGGACATTGTATTTAAAGCTGATCAAAAGAAATATTTTTTAATGCAATGTACACTTGATGTGTGGAATTCAACACCACTATATAATACATATTTATGAAGGATATCTCCTCTGTACTTGCAGCCATCAGTTTCCTGAGGTTAATAAAGAACTTACTTGATCATGTTGCACTGTATTAATTATCCATGACAAACATTTTAATTCATCCAGCATGGAACTTCATATTAACAATAATTCAGAGTTTGTTGCTGTGATCCTCTAAGGCTATCTCTCTGATCTGTAATTCTGTTTCTAATAACAGATTTCTTGAAGGCAGGGAATATTCTCTCCATTAATATTGTTGTTCATAAGCCATGCTATTTATATGTTGCATGAGGCTAACAAGAATAACAAGTACTGGTTGTGTTTTTGTAATAATTACTCCACTATTTTAATTAGCATGAATAATGGAAAGTGTTTTTTCTGTGTGACTAAGAACATCATTCACTGTACCTCTATCCTCATTGTATTGTAGAATTTCGTTTTGAATAGCTGGTAAAACGGCTTTAAAGAGCACAACTAACAACTTAGGCTTGGTGGAGCTAGAATTATCCTGAGTATTATAAAATATGTGACTATCAGTATACCTTTGTGAATATATTGATAACCCTAAGGGAGGGGAAAGACTTCTTCATATAGAAGAAAACTAAGCAGAATCTTCAGGAAGACAAAAGGTAAACTCAGCAGTGCAACAGTGTTGTATACAGTGGTTGAAAAGGGGGTGGCTATTTTTCGGAAGTTTAAAGTGGAGAAATTTTTTTTAATATTGTCTCCAGCTGGTCAGTAGAGAGGAGCTATATTTTTCAGCTAGACATGGTTTTTGGCATATAATTGTATTTCTTGAAACATACTTGCTAGTATTTGTGTAATTGTTTTGCTTTTCATTTCCCAGAGATTTCATTTTTTTGGTAAGAGTTATTAGCATGATAACATTTCATTTGTTTCTTTCTAGAAAAATCATTTGTTGGTCTTAGGGCATGTGGGGAGAGGTAGCTGCTGAAAAGAATACAATTTTCGTTTTTGGAACTTTTCTCAACTTATTTTACTTCTTACCTGCTGTTTTCATGTCTGCTGCTTTTTTCTTTCTTGCACAGATATCTAGATTCTAGCCGTTATTCATTTTGATTCACTTATTTCAAATTTCAAGTGCATAATGACTTTTCTTTCAAATATGGTGCTAAATATAAATAAATCATAACACATCCAGAGATGTGTCCATTTTTCTTTAACCTTCCATTCAGATGAGAAGGCAATGAAGTTCATTCAGCTTGAACGACTGTATCATGAGCGGCTGCTTGCAAATCTTTCTTCCATACAGGAGCAGTGGGGTGAGTACCAGCTAAACTAATATCGTAGAAGAAAGAGTTAATTTAGTTTGTACTTCTAAACAAGAGAGTATACATATTTAAAAAGTTACATAGCAAAAGCAGCATTTCTATCAGAATTTCTTTGAGCTTGTTACAAGCAAAATATTCCTGCTTTAGATTTGTTTGCACATATTTTATGGTAAAGATGCAAATAGTTTGTAATTCTTTATTTTATTAATTAAGACTTTGATCCACAGTTGTTTTGAGCTTCTTTTTGGGTTAGGGTTGGTGAGTCTGATGTGATGAAAATAAAGTGTGTTGTGAAAGAATAGGATGCCATTTTGCGTATTCTGAAACAAGATTGTAGAGCATACACAGAAAAGTCGTCAATATTTCTCAATTAATTAGTTTCCACTATATGTTTTATGTTAAGCAAATACTACTTTTATAATATTTTGAGTAACAATTATTTTTATTTCATTTAGAAAGAAAATGGAAAACAGCAGTTCCTAGCCCCGTTACAACACTGAGGAATTCTGCAAAAGAGCTGAGCGGCCAAGAGCTGGAAAAGCTTACTAGAGTTTGCTCTTTGCATCTACAGTAAGTATTAGAACATATTATTACTTTCCAAGTACTAATATGTTAGTGCAGCTGTTGTCTCCTTGCTGGTATAGGTGTTTTAAAATAGTCAGTGTCAAAATAAAAGTTGTGTCGCGCTGACTTGAATTTAGTTATAAAGTCGTGGTTCTTTTTGATATATAACTAAAATATTTTTGTTACCATCAATTGTTTTAATATGGTTTGAGGAATCTATGGGGACTAGATCTTAAATGCTTTCAGCAAATCACTAGTTTTCCAGAAATGGAGTTTTGAGTTTTGGTAGTTCAGCCAAGGTAAAAAAATCTGAATAGTGTTAATTTAGGAAGAGAGGCTGTAGAGCTGATGATGGGTGTTCCTGATGATGGGTGTTCTTGTCTAATACTTAGTGTTCTAATCACTGTTTTGAAATGCAATTGCCCAGCATCTCTGCCTTCAGTACCCATATTAACCCAGTCCTTTTCCCTCGATTTTATTCTCAATTTTCCCACATTTTAGGACAATTCCTTAATGCTATAAGTACTTCTTGTTATCTTCTATGTTAATTTCATACAGGTTGCATTAACATTATGAAGCAGCGATTCTGTACAGTATTCTGAAAAGTTGTGAAATCTTAGTTCATACCTGCTTTGCCTGATGCATCAGCCTCCTGAATTAGCGTATCACAGTACAACAAACTTGTGGCAGTGCCTAGGGTGCATTTCTGGATAGTAACGTGGGATTATACCTGTCAGGAAGGAGAAGATCTTTTATGTCATAGGTGAATGCCCTACCACCTAGACATTGATTTTAAGGGACAAATGGAAAAAATTATACGAGCTGCCACTGAAAAATGATCAGCCAATGACCATAAGGAAACTAACCACATTCAAAGGCTATGAAAAGACCTGCCAGTGACAAGAGAGATGCTCTCAATCAGATGGGGAGAGAAAACTTTTTCAAGTACATTTGCACTGACTTAGTCAATGTGGATATAACAAAAAGCCAAAATGCTCCTGTTTTTCATAGAGAGTATGATTTGGCTATCACATTTTTTATTCTGGGTGATGACAGTGAAGTTTGAAAACATCCAGGCTGATTGCCAGAACCCAGGCAGGGATGTAATGTTGTTTATTTGTAGTCTGAATGCCTTTGGGCGGGAGCCCCTTGGAAGCACACTCCTGAGCTTCCGCAGGAAGATGAGGCAGGTCGAGCACCGTGGTTGCATGTTTACACCCACAGTGTGCTGCCACTGAGAGATTGCACTCAGAGTGCCTGCAGGCTTCCTCAGCCTACATTTCCTTACACGTGACTTTGCAAACCCACAGAAAGATTTAAGATTCAAGTCTGTTGCGATTTATAAGCTGCAATAAGCAGCACCTCCCTATAGTCACGTGGATTGTCACCTTGTTGAGAATAACTCTGCTTTCTCCTTCATTTCAGTTATGAAATATTAATCTGTGTTCTGAGAAACTCTGAAATTTGATAAAAATTAAGACTTGTGTTCATTTGCCATGATTAGTGTTCTGTATTTAATATTACTACTCTTTGAAACTCTCTAGGCAAAAGCCTGATTGCTTTTATTGTTATTATGGGGTTTTTTTCCTAAGCTTTAAAATCAATTTATTTTTTAATTAAAATTACACTTTAATGTTGAATGAATAACATGCAGGTTTTGAAAAATATGAACATTTTGCTTTTGTAATTGAAAGTAATTTTTCTGATAGTCAGCATTTACAGCTACATACTGGACACGTTTATTCTTTAAAGATAGTTTCAAGTGTCCCTTATTTGAAGTTCAAATGGTAAAATTTAAAAGTCAATGTACCTTTTAAAAGTTTTTGTTAAAGTATGAACATCAGTACTTTTCCCTTGTATCTCTCTTATTTTTTTAATAGATTTAAATAAAATGCTCTGCATTTTATCTTCATTGCTATATGAAAGACTGCAAGATAGACTGTGCGTGATAGATCTCAGTGTGCATGAATCTCCACACAGTTTGCCAAGTCCACAGTGACTGTTAGCAGTGCTGATCCACCTCTGAATCTGAGTGGAATCAGTGGGAGCTGCTGTACCTTACAGTGCCCAGAAATTGTGTCCCAGTCTGTGGAGAGGGAAATATGTTTTGTGGGGATTTTTTTCCATTCTTCAATCTCTGCTATAGTGATCAGTATTTTTAATAGTATATTAAATATACTATTAAATATACTATCTGTATAAATAGATATCAAGTCCCGACATGATTTTTAAAGTTGGTAGAGTTCCTTCCGAGCATAAACTTTTACAGGGATTTACATTTCCTGATACGTTGTGGTAAATTTTTTTCTGACTTCTTCTTGATTAGTTGGAGCAATGTTAGGGCGAGTTGGTCTTCTGATGATATTCAAACAAGTACAGATGTATGCTAGCATGCTAACACTGTCTCAATGTAAGAAAAATTCTGTGCTAATTTTAGAGCAGAGTAAAAAGTTTATAAGATTTCAATTACATTTATTATTAAGAAAGTTGCTACTAGGTTAATTTATTCTTTTTTCTTTATTCCTGTAGGCCTCAGTCATCCAAAAATAAGGTAAGCAGCTGTTTAATTGAATTCTGCTTTGTCAAAGATTGGTAATAAATATATTTCAAAAAATTATTAGATAAAATCTTTCAAGTTTTGAAGCTGTTTAACATTTGAATGTCTCAAAAAGTCCCAGCATTCCTGTTTAATTCCAAAAAATTACAGGAAATACTATCATATTTTACAGTTATTAGCTGCAGAAAATACATGGGAAAGCGGTTGTTTGCCTCAGTTAATGGAATCCAAAAATGTAAAGGAAAGAGAAGCTGCTGCTTTTAAATCAGGTATGTGTGTATGTATTTACATGTGCATACATTTTTTTGATAACTAGAGATAAGATGCATAATTTGTGTGTGTAAAATACAGGGTAAACAATCTGATAATAAATATTCTGAGGTGTGGCAATTCAATATAATAAACAGTATTAGTAACTATTTTAAGTTACATGCAATGTACAGATTTTGAGATGCATTTTTCTGAAACAGCACAGAAAATGATGAAGCTTTTGGGATCTCTTGAAGAGAAAAACATACTTTGGTTCATTGTTTTCAGTACACACTTTTATGTCAGCCTCATTTTCCTTTTCCTTCCTTGGGGCAGTGGCTGTTTTGTTTGAGTAATTTTTTAGAATCTTTGGGTTCTTATGAAAGATTTACAAATTAATAAATTGTTAAAATGGAGACAGAATTGGAAAGAATATTGGTAGATTACCAGGCTGTGCTTTATCTCTCCTCTCTTTGAGCAAAAAGTTTCTTTTTTTTTTTGCCACATTCCAGTTGTCAAAAATTGGCCTAAACTAAGTACCTTTCCTTAAAACCAGCTAGAATTTGTCATAAGGTAATGACTGGCCTAAGCAATCCTAGAAGGTCCCTTTCAACTTAAACTATCCTACAAGTGTGTGTCAGCAAGGATGTTCAGGAGAATCAGAAATGGACGAAGACAGAGTCACAATTCTCTACTTATATGGATCTTCCTCATCTCCATCCTCTTTTACCATGACCTCTATACTGCCTTTACTGCCTTTTCTCTATCTTTATTCTTGTAACATAACTAATCATAGAACATTGAGAACACGAAACAAACATGTTCTGCAGCTCAGAAAGCAGATTGAAAGAACCCAGTGCTTTTTATTTTTGGATGGTTGGAAATTCCCATGGAAAAAAATTAGGTGATTACAATTTTTCCATTGATTTTATTCCAAGTGGGAACAAAAACTTTCTGAAGACCAGAATTTCTGAACATTCGAAACTTCTGAATTCAGGAGCATTTTGTTTCAAAGTTGAAATATTGTAGTACAACATATTGACCTAGTGTGGAAGTAGTTAATGGTGTAAATGGATTTTTTCATGCCTTTCTCTTTATGTAAATCTTAATTGCAAAATGTCATCAAAATCTTTGGGTTCTTCTGAAATCCTGGTAAATTAATGAAGCTATACCATCCAATAGAAAGCAGTTCTGCTGAGAATTTTTCAGCAGTGCTAAATACTTTCAATACAAAGATAGGAATATTTCAACCCTAACTCAAGTTTAAATGGTTGAGATTTGCAAAAGATACTTTTCAGAAGATTAGCAGGTTCTTGAGGAAGCAATGACTTCTCTCCCCGACAGGTCTCATCAGCTGTTCAGGCAACACGCGGCCATGAACTACTCACAGTAGCAGCCCCTCACAGTGACAATCCATCAGTAGCACAGGGGTGAATGTTTTTTGTTCCAGTTAGAAGGATTTGAGTAGGGAAGTCATCAGTATGAACAAGTAGAGAAATTTGAAAAAAGTGATTCATAACTCTGAAATAATATTCAGGCTGCGTCTGAGTGATTCAGCTCAGGACTGGAAGCAATATGGCCGTTTGGGCCTGGTTCTGGATTTTACCTGAAGCCCAGCAGAATCCTATACTATGATAACCATACAGTTCCTGATACTCAACCTGTTCAGCAGTAGCCTAAATGCAAGGGCCTTCTCATGGAAAACTTAGAATGCTTGACTTCTGCTTTTTGAGTGTTTTTTTTCCTCTACAAAAAAAAGAAAAATGGGAAATAAATATGTAAACTTTTACTTCTTTTAGAAATGTATCTGCCAATCTGCAGGCAGAACTGCTTAACTGATCTGCTTGTAATAGAATCTGACTTACAGTAAGACATGAAAAGGAAACTCTCAAGTGGTTTGAGGACTTGTCTTCATATGAATTCATATTCAATAAGAATTTATGTAGCAATTATCAATAAGAATACGTATAATACATTGTAGAGGTAGCTATATTACATTGTAAAGATTGTTGCACTGTATTATGGCAGCATCTTTGAAGAAAAATAAAACTTCTTTAGTAATCTAAAGCAAAAATTACTCCATTAACTTGCTGAAGACATTTGGGAACTTAGTTTGAGGCTCTGTAGGCAGCTGATCCTAAGAATTCACAATTCCTGTATCGTGGGGATACAGTGACCGAGAAACAGCTTTATAAGTAGTCAGCCAGTCAAGGTTCCCAGGACAGTCACTGAATTAGTTTTCTGCCCTTCTGAGCAAAGGTTGTGAATGGTCTGTTCTACTACATTTTCCTTTCTGACTGATTTTCACTCTGAGTCTTCCAGCAGAGAGAACTGGGCCCTTACAGCTATGTATGTGTATATTAAAAGATGAGGTTTGATACATCCTATACCAATGAATTTCTTCCGTTTCTGACTGAAAACCTTAATAGCCTTAGTGTAAACTAAAGATAAATTAATGTGTTTCATGAAAACTTTTCTAATGAAATACTGAATTTAATAGAATTTAATAAACCCCTTAACATAAGTTTGCAGTGTGTACATATAGACCTATTTCCAAGGTGGGGAGGAATTCCTTATACCCTGTTTTCTTTCGGGTCCTATGGGATTTGTTATCAGTTGGCAAGAATTGCAGAGATGGAGAAGTGTGAATTCTCCACTGGTAGATTACTGTAGATCAGTACTCTGTCTGCTAGATTGTCTTGGATTAACAGGATAAAGTGGTGGCTGTGGGTTTCTGGGATGAACAAAGCAAATGTTTATTTTAAAGCAACTCAGGGGAAAAAGCATTTCTTAAATTACCATAAGTTCTTTTGCTAAAAAATTTTCAGTAGACACTTTGTTGTATTTCTATCAGTCAGCTAAAAATTACTGCCACAGGTGGGTATGTCTTCATTTAACTTAGTAAGCAAAGGCATCTTTTCTAATTAAGTATTCGAGTATTTGTCTTAACTTGCCTTTAGTTCGCAGTGGGAAGGGGTTGTCTGAAGTAGGTGTAAAAAAAATACTGAACACTGCTGAAAACTTGATGTGGAATGTAACAATGATCATTGCATCTCAGTTCCTGTACATCTGTGGTTAGATAACAGTGCTAGGATCATTTATTACTTTCTTAGGAATAGAGCCTTGAGCTCAAGGGGCCACCTTTCACAGTAAAGAGTTTGATTTAATTTCCAATTCCATTTAATCTTTGTTACAGTTGGGGCTGCCAACAAAGATGCCTGTTGTAATGGGATGTATCCACTAGGAAAAATTGACAGATGGTAACAAAATCTTGTACCAATAATCCAGGCTGTGTTTGAACTCATGACCTATATGTGAAGGGCTCAGTATCCCGTTACAAATCCCTTGAGCTGTCAACTCATCTGTGTCTGATTTTCAAAAAGTCCCTGTGTCACACCTATTTCTTCTTTCAGTGCTTTACAGAAGTTAGGTTCCTTGTACCCTTTCTATCTGTTAACATCATTCTGGTATTTTTTCCACGTTTTGGTTTGCTTGGATATTCTCTTTTTCAATTTCCAAGCCTGTCTTCTCTGTACTACCTTGTATTTCATTATCCATTTAAAGGGGGATAGTTTGGAATTTAATAAAATTGTTCAATACAATGAATTAATGCAAACATTTGTTTTAATGAATGTGACCCTATTTCATGTAACAGTTCAGGAAATTCCTCAGATTTTAAGTGAGGTTTTAACAAGCGAGGAAGGTAAAATTTGCATAGAGATCTTCAGTTATTCTTGTAAGAACTCATACAGTTAATAAGTGCATTGTTTGATATTTTCCTTAATCTGACCATAAAACCTTTCTGCTCTTTGCTATGAACAAAAAATGCAAACAAGTGTTTTCTAGAGGTATTAATTTGTTCTTTGAGGTTATTACTATTACTGTAACAGTAGTCCTATTATAACATAGTAGTAACTTAGTTTTTATTCAAGTATGGAATAAAAGGCAGTTTCTGTCATAGCTAGCTTACTTTGTTATTCTAATTCTTAACATCCCTTTCTCTCTTCATAAGCCTAGAACAGAGTTTCGCTTTGAGCTTCTTGTAATGGCTAATATCTAGTGATTTTATTGACAACTTGGGCTAACCATCTACTCCTTCATCAGCAGATTATGCCAGTAGTAGATGAATTCATAAGCTGTGCAAAAATCCTCATGTTTCTTTCTGAAATTTTAGATAAGAAAAAATAATTTTCATATGTATTGTAAATGTGAATACAGAAATAAGCTGAAACAAATTGCATTTTTAATATGTAAACTAACTTATGTATCCAAAAAGCAGCATTTTTTATGCTATCCTTTATGGGACATTAAATCATGGATATTTCATTTAGCATTAACCAAAGGAGCTAGTGACCTGCAAATTTAATATTTATTAAATTAGCATTATTTCAGCTTCTTTAAAGGAAATTCACATATCTCCCTGTGCAACAGATACACCAGCATCAAAATAGTTTTCTGTAATTAAGTGCATTTGTCTGAATTCCAGACCTTCATGAGATGCACTCACATAAAATATCCTTTAGAAGAAAAGGGGCTGTTCAGAAAGATATTTACATACATATAGGGAGTAACTCTTGTCAGAAGGGCAGTGAGTCATGTGCTTTGCCTGCAAGAATGGTTGCAGATACATTTTTTTTTCTTCTGAAACAGGAGTCAGAGACTACTAATAAAAGTTATTCTGACTGGTGCATAAAATACCTAGCCTTTATGGGAGTGCATTTTGAAGCATTAGGTTACAATGTTATCAAATCACAGTATACTCTTTCCCCCCTGGGCTGATGCTTTGAATCATTTAAAAACTCTGAAACTGTTTTTCCTGTTGCACTTAGGTACTGAAACTTGTCCTGGCATTGGACCAAAGAAAGAAGATAAACAGCTGAGCACTGTTTCCCCAGATGAAAACAAAACTGAGAGACAGATAGAGGCAGGAAGTCTTTGGGTAGCTGCAGGAAAGGACCACATGGAGGAGCAGCACTGCAGTGCTGAATCAACATTGGAGCCACACACCCAGTCCACAGGGACAGTGGGCAGGCCTTCTTCGGGCTGTTTATCATCTGGGGATGCTGGTAAAGATAACAATTTGCAGCTGAGAGAAAGACAGCTCTCAAAGGATGCAGAAAAAACAGAAGGGGCTGGGGAGCCTGGAGTGAAACTCCCTCTTGAGCCAATGGTAGATGCTTCAGTTTTAACAGATGGTGACTATATGCCTACTGGTTTGGTTCCTTCTGATAAAGATGTGCAAGCTGATGGAAATCTGCTCAGATCAAAACATGCTGCTGGCTCTTCAGAAATTGCTGGTGCCCAGCTTGAAAATAGTGATTTAAAACAGCAACAGATACAGCCTGATGATGATGATGATGAAAAGTCTTCATGGGACAGAACTGCATCAGATGTATTCTCTGGGTGCCATAAAGTATCTGAGCATGAGAGTACTGCCCATTCACAGGTGTGCAAGGAAATACAGAGAGCAGCAGGACAGGAGGAGAAGGTAAATAATGAAGAACAAGAAGATTTATTTCTCAGATTTTTAAATGGTAACATAATAGACACTGAGGAATCAATCTTAGAAAACCAAGAGGACTCAGACACTGTTCCAGATATTTCACCTGAACGAGCATCTTATAACTCACTGGAAGCTTTATCACTAGATGACAGCTTTTCTTCTCTTGATGAACTTGCAAGAAGGATAGAGATTGCTGAGGTAAAGATTATGAATTCTATAAAATCTTTCATGTTTGTCTCAAAATATTTTAGATATTTCCAACTTCAAAATGTGTTAAATATTCCTTAATATATCACTTTCAAATCTGAAATCTATACATATTTAATTGTTCTGAGTTATTCAGAGAAAAAAGTTTGGTTTTGCCTATTTGTCTCCTTCTTGACCAGCACCACACAGTGTTTCTAAAAATTAGATTGATTTTTACATATGAGTATGAACAGCTGGTGTTTTTTAACTTTTTTATTCTGACAGAGACTGTTAGGAGGTGTTCTCATCATTCCTGTTAAATCAAGTTTCATGTCAGAGATGTACATAATGCCTATGATGTAATGTGGTTCATTTCTATTCAAAAAACAAAATTTTTTTTTAAGCCTGTTCTGTAGAGGTGAGAACTACATATGTATAAATTCTGCATATGACTGTATGGGCTTCTAATTTTGCCAAGTTTAGATAGCTTTGTTGTTCAATCAAAGCTAAGAAAACTTCTGATCCTGAACCCACCTTTCTGAAGCACTGCTGATAGGCCACAACAAGAGTGAGTGCTTCATAAGCTAGGTTGCTCTTCTGAAAATAGAGATTTATTGCTTTTGGACTTTTTTGGAAAGTGCATGACGACATCTTTGCTTTATTTCTTTTCTGATTTTGCACCCGTGGGACCTTAAGAGCAATTTAAAAATAGTCACAATAGGATTAATTTAGGATTTATCTATGTGAAACAGAACAGTACACCTCTGTTAAAATGCTGAACTTTCAGTGAGCTCAAAAGAAATCTAATGCTGAGGGATGACATTTAAATTACTCTTCTGTTATACATATATGTGGGCTTAGCAAACGACATTAATTGTCTCTGTGACCAATGATGATGCTTTACAGGGAATCTAGTTTCATTTCTAGTTTGCTCTTCTGATGCTGGGACTGCCAGTACTCTGATGGCAGAGTTGAGTCTCTGCAGAGGAAAAAGTACCTTGAGTTTTTCCACAGTACTTTTTCTGGCCATATAAGGCTTAATGTTGGCTGCACTGATGGGAGTCCATTTGAATCATTCTTAACGAAAGGCCTGAGTTGTGTGTGAGGCAATGGGTTTAAACTGGAAAGGAGAAGAAGGATTAACTTCAGTAACAGTTAAAGTTTGTAATATGCAGCACCTGGGGTTCTTCTGCAATACATGAAATTTTTAGATGCAGCAGGGTGAGTTAAGGACAGCATACCAGCTTGTACTGTTTCATTATACTCTTATATTTTGTTTCCAATTAATCTTACCACCCATCACTAGCCTGGGGGTTTCATTTCAGAAGTGGTGAGCACCTACAGCTTTCCTGGGAGACACATTAAGAGTTTCCCACCCCTGAGAAAGCAGCATTGTTAACTTGTGTTCATTGATTTTGTTTTAGTGCTAAAATAAGACCGCACTGATGTTTTGACAAGCAGACTGATCTTTGTAACCAGCTGTAAGACTTCTTCCTTTCTTGTCCTTTTGAAGCCTTTAAAATTGCATCATTCAGACTGTGGCAACCTAAGAAGATAACAGTGTTTTCATACAGTAGCTGTTAATGAAATATTTAGAAAATGCATTGGTAGCCTCATGAATGAAATAAGTCACATGAAATGTACCAATGTGGCAGTAAAAAAGAAAAAAAAAATCAATTTGACTGTGATAAAACTTGTCATGGAGTGAATATTTACAAACCTGCCACAAACAAATTAGAATGGAAGGCAGAAGTAAAGATAATTTTGAAATAACCTAGATACAAAAATCATATGGTAGAACAAAATTTCATTAATGTTCTTCAATGGACATGTAATACTAATTTATTGATAATGGGAAAGGTAAATACTTGTGCATGTATTTACAGTTAGGAAGTCTTGTTTGACCCCATATTGAGATCCAAGAATCATCTCCTCTAGTTTTCTAATTTAGATACTTTGTCGCATGCTTTTAGTCTGTCATTTGCAATAACTCATTCCAAGAGTTGAAAATCCACCAAATTCTGACTCTGACTTTAAATAATTGCAAAAGTCAAATAGTACTTTGCATATTGTACAGTCCCTTATACTGTGTATTTCATCACTAATACAAACTATGTACAACAATGTGCAAATGATGGAAAATCACTGTCATTTTATAGAAACAAGATTCATACAGCTAACAAGGAGCTTTGAAGCACAGTCAGCAGTTGGCAGCAACAGATATCAGAAGTGTATAGCCTCTTCTTAGATATCTTTACTATCATTTCTATGAGCATGAAATGACACAGCAGCAGTGAAACAAATTGTGACCTTAGTAATGTAAGTTTCATTTTGCTGTATAAAGTAAAAGTTTATAACACAAACTTTTTATGTGAGTGACAATTAGGGAAATGAGTAAAATCCTACTTCTTTTTCTGATTAGAAAATTATAATTTGAAATTTATTTTTATGAAGCAAAGATAAAGAGATTGTCAACCGCAACATACAGCTTTTGGTTGGCGCTGTTTATACACCAAGAAATGAAGTCTCCACCTGTCTGTACTAGGTTTGGAGAAAATGTTTTGGATTCCCTGTTCTCTTTTATAGCTTGGGTCCTGTAGTTTTGAGTTTGCAAGAACTACGCTTGCGCTTGAAATGCTTACATGGTATCTGAGCTATTTGTTACTGTGTAAAGGAGCCCTGGTACTTTCATGGCAAGTATATCAGCAGAAAAAATAGTTAAAATCTGTTACTGTGGTATGAATACTGAATCTGCTAAGTTAGCTCCTTTTTAACTCAAATTATTTGCGTATTAAATTTATTTTGTTAGCAAAAGGGTTTGTCTGCTGGTTTTATTGTAACCCAGGGTAGTCTTGGTTTTTGTCGGTTTGTCATACGGTTGTGGATTACTGCTTTAAAAAAAAAGTCTGATTTTGCTAGTAATGAAACTGTAGTCCTTTGCCAAGTAACTGAATAAGGAATACAGTCCACAGGAGAATACACAAACAAAACAGCTTCTTGAGTAGTTCTCTGTGTTCAGACCAAAATACTTTATACAGTGAACTTTTTTTTCTAGTTTCCAGTTTACAATGCTTCCCTTTTGGGGTTTTTATTTATATCTATATGGTACAAATAATTCTAATAGTGAGGTGCAATCTGTTTTCTCTAAGAGCTTGAAACACAAGACCTTACTAGTTTTGTCCAGTATGTTTATAAATATATAAATGTATACATCATATTTTTTGAAAATATGTACAGTGTAAGAAGCTTTTTAATATTTTATTAGCAAATACTGTTTTAAACAGAGAAGAGACAGGTAGTTTAAATAAAGCTTATTTTTTCTAATTTTGCAACCTGGTTATTAAACTTTGTCCAAAAAGTGTAAAACTTTTCATTGAAGCAGAATTACTTGCTGTTAATGGTGGTAAAAAGCAAAAAGCTAAAATATTTAACAGAGTTTCAGTTAACCAACAGTCATTGCTGCTTTCCTCTTTACTGTTGGTCAAAATGCCATCACACACCCATATGCCATTTTCAGTTTCTGTACAGTAATTATAAAAGTCAGAAGATTTTGTGAAGGCCAGCAGAGCTGAGAGAGTAAGCTCAGTTACACAGATGCTCCAAGACCATATTTTGTTAATTATCTAGCTTAGAATTAAGAAAATATCTCATGTTTCAATAGGTCCTTTATGCAGCTCTTTCATGTAAGAGATGTTTTCAGTGCAGTCTTGTGCAAGCCTACATTTTTCCTCCTGTAGTTCAAGTCAAGAAGAGGCTTGATTTGTGGTCAACTGTATTAAGCACAGTTCCCTTGTTAACTTCAATTTACATAATATACTCTGTCTTTTTAAATTCCTCCTGCCTCCTAAAGACTGGGATTTAAAACTTCATCTTGTGTGGCAGCTAAGTCCCTCTCCTTGGATGTTTAATTAATGGGAGATGGATCTAATATAATCACTTTGTATATTGCAGAACAAAACAAAAAACCTTAATTACATGACTCATGAAATTCAAAGGCAGATGAAGTATATTTATGGCATGAAGCTGAGTCAGAGGAGGTTTAGGTTAGATATGACGAAAAAGTGCTTCACCCAGAGGGTGGTCAGGCACTGGAACAGGCTCCCCAGGGAAGTGGCCACAGCACCAACCCTGACAGAGTACAAGAAGTGTTTGGACAATGCTCTCAGTCACATGGTGAGACTCTTGGGGATGGTCCTGTGCAAGGCCAAGAGCTGGAATTTGATGATCCTTGTGGGTACCTCCCAACTAAGAATATTCTATGATTCTATTCTAGGTATGAAGTACATATGTAAAGGGGCCATTTTTCAAAATACAGCCTATAGTTTTTGCTGGGGTAGGAGAGTAACACTAACTATGCTCTGTTTACTGAAAAATCAAAAGCACTTACTCCCCCTTTTTAAGCAAAAGAAAATGTTCAGAATAGACACACCTATGCTGTGTCAATTAGTTCTTTATACATTTAAAGTAAATCCTGAAACATAGCCATGTAGGCTGACAGGAAAAGTAAATGAACCTCATTGTAGCAAGACTTTCCTCCACAAGCCTTTTATGTAACTGTAATCACTGAAACACATTTCCACATAATCCTGTCAAGGATAGTCCTCTGGTTTTAAGCTTGGAGAAGACCGAGTTTGTGACACAGTAATTCCGAAACTACCATGAGCCAACCAACAAAATGAAGTGCCTTAGTTTGAAATGACGACTAGACCGCCACGTCTAGTCCTAGGGCAGACTGCTATGAATGCCCTGCTGTCCCTGGGTGACATTCCCACCTAGTGCAGTCCGAACCACTTGGGAACAAGCGTGCCAGGCGACAGCTAGCCTGCTGTGTGGGTGGTGTGGGAGGAGCCATTGATCCTCTTTATGAAAGTAATGATGTAAGCAGAAGCTTAAAATAATCCACTCTTCTAAAGGACATCATTTCATCTCCACCCTCCCAAATAAATAAGTCAAATTAAAGCACTCCTACATGATCCCCCTTCATCGTCACAACAAGGAAGTTTGAGTGTTGCTTTTCCTGCTGGCCTCATAAATTTTTGTAGTGGTTCTGCAAGGCTAATTTGACATTACCAGTAGAAACCTCAGCTCAGTGTGCTTGTCTGTTGTGATAAGACTCTTGCAGACCATTATTTTTGGTTCATTCGTGCCAAATACTGGTCCTGTGTATGTTGACTGACTTTATTTCCGCCACCTCCACACTTTCACTAAATATTCATTAAATAATCCATTCAAGCTCTTGAGAAGATAATCAAAAAGGAAAGTGGGTATCAAAAGTGGTAGTGTGGCAGAGATCAATTTTATCCTCTCAGTTGGAATTTTGGGAAAAATTATTAGACATGTAGGCATATACCCACAGTATCCAGCTCTGTAAGTTGTGCAGGGTAACCTCATTTGTCCATTTGAGGGCTACAAAGTGCTGCCAGACTACAGACTTGTATGTGTAGTTGCCGAATTTATTAGTTGAAATGTTGCAAATGCCAGAGTTGGTGCCTGTTGGATTGAGCTCTGTCTCTTGCTTTGTTCAGTCCACCATCTCTCTTACTACAGCAGGCATCAATGCATTATATAAGCTCATAGCATGAAGCATGTTTACAGGCATAAGTTATGAAGTCACTTTTTTTCAGTTTTTCTACAGCTCTTGGAATTGCAATGCAAATAAGTTTTCATGGGTGCTCTTCTAACTTAATTCTGTTACAGGTAGAGTTAAGCAGTCAGTTGTCTGCAACTACAGTGTTACTTGGAAAGCTGGGGTTTTTTGAGTATTTGTGAAAATTGCAGATGTTTGGGGTCATCTCCTTATAGAGGAGTTGCAAACTCAGTTGTAAATGTGATGTTTCATCTGTAGCACAAATGAATACATATTACTTTTCAATTTAACAAATGTTATTGCTGATCTACAGAATGAGTTTTAAAAAGCCCTACTAAGTTCTAGGAAGAAATTATTAAGTCTTTTTTTACGGTAAAGATGCTCACAAGATAAAAAAAGAGCATGTCTAAACATGCTTCTTATTTTAATTTCTGTTTATTTCTAGCCCACCGGGAACTACTTGCTTAGGAAAGCATTTGTCTCCTGATACTTCACCTACTTTCATTTCTCTAATAACTAGGAAGTTACGGACTGCTCATTCATGCCAGTATGGCTTAGCATATACTCTTACAACTAGTCCAAATGCTATAGCAAACAAAAGAGAAGTTATGGCTTATTGACTTGTTGACTGTATCACTGTTTGTGCAAGCTGTTTGGATGACCAGCCTGTAGGGAAGGATTTTTGAACTGCTGCTGTATCCAGAGAGCTTATTACAATGTGGAGCTGGAATCTATCCAGAGCGTTGAAGCTTTCTTTTTCCCTGTTGTTCTCTCTGTTTGGTTTTGTAGCCCCACTGTAGCTGCTTGTCCACTCTGGGGAACCAATTGCAGTGCTGGAAAATTAATCTTGCAATAAGTATTTGATGGTCTCTGCAGGATTATATCTTTGGAGAGACAGCAGCAGTGTGTCATTGACTTCTTATTGCCCTCTGATGATAGTGTTTTTGACAAAATCTGCCTCATCACTGCCCCAACCCATGTGAGCTTACAAAGGAACTGTTGCAGTGAACACAAAGGATGATCCAAATAGTAAATGTGTGTGTATTTAACTTTGGTAACACTTAAGGGCAAACAGTGTCAGTGAACAGTGGAATGATACTGCAGCTGTCCTGTGTGTTAAGGAATTGATGTTTTCAGGAAGGAGGTTTCACAAGTGCTGCAACGTTTAAGGAAAGTAGAGTGGAAAACATTTATTAACCGTTTAGCTCATTTCTTCCCTAAGTCATTGTTAAATAGAGCTCATGCTTCAATTTCTCACATCTGTTGTGCCACTCGCTGACTTTCCTGATAGATTGCTCCAGCGGAAGGATTGGTGTCTATACTAAAGAAGAGAGATGACAGGGATGGTAAAACAATTTCTCAAGTCCAGCAAAGACAAACAAAGAGGAGAGTGCGATTCCAAGAAATGGAGGACACATTGGATCAAGGTAATTTAAAGCTGTTAATTCATGGATTGCACTCTTGAGGTGCAAATGATGTCGAACTTTTTGTTCACAAGAGCAAAGCAGGAATTCATTGAACATACTGTCTTGGTTTTTTTCAACTTAATTAGTAAGTGAAGGTGATTGATCAAAGATTATTAATCTCTACCAGGTTTGGGTAACAAAACTACAGAAGGGTACAATAAACACACTTCCATTTTAAAGCTTGTCTGAGAATGAAGTCCCAGTTTTTTTCATCTGACTGAATGATTTGCAAGTGACAGCTAATGGAAGTTCTTTCATTAATGTTTACTGCTTGGAGGGTGGGAGGTGTAGGCTTTCTCCGTAAATCCATTTACCGTGTGGGTAAAGAGGAATGCAGAAGAAACAATGTGTTGTCCTTCTTCCACCGGTAGCTTTCCAACCCTTTCTAGTAGACCAGGATTTTAACCTTGCTTTATAATTTAATATCCATACATATTTGCTAGCCATCATTAAATTTGGCTTTACACCCTACCACATTTTTGGTGGGCTGAATAATCTCATGAGAAATACAGTATGTTATTTTGTTCTGCTTTTCTTGGAGTTTAAGTTCTCTATTATTCAAACTAAAGAGATATTAAGAAAAATACTTTTGGTTGCTAATGATAGTACTTTCTATATCTACCATGTATGCCAGTCACTAAATGGTATTAATTAGTGCTTAATAGTGCATTAAGCATGTCTAAAACATTCACAGCCTAAAAGAGAGCGTATCCCATCTTTTTCTTGAAATTATTTTAAAAGTATTTCTGTTTTAAATAAAATTTCAATTAGAGTTTCTTCTATGATTTTTTCCCCAAGGATTTAGTGATTCAAAAGGAAAGTTGTTTTATACTACTATTGCTATTAGTTCAAATCTGATTTCAAACACGCACAAAAAAGCACATGAATCTTTCTTCTCTTTTTCTTCTTTTGCACTGTTTCTTCTCCCTGATGTAGAGTGAAGGGAGTTCAGAAATTTTCGTAGAGCCACGTCAATATAACAGAAGATGCAGATGTTGTTTTTACATGCAGACTACCAAAGTAATCTGACCCCAAATTAAAATTATAAGTGAGGTTGTGAGGATGTAGCAGCATCTCTGCAACGTCTGTATTGCTCTTACTCTGTAATAAACAATCATGGAAAGAGGTAGCAGAGAATAACTGAAATGTAAAATAACCCTTCACATTACCCTGAAGGTTTTGTCTCTGTCCTTACAGCCAAAATGTGAGAGGAAACACAAGCAGTTCATGGTAGCACAGTCATTGTCATTACAAATTAAGCAACAGTGTTTCTATTTGTTTTAGTTTCAAAGCTTTCATTTCATTTCAACTATTTCCATGAAGGAAGGCTTTGGCTGTGTGGCATTCTCATAGGTGAGTGCATTTTGCTTCTGTGTGGAATGAGTCCACAAGTGATATGAGCAAGGACAGGTACACAGACTGCAAAAACGAAGCTATATAATTAGGTTTCTGAAAAGGCTGAGAAACATACAATTACTGCTCTGTATTTTGGTCACTTTGTCACATTAGCATTATTAAGTGGGTTTACCTCCTGACCCATTCGTGGTAAAAACTTTTCTCAGGTTTTCTCACATGTGTTTGTGTTGCTTTGTATATCATCCTTTTTCACCTTTTCTGCTCTTATTTACAGATGAAGTATCTGGTGGCTCCTGTATTTTGCTGATCCTGCTGTGCATAGCAACTGTTTTCCTTAGCATTGGAGGAACTGCACTGTACTGTACCTTTGGTGACATGGAATCCCCTGTGTGTACTGATTTTGCTGCCAACATGGATTTCTATTATACACAGATATTGCAGCGTATGGAAGAACTTAAACACTGGATAGCCTTCTCATAGTTGAAATGAGCAGGAACAGCGCATCAAGAGCTCACCAATGGTTACTGGAGAGGGTAGAAAAAAATTGTGATTTCAAGTTCTCTAACGGTTGCCACCTGCAGGTGATGTGTATTTGTTGATATACTTTCACTTTTACTTAGAAATCAAGAAAATTTTAGTTTAGCAATCAGGTGGCAAAATGTTCACATCTGTTCACAATTGTAGCAGTGTGGTATGGGAGCATACCCTTTTGAGAGTAGGCAAGTCACTTTTCATCAGCTTGAGCAAGTGAAGAAGAAAGAAGAAAATTAACTATCTTCTATATTCTCTCCCATTGCCACACATTGTGTAAGCAATCTCTGGAAGCTTAGCAAAAGGACAGCTTTAATTTACAGCTGTTTGTGCAAAGGTGTTGCCTCCAGCTATCATGCAATAAGTCTGTGTTTTATGGAAACGTTATTTTTCTTCTAAGTCTTACTGTTTTTCTCCATTTTTTCTCTCCTGGTGAGCCATGTAATTATTTGGTGGAGTGAGAAGACTGCAGCAGCATTCATGGAGCCCTCATTTGGTGATTACCAGGCTGACCCTGTATCTATAGCTTACAGTGAATATCATGAGTGGGATAAATCTGCTGGCAGATTTCACTAAATTTCCTGGTCCTCTACTCTCAGTATTGTATGGGTTGATTTAGAAATGGAGGGTTAAAAAAGAAATCATTAGTTTCACTAAACACAGAAACAAAAGTAGGATGTTTAGTAAATTATTCATATTAAATAGTCAAGTGTCTTTGGCCAATTTTAAAGCACCTGGTAGAAGGTGTGGGGCTAACTGGCTTTTCTGTCCAGCCATGTCACTGACTTTGAGTAATCACTTTGTGCCTCAATTTCTCCTCCATAAATGGGGAATAATTATCCTTGCCTTTGTCTATGAATATTTATTGCAATTAGGGCTCATGTCTGATTCCTCCCAAATGAGTGCACAGAATCACAGAACTGTGTGGCTGCAGCCTCTCTCAATGATTGAATGTTATGTAAAGTGCGACTGATCCAACAGAAGAGATTCAGAGGCTCACCACAGATGTGGTGAGTATGTTAGTGGTCTAGGTCACTTGTTCCAGCACATAAAGCACATTTGAATCTATTTGCCCTGCAGTTCTGAGACCTGTACTGTAAAATCTGATCTTTTTCTATTAGCTATACAAACAAATTTAGATCAATACAAAGAGTCATTTTAAATGGGTATTTCTATTGCTTGGTGCTCAACCCTCCCTGTGTGGTGGTATGTGAAAGAAACACTGACAGGACAGTGAAGGTGAGAATTAGATACACAGGCCTTTGACCTACACTCTGGTCAAAATGTGGCAATTCTCCTTGCACAGAGCATAGTGGTCTAGGCCTGCTGAAGTGTGAAACAATTCCTTTACACCTCAGGAAACAGCATTTTTGAGGGATCCGCTTCACTCCACTCCATGATTTCATGCTTACTAACATTGTATGATGCAGTGTGTTCAGGTTTAGGATATTGTTTTGTAAAATGCTATGAAGTGAAATCTTCAAAATGCTACTCAGAATTATAACGTTAAATGATCATGCTTTCTGGCATTTGCAAGTAAATTGTCCCTCTAGTGAGCTTGATTGTTCCTAACGCACTGTTACACTTAACGGGTTTTTAAAGTGAAATTTAAAATCATGTTTTTTCTAGAATAAACTGCATGTATGATTTCTCTTTTTGTTTTCACTGTGAAGGCTTAGTTTATTTATACCCTATGGAGCCTCGCGTGCAGCTTTATATTAAGCTAGCAAATTTAAAATGCCCAAAGTAATGAAAACTTTTGCTTTCAGAATGAACTTGAGAACAGTAGTTTGATATATTTTTTTGTTTGTTGTCCTCAGAGTATTATAATGCTGGGCTATCTAAAGGAGAAAGGGAAAGACACTTTTGTATTTTAAAGTGTTACTGGCTGGTTCAGTTTATTATTTGAATTCTGGGTTTGTTTGTTTATTTATTTAGTTCATCTTTTAAAGAGAATCTTAATTTTCTTTTTTGGTAATTTACTCACAGAGTAATTAAAACGCATGCATTCAGTTAAAATATGTATTTATAGTGATTGTGTAATTAGAATGTATTTTGGGTTCTGTAACTTTGCGTTGAGTGTTTCAGGATAATAAGTTGATTCCTAAGGAGACAACTGTTGATTTCAGGTTAAAAAAAAATTTTTAACTTTTTGTGCATTTCATCACCAAAAAGATCAAGAAGTATATATAGATCTATTTATTTGAAAATTTATCAGACATGGAGGCCAAGGATCCTCTACTTCTAGGTTCATTTAATTAAAACTATTTTAAAGTAATTATTTTATTTAAAACTCTAAAGCTATTTAAAGTCAAAGCAATTTTTAATAAGCATTTCAGTTTCAAATCAGTGGTCCAAATCCTGGTATGTTCGCTTTGTGCTATATTCCTTGCGCAGCCACTAATATCAGCAGAACTGCCTCCGAGAAGATCATGAGGAGGTTGGGCACCACTTTACCAACATGTGCCCCTTGAAAAATGAGTGACCAGGTGTTCTGTGTAACTTAGCTACCTTATACTTGTAACTTGGAGAACCTCTCCAACCTTCCCAACCTATGCCAAGGTACCACACCTGCAAAGTCTCTCAGGATTTGGAGGAGCAGAAATGGCACACACACATAGGCTGTCCAGCTCCTTATCTGAGCTGCTCACTTCTCAGTTGCAACCAAGTATCCAGTTTCTGTTGGCATTCCTTTATAAAAAGCTGATGATATAAATTGTTGGTTCGTGTGACAATTCTGTTGGAGCAAATAGATTGCATGGTTTATAGTACATTATCAAACTTGTAGTTACCAACACAACAAAATTTGCTTTGCATTGGAACTCCAAAGAGTGTGTGGGTAGGCGTGATATTGGCCTTCCTATATACTCTGTCCTTTAGACTACTGGTGACATTGCTTCCACCTGGGTGACCTGAGGGGTTAGGATCTTACAGTCAAGTAAATTCAAGTGAAAAGGAATAGTGGATTTGAGCAGTTATTCCTCTTTTCTGAGTATTTTGAGGTAAAATAATAGCAAGCAACAGCTGAGATTGTTTAAGGAGGAAGAAAACAGAGGAAAGACTTCTCCCTCACCCATACTTGGTGCATTTAAAAGCCTTTTGTGTACAACTTCTTATTTGTTCTGTTTCCTTCCCTGACACTGTCTTCATGCTGCTCTGCTTGGCAGTAGGAGAAACATACTATGCTGGCATAAAACCATTTGTAGTTGGTAGGAAAATTCAGAGAATGGTTCTGTACTTGACAGTAGTTAAAAGTAATTTCTTAAAATATGACTGCATTTTAGGCTGCTAGTACCTTCAGAGAAGTTGTGGCCACTTAATCACCTGCAGCACTCTACTAGAAACCCCCACCTTCCTGTTTATTCTTTGACCATAATTGTTTTGAAGAGATTCTTGTGATAAAGAAAAAACAATAAGACTTTTGATGTAGATTCAGCATATGCTGCCAAAAAAGAGCTTTTTGACAACAGAAGTAAGGCACTCACCCCAAATAGCCTAGACTACACCAAAAAAAAAGCACTGTTATGTAGCATAGCCACACTATACTACAGGCTTGTTTTCAAGATTAGTGTAAGAAAGCAGAGATTCCATAGCCCAGATATGCCAGCAGAAGTCTGTGATCTAGACACAGCCTGTGTTTTAAATTTTTTTCATTATCTTTGCTTTCATACTTGGAAAATGCATAGCCCTGGTGACAAGCAGTAAGTAGTGTAACAAAAAGGGAAACTTTTGTTTAGGGTTTTCAGTAGTAAAGGGCAAGTTTGAACTATCACATAAGCAGAGTACATTGGAAGTCCAGATTCTTGTGTAACTGGGTACTGTTCCACTTAATAACTTAAAGGGATGTTACCCTCCTAAAGGAATGTTTGCTTGCTTTGTACTGTAATGTAAAACCAAGAACATCTGAAAGGAATCAAAACTATTTGTAACAAATTTAATTTAAGCTTCCTTTAGCAAAAGGAGTAAGTAATTGTCTTTGAAATCATCACCCAAGCTTGTAATTTAAATACTGTAGCAAAAAAAATAAAAACTGTCCCAAAGAAAATACATTAACCTTTTTGGATACTGTGATTACTAAATGTCTAGAAAGCCTGAGAAGATTTTCTGTGAAATTGAAGTAAATGAGCAGTACCTCCAGTAAAAATTTAATGGTCGAGCCTAAACCGGAATGGAAAATGAGGATAAAACATGGTCTGGTTTTTGGTGTAGTTTTCCTGGGTTGGTTGATTTGTCTTTGTTTCAATAGTTAAATGAAAACCTAGCTTCCTCACAGAGCCTTGTTCCTCTAGACAGATGGGTTTCAAGTACTAAAATGTTGCCTTACTGCATCATCATAAAAACAAATGGACAGGTGGTAAGTTTCAGAATTCCTAGTAATTAGGGGGTGACCTGGATAGTGGTCACAGGACATTCTGCCCTCTGAGCTTGATTAAATAAATAAAAACCCAAACGGTTGCAACGCAACCCAACCCAGAAGCCTATGATTTGAACAGGAGCCTGCCAATGTTACATTCTGCAACACTCCTCCACCCGCTTTTATTCATTCGGTCTCCCTCCCCCTTTACCATTTCTTTCCCAGTATGAAATAGCATGTGTTTAGTCATTCACAGGACCATAAGGTAATTGAGTTAGGAAGGGACCTCAGAAAGTCTCTAGTCCAACCTTCTACACAAGGCAGGGTCAACTGAGATCAAACCAAATTGCTCAGGGCTTTATCCAGTCGGGTCTTGAAACCCTCCAAGGATGGAGATTGCACAACCTCCCTGGGCGTATTCTTCTGCTTGGCTGTCTTCAGAGTGAAAAAGTTCTTCTTTATACTATCTAATCTCTCTTTCTATATGTTGTCTCTCAATCTGCTGATACACACTGCTGTGAGAGAGCTTCTTAGTAACATCTTCATAAAAGCAATCCCTTCTCCAGGCTATACACTGTGTTTTCTAACACTGTCCCTCTGATCCTTCTCACTTTCTTGTCCACAGATTCTTCTTTCCTAACAGGGATCCAGTGTTCTTCTATTAGAATAGGGATCCTCTATGCTTCTCCCTTTCCTCTTCCACCTTATACTCTCAGATTCAATATTAAGTTTTAGAAATCAGCAATGAGGCCACAGGCAAAACTGAAATAGCAAGTACAACTACTATTCATTAAAAACTATTGATGACTATCACTGGTTCATTAGTGTATAGCAGGGATTTCAGAATTTCTGCTGATTCTTGTACTACTCTTAAATAGCTGGTATTTAAAGGATCACATGCTGACATCCATGTGCCTTAATGAAATCATCTAAATATTTTTCTCTAAAACAGCTACCCAAGGAAGCCTAAAATATTTAACTATTAAGTCCTTTTTAAAAAATGAATTTTTTAGACTTTGAGGGTTTTTTAAGACTCCTTTATATTATTTGTGATTTGTATTACTTTGAATTAAATCTCATGGTAATTCTTGTTTGTCATAACATGACCCCAGGGTTTACTGCATTCAGTAGTGTCCAAAAATTGTGGTTATCTCTTGAAGAAAATGATGATGGGGAGTAGATGCATGCTCTGACAGTTGTTACAGAATTGATACCAGTGAATTTCAGCAAAAATTGTGCACTTGGGTTCATCTTGAAGTTTTAATATGCCAAATATTCTAAAATAAAAAATGTAGAGACAGCACGGAAGCACATCCAACATTTCTAAGGCATGTCCAGTACTAGACCAAAGTCCTCCATTAATCTAAAATTGTTAAGCTGCTCTTTCTTGGAAACAAGTTTGAATTCATCTTCACATGACAACAGATCCATCAGCTTTCTCCCTCTGCTTTTTGCCAAGGAACTGTCTGGCAAAGTGTCATCTTTTAGCCAAGTTGGGCCCCTGATGTAGGACTCATTTGTTAGGCTGTTGGGAAGTTTCCAGTAGCACTTCTGTCAAGTGACAGTTAATGATTGTGTCCCATTTCATTGCCTGGCAGTGAAAATGAGTTTAAGCCCCACCATTGTGCTTTCATAGACTGATCAAATTTAAAGCTGTTACCAAAAACAACTTTCAGAGTGAGAGCTGTATGTTTTTCAGAAAGTGCCATGTGCCAAGTACTGTGATGAGAAAACTTGACCGGTTTTCCCAGTTTTGCTAAAACATGTCCAGATTCCACAACTGCTGTTTGCAATGCATGGAAGCTCATGCAGTGGTTCCAGTGGTGCACTCCTTAAGCTGGCCAGAAGTCATTCTGCTCTCCTGAGCTGGCAGCCTTGCACGAGAAGGTAGTGGCTGGATCAGAAGTGGTGAAAGCATATATATGCTAGAAGTTGAGCAGCATAAGGATATTGTTACTTCCATGTAAACCTTTCATCTAAAAATGTACTTTCTTTTAAAAAAACCCTTTCATCTAGGAACCATTCATCAGGGTTTTTTCATATCTTTTTCTTAGAGAAAGACAGCATTAAGCCAATTCCTCTGTTTATTCCCCAGAAATAGGAATTAATGGTTTTTATGCCAGAGAAAATATACATCTTGCCACGTGATGCTGAGAATCCTCATGCTTGTACAGCTTTTCTGCCAGAATTTCTAATGAAATTGGTAGATAGTCTCTGAGGCTATGAGAGTAGCAAGAATATTTTCACACTACTTTTCCTGAGCTAGCTGAATTCAGTGCACTATAGAAAGGACTTGCAACAAAAAAAGGGAGTGAAACATTTGAATCCCTAAGGATCTATACAGTCAGTTTCAGCAATATCAGTACAGTCAATATAAGTATCTACCACCAGAGAAACTGGCAAGCTTGGTTCAAAAAGACCCACCATAAATAATAGAAAAGGTTATATTTGAAAAGAGTTATAAAGAAAAAAAAAAATTATACTGGGGTTTCTCACTGACTTTTCAAAGATCGAGACTTTTATGTAGAAGTTAGTAAATTAAATAAGGGGAAACAACTTCTCAAGGTTGTAAAAAGGTAAATACCAAGTATCTTATAGCTAAAAGGGCTGCGGAAATTATATAATAACAACCTTAGATCAAATATGGAAATTTTTTTTTCTTAAAGGTTAAAAAATATTTCTGATAATGAAACCTCCCATCAGTGACGGGGGTTTTTTCATGAGATTTTACTTTTATGAGAAATAGAAAAAAAATGCACAATTGTTTTATGACATCAGGGAGGAAAAAGGACTAAGGGTTAAAATATTGCTGAATTCTTTGTAGGACTCCTTAGGAGGAATTAAAGTGGTTTGTACAAGGTCATGTAGCAGGAAGAAGCAGAGTAGGACCAGAGCTTATAAATCCTATCTTCTGATCTTTTGTCTGTTACCAGTTCCCTCTAGGACAACACAAATTTGGGAAGATAAATGAGTACCTTTTAGTCATGGTATTTTTTAAGACTTTAAGATATTTTTATATTCTCATAAATTTTGTGGTGATCTAAAGGAATCAATTTTATTCAAGGGATGAATTTCCTCTCTTGTATGCAGCACTAAGCCTAAATGCCATTTTAGCATATTTTTAGTACTTGACATCATCATAGCCATGGTAGCTGGTTGCTATTTATGTGTATTAAAGCAAATGGTATCAACAGACCACATGGGAACACAAAGTATAATGGTAACTCCTATTATCAGAAAATGAGGCTCAAGCTGTCTGTAGTCACTTCATGTTTCACTATCTAACCCTTACTACTCATGCTCTGTTAAGTACCAGGAAAGTAACAATGCTCAGCAGAATGAGCCCTGCTGAGAATCCTAATCAGGCCACAATCTTGCAACTCTGCTGGGCTTCACACAATACCTATCCCTGTGCCAAGAGTGAGGAAACAAAGCGATGTGGAAAGAAGTCGCAGTCACCCGACCCTGCCTCCCAGAAGAAATAAAGTTCTTGTGAGGCACAGAAATGTTTTGACCATGAACTGAATGTTGTCATCACTGTCTGCAAATGTGAAAGATGAAAATAATTTCAAATGTTCTTGGTGTCCCTCAAAATGCCTTTAATAACCCTTTTTTCATTTCAATTTTTGTATTGCTGAAAGCTTTCTCTTAGTTGAAGGCAAAGAAGAAAATTACACAATGTTTTGGGTTGGGGGTTTTTTTGGCATGTACTCTCTCTTATATTTTTCTATAAATACAGCATTACTTTTCTGAGTCAATTCACTGGGTAATAGCCCATGGTTTACCTGCAAAGGCAAAATAGATGGCCATTAGCAATAAATGACTCATGTATTATAAAACAGCTCCATTAAAAGGAACCATCCCCACTGTCTCATGCAGTAGGATGATGAAACTATTTTCAGGGAATTAGCTGAATTTTGCAATGCAGAGCAAGCCTTGCACAGCCCACCTACACTGCCAGCTCAGTCTGGCAGTTTGTTTGTCTTTGTACTGGGACTTTTCACACCTACCATTGTCCCGGTACAGAGCAGCCAGGGAGGCAAGTATTCTTCCCTTTGCTCCTTTGACCACAGAGATGACCAGCACCTGCAGATCTCTCAAAGCCAAATGGAACAGTAGAGTCATCTGTAAAGACATCTGGAGTTTCAGTCATGAAACTCCAAAACTGCAGATCAAATGTTCTTCTTCAGGATCTGAGCCTGAAGTTGGTTTGCCTACAGTTCAGCATAGAAGAAACTGAACACTATGTCCTGTGGTCCTTTCAGGAGTATTTCAAAGTAATTGCTATCCCAAGTGCTCCCAAAAATGTTATAAGAATCTAAACCTGCTGATCTTCCACAAGTAGAAATATGTAGTATGAGGACTGAAGGCTTTAGGATCCCTGAACAGGAACATCATGGCAACCCTGAAAATACTTGCAGAAAGTTCTGAATGGAAAGAATGCTGCTGAGACTGCCTCAGGATTTCAATATCACTCAAATAGGATCAAGAAGGGCAGACTTCAAATAGTTTCTTAAGGAAAAAATGCTACATTCTGTGGCACTTACCATCACAGAGCACTTGGCATCACAATCATGAATTCAAATATGGTTTAACAGCTTACACTAGGACACAGACAGGGCAAGTTTAAAACTATTTTTTTCTGTCTCTGCTCTGAACTGCAATGTAACATAGAAGATCACTTTCTTTCCAGGTCTGCCCTTATATTCTTTTCTATTTTATTTTCCTCAAATCTTTATTTCTGCCCCTGAACAACATCCCTTTTAACTAATTGGTTCAGTGTTTTTTTGATATGGCCAGAGAAGAAAAAGGCTGTGGCTGAAAAAGGCTGAAGTAGGCTTGAAGTAATTGGGAGAGAGGGTTGATTAAGTGATAAGAACACAAAACTGGAATTTGGGAGAGTTTAATTTAATTGTTAGCTCTCCCACAAGTTTTCTATATGGTCCTAAGCACATCACGTAATTCTCCTGTATTTCAGTACCCTGTCCATGTAACAGGGACAATTCTCCTTTAATGCTCCCTTTGGTTTATGTAGCAATACGCATTCTAATGATCCTTATAGTGAGTGGAGTCATGGTAATTTCAGAAGTAAAACACTTTAAGCAGTATCAGGAACTTGCTGATGAATATGATAGCTGCTTCAGAGCTGCTGTAGGACAGAAGTATTGAAAAATAGGGAGATACACTTTAGTATTCCTGCCAGTTTTTGTGCTGTGCCGTCAGGTGAAGAAATTGCAACAGGTTTTAATTTTTTAATTTTTGGGGGGGATGGCTTTAACATCGTAATGACTATACTGTGAGATTTTACAGCTGTTTTTAAGCTAGGTGTAAAACTGGTTTTGCATCTTAGCATTGTCCTATGGGAGCGAGGGGTAAAGCCAGTTACTTGATGGACTTCAGATTCTGGTATCTGCGGAGCACAGACTTGTTGGTCCTTCCCACTTTATACTATTAATGGTCTTAATATGATCAGTGGTCTCTGGGATGTGTGAAGGGGGGGAGTGTGGGCAGAAACAGACTGGAAAATAATGATCAGGCTGGTTTTTAAAGTGTTCATAATAAAAGCTTTAAGAGAGAATCTGAAAGTCTGTCCCCCATACTATTTGCATTTATATCAATTAAGCTTTTTGCTACTTTGTGACTCACTAGAGTGTCAGGATTAGTTGGGATTTAGTGATTTAGATAAATTTAGTGATTTAGATTCTCGAGTTCACTGAGAAATTGCTCATCACAAGCTATTCACTGGAAATCTTGAAAATAATGTGGGGAGGCTCACATAAAGGAAGAAATGAGCCAAATTAAGTTACACCTTCTGGTACAAACACAACCTAGAAATTCCCTAGGGCAGCCACCTCCAGAAGCATCCTTCTGTCACAGGTATTAGCTATGGAAACTGCCCTTGACTGCAGAGAAATTTGTGCATCTTTCCTGGTGGTTCTGTGGATTTTTTCCCTTTTAGAAGAGACTTCCTTGTAGGTTTTTGTGCAAAAGGTAGAGGTTATAGCTTTTGCCCATTTTCTTCCAAATATGTACCCGGGTGGTGGCAGAGAAGAGTGATGTTATCATAATCTCTTATGGAAATAGAAAAAGATAATGATCACCGCAGGTAGCACTCATTTTTTGGTGCTATTGGTACATTTCTGTGGACACATTTTTCAAATCCGTGCATCCTATTCTTTTCGGTTGATTCTGGGAGTACTAAATAGAGAGAAGCCACCATTTAATGCTCTCTATCCCTATGTCACACAGAAAAAACAAATGGACATTAGATGAATAATCTTATCAGCACCTATTAAAATTCATTGTTAGCCTTTGTGGGCTGGGGTACTTAGCACATCTCACCGAGGTGCGGCTTCCAGCAGTCATGATTTCCGAGGCACACATGAGTAAATGGTAAAAAAATCTTTAGGAGGGGGAGGGGAAAGGTAGGTCATGTAATTATATGAAAAAAGGTCACATGACTGGGATTTTCCTTGTGATGAAATACTCATTGCTGCCAATTTATTCAAATTGCGGAGGGAGAGAGGAGCAAGGGATGTAACTATTGTCCTTTCTTCAGGCTATTGCTTGTTTCTCATTGTCTCTCGACCTCAAATATCTCATTCTACAAAAAAAATTCACAGACTCCTGCTGTTGCTTCTGTTACTGTGAGAAGCAGTGTTTTTTTAATTACTGATAGACTATGCTGGAAATGTCACCAGAACTGCATACGGTCACTACGGTAAGTTACTTCCTTTTGAGTTTTTCTCCTTTGGAAGAAGAATTTTATTTAGGTGTACTGCAAATTTCCAGTGTAACTACCTTTGAATTTCAAAATCACTTCAAACCAGCCCATGGCCCATGCATGATATCTGTATTTGGCTCAAATTGCACTAGTTTAATGTGAATTGTAGAGCAGCCTTCTCTTAAATTATGCACAATTTTTGGCAGAGATCAAGTCTTCTATCTTTGTAAGGCAATTTCCCAATGTTTACAAGAAAATCTTCAAACACTGTAGTTAAATTAGTGCTAATCCATCGCTTCAAATGAATAGTTTCTTAAACAGAACCTGATGTGGAGGAGGCATTTCAACTAAGACCTGAATGCTCTCATTGAGTAAGGAAGGCAAAAGGAATACTGAATAGCTTCCCAGTGACTACATGAACAGGAATCCTAGAAACAACAGGATGTGTTAATGTAATTAAAGACAACATCATAATACATAAGTACCAAAAGCCCAAATCACAAAGTCCAAGCAGTCTTATTTCTGGGATTTGAGGCATTGGCTTTACAATCTGAATAAACTGTGCTCTTCAGAGAAGCAGCAACAGAGCTGCATTACTTTAAAATATGTAGCTCCACCAAAATCAGAACACTCTATTAGGCTATTTTCTTCCAGAACAAAATCATAGCAAAATGGAAAAAGGCTTTTGATAGTCTTGCAACATCATTTCTAGCTAGAACAAAGCCAGAACTGTATACTCTCACAAGCGTTCTTGCACAGATATTCTTGTACAGAGTTGTCATTGATCTTTGAATCTTGGAGGTATGTATTTTATCACTATTGTAATTAGCATTTAAAACACAGTATGTGTCATACTACTTGGCAATGCACAGGTCCTGGTATCATGAGGGTTCTGTGTATGCTTTACTTCTAGTATATGTCTGCATCTCCCCAAATTAGGGACACTGAGTACACAGACAGACCTCCTTCCATCCCCTAGATATGCTGTACTTGCCTACAGGGAATAGCAATGTAAAGGCAGCCTGGTTCCCCAGACACTGCACTTCTGCCCCATACTTTGACAGGACATGCCTGGGGTGTAAGGGTGCTTAATTTCCCTCCCACTCTTTCTGCGAACCCCATAGAGGAATTGGATTTCAAGTACATTTGACACATACCTAAAATTACTAAAATGCTTTGAGACATTCTTGACTTTAAAAAATAAAAAGTGTTTAAAAAGTGAAAAAGATCTTACTGTTATGATTTGACACCAATAGGATTTAATTTCAAGCTACCTATCTCATATTTTTTCAATAAAAGACATACTGAAAGAATCCCATTACTGTCTGCTACCAATTCCTGTTGTTTCTATATCTTACTATCCTGGTGTAAATTTTATCTCTTTGCTTCTTCTAACACTGCACTTCATAAACTGGAAAGCAACATGACTTTTTCCTTTTCATGACACTGCCTAATTCCTTTTCATGACACTGCATCCTGATATTACCATTTTTTTCCTTCCTGGTTAACAAGAGAGTCTGGAAATATATTTTAATGGCAGATTTTATTTTCCTGCAATTCATCTTTTTCATGCTGGCTGGGTAATTTAATTTGTTGTTGACCTAGTTCCAGTTATGAAAAATTAGACTATTCATTA
Source organism: Corapipo altera (assembly GCF_003945725.1). Classification (NCBI taxonomy): domain Eukaryota; kingdom Metazoa; phylum Chordata; class Aves; order Passeriformes; family Pipridae; genus Corapipo; species Corapipo altera. Next base: position 6,735,878 of record NW_020884923.1, read on the forward strand.
TCACAGAAGCTTCATCTTTTGGCCCTTAAAATAATTAGACTTTTAAAAAATATATGCTACAGATTATTAATAAATGTAACAATATTTTTCTTATTGAGGTTCTTGTTTCATGTGAAAACATTTTCTTTGTACACAGCCCTGATAATTATTCTTTTTTATTTGTAAGGTGTAATTACCACCAGGAAGAGTGACACTCAAATTTAGTCATGAACTAGTATTTGATCAGCACAGCACATGATGTGGTTGTCTCAGACACCGTGGCTTCATTGCATGAATGTTTCCCTCCAGCAATATTGAGGCAGAAGCAGCCGCTGTAATTAGAGGTTGGAAACCCAAGTTGTGTAATTGGTTCTGCTACACTGCACAGAATGAGTGACCCTTTTAAAAAGTGGAATAAGACAGAAAAGCAGGTTAAAAAGCAGGTTATCCGAGTGATTCTTGCTAGCTCCCTGCTGGTCCTGCCATCCCCTGTAGGTGACTGATTCTCACTTCCTTGCTTACTCTCACTTTGGCAATCCTGGGAGGAGCAATCAGTTCTCTCAAAGCTTTTTGGCAATTTTTTCTGAGTTCTGACAGGTTTTGGGGAGGAGCTGAATCTAACTGACCTTGGAGAAAAGGTTGTAGCTGTGAGGGTGATGACCACAACTTTTTTTGGTTCCACCTAGATTGGGAATTTGTCCAAGTTCCATCAGTGAATGACTCATTTCCTGGACAGCTAAGTCAACATAAACCTCTGGTGTAGGTAAGGAAAATGCAATTGTTGCTAATTATAATTTCCAGTGGACCTAAGGTAAGTTCTTTTTTTTGACTACAGTTTAAATTTGGATGCAGGTCCAAGGTTTTGCTGCTTGGCCAGAAACTTGATGGAATCTTGGACAAATTCCCAAAGTACCTCCAGGCACTCCAGGTTTCTAGGGTGGCAGGTTCCACAGAGCAACATTCCTAGAGCTGCTCCATGATTGATGCTGAAGTCTGTAATAATACGGTCACTACAAATGTTTTTGCTGTTTTCCATTCTAAGCATGGATTTAGAAACAGTCCATGGAGACCTCTGTGCCATCCATACCTACCAGACTCCTTTGCCATTCTGTTTCTATCTGCCGTAGGGAATTATATGAGTGAGGGAGAGATGCAGCTCCATTTAATAGTGAAGCTAGCTCAGCTTGGGAGAGAGCAAAAGGGCCCAGGGGAATGGGAGAGAATAAAACTGAAAACATTACAGCCACAGCTTTTGGATTTGAATGAGGGAGAAACTCCTCATGGGCCTTAGTTGTAAGGGTCATTTAGGGATATCCTCTATGCAGTCCAGAATCCTTACCTGCTGCTAAGCCATTATAAAATATGTTAGTTGAGATTTCAGGCATTTTATAGAATCAGTTTTTTCTAGGAGACTGATAATCAGAACTAAGGGCCTCCTCTGTTGTGTTTTCAAGATTTTGTGTTTTATCCCAGATCCAACAGTGGTTTTGTAGTCTCAGCTAATGGGTCTGTATTCTTACTAGAGTCTGCATTTTTTTAATATAAAAACTTCTGTCCCTTGTGGCTATGGAGAAAGAAATATTTTAAGAAGATTGAAGCCTCAGAAACTGAAAGTAAAATATAAAAACCTCATCTTCACTAGATTGTTTTTATTAACTATTCATTGTACTCAAATATTTCAGGGTCAGTACTATTGTCCATTACAGTGTACACAGATACTAGTTGTTTATATACATAAAACGGTGTTAAATCAATCTCTTAGCCAACAAAACAGATATTGCAAAGATTAAGAGGTTATTAACATGTTTTGCAACCAACCCTAACCCCAAAGTCTTTGTGGGAGTTCCTCCACTTGGAGGATCTGAGGGAAGATAAATGCCATGCACAAAGGACGACTTCTTCATTATTTGCAAGCAAGAAATTGTGCTTCCAATTTATGAAAGATATTGTACAAAATCAAAATTAGTTCTTGGTAATATGTTGCCACATCAAACTGAGATGTCCTGTCCCTTCTTGTCCATCAGTAAAATGCAGGTAAGTGTAAGGTCACAGATCATAGTCCTGTGGTCCATGTTTTTTCTGCACATTTGGCACTTTAAGATGCATCAGAGGCAATGCAAGGAGGAAGTAAGTTAGAAGACACATGTGGAGGCTGGAGGCAGAGGGAGTGAGCTCTGGGCACAGCTTGAGGTTTTCTAGGAGCTGGAGGAAGACAGAGGGAAAAGCTAGAGACAATCTTGTTCAAGTAAGAGGCCAGATGTAACAGTGCTCCTGTTTAGTCAAGTTTTGTGTACATCTCCAGTCTTAGTTTTGGCAGAAATTATTTTCACTTTCCTTCCTTCACTCTTCTCCACTATTCCTTCAAGAGAGAGAAAATGGGGTGTGTATGGGCTGACGATTTGAGAGAAGAGAGTATCGAGAACTCCTATGAAAAGAAAATTACACGTAGTTTCTGAGAAAGCTGATAAGCAGAAACCTCAAATCCAAACAAACATCCAGATTTTTATTTCAAAACAAACGCTGACCTTTGTGCAGCACACACTTTCTAGGCTGCTGCTTGAAAAAACTTTTACACACCTTGTCGTTCTTTGGGTTTTTCCTATTTCCTCCCTGCTTACATCTAAAGAAATAGCATCCATAGTGCAGTCCTGACCCTGGGGACGGGGAGCCATCCCCAGCCGGACGGAGCGGCACGTGCCAGGGGACAGACCCGAGTGACCCGCCCAGACCCCGCATGGGCGGGCGGTGCCACCTGCTCATCCCGAGGGTTCGGGCACCTGCCTCTGACTGGGAACCTGATGGAATCACACAATAGCCTCAGGTGGAAGGGACCCACAAGGATCATCAAGTCCAACTCTTGGCCCTGCACAGGACCGTCCCCAGAGTCACACCATGTGCCTGAGAGTACTGTGCAAACGCTTCTTGAACTCTGTCAGGCTTGGTGCTGTGACCACTTCCCTGGAGAGCCTGTTCCAGTGCCTTTTTCTGATATTCAACCTAAACCTCCCCTGGTGCAACTTCAGGTTCTGTCACTGGTCACTACAGAGAAAAGATTCCTCTTCCCCTCACAAGGAAGTTGTAGACTGCCATGAGGTCTCCCCTCCGTCTCCTCCAGGCTGAACAAACCAAGTGACTTCTTCTGCTCCCCATACAGCTTCCTCTCAAGGCCCTTCAACATCTTTGTAGCCCTCCTTTGGATGCTCTTTAATAGCTTTATATCTTTTTTATATTATGGCACCAAAACCACAGTTCTCGAGCAGTCATTGCCTGTTTTCAGGTGACTTCCATACTTAGATCCTAATTAGTTATTTTTAAGCTAAAATGTCCTAGTTTCAGTTTCAGCCTTCACTTGCTGCATCTTGTTATTTATTCCTCTAAAGGAGATGATTAATTCTTAAAAAAAGCAAAATTCCAGTGTGTCGTGAAAAAAAATTATGGATTAAGAAGCGCAACCAGAGTTCTTAATATTTACTATGGATATGAAATCATTCTAGCACCAATGAGAAAGTGTTCATTAGAAATAACCTTTCTTTGCTGCAGCAGGTATTGCTGTTAGGTACATAATGAAATATAAGTGCACTCTGCCTCCAGGCCCATTAAGTAGCTTTTGGTGGTGCTACATCAGCACTTGCTTTGTTTTAGTGATGTGTTGTTTTTTAACAAGGCCCTGGCATACTGCCATTAACTTGGTTTTATGCCTCTTTGCTTTCATAGCCACATACCAGATGGTTTCAGCATTATATTCTTCCTCTGATATGAAATCTGATCACGGTTCTCCAAATTACCTTCATTCCACATGCTATATATTTTGTTATGTATCACAGTGCATTCAGCTTAAACCAAACCTAGAAAATTTTGTGTATCGTAGGCAGCACGTAGCACTGGTCAATGGGGCTGTTACTGTCTTTGGAAGCCTCAACTACCACTGGATTTGCAGGACAGGGTAGAGCAACTGCTTTGAAAAAGTCAAATATTTTAGTGCATGATCAAATGGTGAACTAGCCTGGGAGGTGGGGAGACAACGCAGCTGTTTCTACTACCACAGCCTTTAGGTGCTTCTCCTTCTGCTGAGATCTTTTGTAAAAACTAGCAAGCAAAACTCCTGTTGGTGAGTCTGTGATGAGCCTGATGTGGTGAGCAGGGAAATATTGCTGCTCAGTAATGTCAAAAGCAGAGCTCCAGTTCTTTATTCTCTTTCTCATTTAGGCAAATTAACTTCCTCTACAGCACTCATCCTTGGCAGATGGGGTAACACTTCTCGTTCTGCTCTGATTAACTTCATACCCGCTCCTAAATGTGTATCTGGATTTAAGAACTCTGGAAATGAATTCTCAGTGAGGCAGGGCAGTGTGAGGACAGGAACTATGAGGGAACTACTTCTCTTATGCACCCAGAAAAGAGTTGGACTGTAAAAATTGTTAGTGGCACATATCTAGGAGACAGGGATTTTTTGTTTTGTGAAACAGCAATCTTGAAAAAAGATGAATATATATATAGCAGAAGCTAATTTGTGGTTGTGGCTGAAGGCTGCAGTAAAATGCAGTCCTGTGAGCATAGCAGAAATGATAGCAAGACAGAGAACAGTAGCAGCAGGAAACAGTAATGTTGGTGTCCACAGCTTGTCTAGACAAGAGGTTACAACCAACACAAGGGGTCCCACATTCCTCTGCTATTTAAGCTCATTGCATACAAAAATGTCTCTTCCATTCCTCATTCCAGGAGGAAATAATGAAACTGGCAGGCTGAGAACACACGTCTCAGGCTGCATGTGCCATGAGAATTATTTTTGTCTGTTTTAGATTTTAAAAAAAAATTAAAAAATTGAACTATTTGAAACATTTTCCAAAGTTTAGAAATGGGATGTTATTGTAGGAGAACCCAAATCCTGACACTTAAATGAATTGCACAATCTCCTTTTTAGGCCTACAGTGGACGTTTTAGAGTTCATATCTCATGTAGGAAATTGAGCAGTCTGAATTTAAAGAAAAAGTTAGTGATTCACCCATTTGCTTATTCCGTAAGATATCGGGTAAAACCGATCCATATGCCAGCCTTATTTCTGACAGTTGTTTTGCACTTGTGATGTCAAAAGCCCTCTACTACACTCCCTTCTGTGTTTTAGAAAATATCTGTGTTACCTGCAGTAGGAACTTATACAAGCCTGCTGCTTTTTGTTTTTCAAGTGTTCTGGAAACAGTTTAGTTTCAATTTGTCTCCAACATCATTAAAACTGAATTTGTTCTTTTTTACTTTTCTAGAAACTTCTGAAAAGAAGAACTTAGCTTTGTACGGCAGAATTGATGTGAACTATTACCATACAGGTGTAAAGATCGTTTGCCAGTTTATTTGTTTTGAAAGTGTTTGCGTTTGAATTTAGCTAGTCAATCAATAGGTATATGACAGCCGGTAGTGATCTTTGGGCATAGAAAACCAACACAACTCACTAGAGGGAGCCCAGACACAGTTTCTGAGCTGAGCAAGGAACTACTACAACTCACCTTGTTAACTTGCCGTGTGTTCTGATGGTAAATCTCTCCAGCTGATTAACCTACAGTTGCTGAGTGGGCAACTACATAGCCTGCGTTATAAAAAGTCCACTGAGCTTTCAAGTGCAGATAATTTGCAAATCAATACTGAACTGGGCAGGGAGGTCTCAAACTTTAATTTGTTTTTTAGCACTGGTACATATTACCACAATATTTTTTCCCAGACCATAAAATGGGGCAGAGGAGGTTAGTTTTACCTTCTGTCTGCCTCTTCCCTCCTAGTGCATTCTTTCCCCTTCATTAGGTCCTCAGATCCATGTACTGACACCCTTCTGCTGCACAAAAGGGTGCTGCTCCTACTGCCATATCTCCCTCAGACTCTCTACTCTCCTCTATAACACACTTCATTCAGAACCCAACCTTTCACCTCTGCCCCCAACCTAATCCACTCACCAACCTGCAACACGTCAGGTTTCACTAATACCCTGTGCTTTATCTTTTGCTTTCCCCTTATCTTTCCTTGTTCCACCATCATGAGCTGCAAGTGTAGGTTCAGGCACCACTTGTGTTGCTGTTGGAGGTATTCTGAGGGGAGTGGTTGAATGGATTATGTACAGCAGCGAGGTTCTGTTGATTCGCCATAATTGCTGTTGTGAAAGTGTTTACCTAATGTTTCAGAAGTAATTAAGGAGTAAAGACCTTCATCAATGCACTTGCCTTGTGGTTAGGCATTATCTGCCATCAGGCAGTTCTCCCCACCTCACAAAGTCGGTGCTCACATGGAGGCATTTGTTCTTCTTCACACACAAGTCAGCACAAGGTAGACTTGGGATGCGCTGCTGCCACCATGTTAGCTCTTCTTTTCTTTAGGAAACACTTGTGAGAAAGTTTGTCTGCCACACCTTCAAGAGCCTTTTTCCTGGAGAACACTGAAATTCTAATAGGAGTTAGAAAAACCATCCAAAACACTTAGGACAGTCTTCAGCACCTGCTAAAGGGCAGGTGCTACAGGAGGAGGTCAGCAAAGATCAGATTGGGGCCTTTTATGCTTATCGCCCTGCACATGTTCAGCGAGATAGTGAAAGTGGTTAATAAGGGCAATTCATTATTTCATATGAGTTGAGCAAGCTTCAGTAGGTGACAAATAAGACATTATTACTCAAGTAAAGCATTAAATAACTGACTATCACTCCAGGTTAGACACCTTGATGATATCCCAGAAATTCAGAAAAGTGGGAGGTAATTGTCTGTGTTGTTAAGTGAGACTCTGTCCTCAATGAGTCACAAACTGATGCAGGTCTCTACACAGGCCTTGCAAAGACTTACTTGGTGTGTTGGAAATGTCTCAAGAACATGGCAAAATGTGCTGCAATGCAGATATTCTCCATGTTGTAGGACCATTTTGTTCTTTACTATTTCTCAAATTTCAGTTACTGACCCTGCATGCTGCTGAGCAGGCCAGTTCTACTAAATGAGGGGAATTTGCTGTCTCTGCATTACATTCGGTGTTTTTGTTCTTTCCATCCTCACAGTAAATGCTACATGGTCTGGCTGCTCAACTCAGGATTAAACTCAGTCGTGAGGCAAGGCAATGGTCTGAAAGTTAAACTTTTGCTTTCTACAGAATGAACAAAAGGATGTAGTTGGTCATTCTTGTGGCAATTCTCAGAAAACCTCCTTGATGCACCATTTCTTCTCCCCTTATCAGTGATTCCCTTCCCTTCAATCTCTGACAGTTTGTAGCATTGTGGTGGTCCAACATTAGCCCCCTTACCCCTCTCTGCTACTTTACGATCTCAGGAACACTTGTTAGGTCTCAGCCTTGATTAATGCTTCCCGCGCAGTTGGCTCCCCTTGAATTTATCAGAAACACTGCCTGCTCCCAGGAACTTCTATTGCCTGTTGAGCTCCTGTTTTCTAACAAATAGCCTTGAAAACCTTTTTTGTCTGAATAACAGCCAAAGTGGAACAATATTATTATTAGACTTTTCAAGGAAAATTCCTGTAACTTCCATCCTGGATTGTGGCCAGGATGGAAATTTACTGATGACCAGAGTCAATCATCTTGCAACCCTATAAACAGTGCCCTGAGTGAGATCCTTTGAGCTCTTCTGGGCTGCAGTGGGCTGCACTAGCATCTCCCTCTGAGTGGGGCATCTCTAAAGCTTGACAACTCTCAAGTTTGTGATACTCAGAGGACCACTGATGACAGGCCCTGGGCTGATACTCTCCATTCCTTAAAGCTCAACCCTTTTAGCTGTTGAAAGATGCAAAGGTATCTGATGTGAATACTTCACTGAAATCAAGGGGAATTTTTCACAGGTATACCTTTGTACATAATTCTTTGTGTCTGTGTGTGTGCCTATGTGAAGTGATTTAAATATGCTACAGCAAATGTATTATGAATGTTCCCATCTTAGATTCATAGTTAAATTAGATTCATAATTAAGTTATTGTTGTGCTTATAGCAAATCCTATTGGATAATTTTGTTAAATTAGTCAATTATTAGATTGTGCTAAATTCCTTAGTCATAAATCATTGATCAAGTCTGAGGCTAAGTTTGGCAAGGAGATTCCTCTGAACCTCATGACTCAACATGACAGTCTCCCTTACCCTTTTGCACCCTTACCAATATCCATCCCCAGTCTCCATGTAAATCATGCTAGATTTGGTTCTAATCTGATTTTCCTTTGTGTGCTTTATCTATGCGATCAGCGGTAGAGTGAACCTTGCCACTAAACTTTATCATACTTTTGCAAATTTGTATGAAACTTTCTTTTGCTGATACCTTTGCCAGTGATTCTGCAAATGGCCGAGACCACTTGTTCATGACAAACATTAGTGAGAGAGGGTGGCTTCGGGAGAAGTTATGATTGCTCAAAGGTTTTAAAACTGCTATAGGATTAGACAAAATAACTATGTGCTCTGCTTGCAGAATAAGAGAGAAATATTTGCACTCAGCTGCTACAGCTTCTGGGATGAAGATCAGAGTTTGTGAAGGACCGTCCTTCCTAGCCCTTAACATAAAGGAAACAAGTGCAGTGCATAGCTGGCCTCACACCAGAGCTGTTCAAGATAGTACTGGGTAAAAATAAGTCTTTGGAGGTCAAAAGATGGAATATATTACCATTTCAAAGACAGCTACAAGGCTTTTAAGAACAGTAACACCTGTGTAGTTCAGCTGTGATTTATAAATGTGACAAAAATAAGTGGTTGTGATTTTGCCAATGTGTAAAGCAGATAATCTGATAGTCCTTCTTTGTCTGTGAACAGACAGTATATAACCTGAGGGAAGAAAAGTACTTGTGGATATGCCGCATGAACACTGACAGACCGTTCGCACGCACTTTACAGAGGCACCTGGGTGTGGGGTTGGGCCTTGACTGACTTCCAAGAAGTTCTGTAGGCAACAAAACCAGTAGAGTACAGAGAATAATGTTGAGGAACTGAACGTTTTTGCCTGCAAGCAGTTTTAGCTAATTAGAGTTTACAGACATTCTTCCTTTATAATGACCATGCTTAAGTAAGATACAAGGAATATTTCAAGGACTGTTAGATTCTGTTGTTATATTCACAACATACTTGAGGGAGAGGTAGCTAGACAATTTTACAATTCAGTCTAGTACTGAAGATTGCAGACACTAAAGAACGGGTGATCTATCTAGCCATCCGTTTACTCTTGCTGCAGCATATGGCTTCCTCACAGTTAACGTTCTGGTGCTTTGTCCCAAAATCCCATGGTCAGACAACCTGTCCATCGGCACCCATCAGCTGGTCTTGTTCTCTTGGTCAGCTCCTCCCTTGCTGGGAGGAATGGGTTGTGCTGGTCACTCTATCAGCCACTGTCAGTTTGCTCAGGTGGGCACTTGTCCTTCATCCCTAAAAGTAACATCCTCAGATATTTGTGAAGTGTTATCATGCCTCTATAGCTATTTTCAGCTTAATAATATATACCTTGAACTTCAGATTTTTCCTGGAAGGTGTATCCATTCCTATTCCTGGATAATTCATTATTTCCTGGATGATTTTCATAAAATTGTCTTCAATTTGCCAGTCTGTTCATTGTAGCAAAGTGGCTGAACTGGAACACAATGTTTTAAAATACACTTTCAAATGGAAATACATTTTTATATCCTTCTATGCAATCTGATGTTCTACATTACTAAGGTCTCCCACATTTTTCGTCCCTTGGGGAAAAAATTTATCCTTTTTTCTTTTAGCATAGTGTATTCCGTGTTTTAACTTCTCCAGTATAGATTAGTTTGCATTTTCTGAATATTTTCACTTTTAATTTCTTACTTGTCTTTAAATTATTTCTCTGCAACTATGGCAGAAGATTTCAAATCTTTAATTATTGTCATCAAAATGACTTCTGAGCTGAGAGGTAGGGCAGAGCCCTGCAGTACTCAGCAAGAGAACTGTGGCATTTAACTCTATGTCTTCATTTACTGTGCGGCCACTTTTATTATAGAGCATTCTAATGCAACGTTGGTTGTTACTCAGTGTCATCAGAGAAAATGTGTTCTTCCTCTGCACTTTCTTTTTGTCTCTCTAAACTGACAAAACTGTACATTTATCAGTCCTTTCATACCTGCATTTCAAGTTCAGTGTGAGAAGTGACAACTGCAGTAAGTGTTGAAAGAGCCTGAACTCCAGGTAATCAAAAGCTTTGTATTTCTGTGGGTTAATGGTGTACTTCCTTTCTTTATTCAAGAAATTGTATGAAGTTGTGAATGAATGGAAATGTGTATAGAGCTTATTAAAAAATAAAAGGATGGGATCTGCAAGTGCCATAGGCTGCCATCTGTTGTTTTATATCTCCCAATTTAGAAATAAACAAAACAGGTGGAAATAACTTTGTTCATTTGTTATTATTATTATTAAATGGCCAAATATATATTCAGTTGAATAGATATATGTATACAGTATACATATTCCATATGTGTATGTATACATACCGATTAAGATGGCGCTGCACTTAATTCACAGCAACTCAATGCAACACTATGTGCTTGGGGCAGAGTGGCTGGAAAGCTGCCCAGTGGAAAAGGACCTGGGGGTGTTGGTCAATAGTGACTGAACATGAGCCAGCAGTGTGCCCAGGCAGCCAAGAAGGCCAAAGGTATCCTGGCTTGTATCAGGAATGGTGCGGCCAGCAGGACTAGGGAAGCGTACTCGGCCCTGGTGAGGCCCTACCTTGAGTACTGTGTCCAGTTCTGGGCCCCTCACTACAAGAAAGACACTGAGGTGCTGGAGCGTGTCCAGAAGGGCAACGGAGCTGGTGAAGGGTCTGGATGCAAGTGTAATGAGGAGCTGCTGAGGGAGCTGGGGTTGTTTAGCCTGGAGAACAGGAGGCTCAGGGGGAACCATACTGCTCTCTACAACTACCTGAAAGGAGGTTGTAGCCAGGTGGGGATCAACCTTTTCTCCCAGGTTGAGACAGGATGAAATGGCCTCAAGTTGTGCCAGAAGAGGGTTAGATTGGATATTAGAAAGAATTTCTTTGTGGAAAGAGTGGTCAAGCATTGGAACAGGCTGCCCAGGGAAGTGGTGGAGTCACCATCCATGGAGACATTTAAAAAGTGTGTAGATGTGGTGGTTAGGGACATGGTTTAGTGGTGGACTTGGCAGTGTTAGATTCACATTTGGAATCGGTGACCTTAAGGATCTTTTCCAACCTAAATGATTCTATGATTCAAGGTTGTGGTTTTTTTTTTTCAAAAAGGTTAGATGATATTTTAATTTTAAAATGAAATTAAAATAAAAGAAATAAAGCATTACTAAACTGCCATATGTTACAAGCAGCTGTCTGTTGGGTTGTCTGCAGTCTTTCAACCTTTCTGAGCATTTCAAGCTCCTCCTTTTTGTGCCAGTCTAAATGGTTTGGTTTATTGCCAGTTCTAAGTATAGGTTGGCTTTTTGGAGCCTATTGTCTCTAGATTATAAAGTAATATTCTGCATAAATTAAGAATAAGATACATCATGGCACTAAAAACTATGGGCTTTGTTCCAGAAACTTTTGTTCTCACAGTCTTAGAGTACTGAGGTACATAGATGCCTGCCTTTTTTTTTTTTGTAAATCCCTTATATACTCACCCACATAACTCTTCATACCCTGCAGTGAATTATCTGTGCATTGTTAATCAACCTTATTTCCCAACACCTCCGCTTACTCTTATGCTCTATTTTTCTTGAGTTCCGTCCTAACTTTTGCAATGATGCAAGCCAACTATCTTATTTCATCCTTTGAGGTACAAGACAATTACCATGTTGTGTTTAAAAAAATTGCCTTCATGCAACATTGTGCGATTGACATCGTATTGCACTCTTTCTGCTACCTTATTATTATTATTTTAATGAAAAAGTAGTAATGGAACATCTGCATTTCCACTCTAATTAACAAAAAGTATCCTAAACTTATGAGTATTAAAAACTTTACCACAAAGATTGGTGTCCAAGAAAAATATGAAATACATGAAAGAAATATAGATATGAAGGATTTTATCTAAACAACTGCTGCATGAAATGAAGGGGCATATAGGTGTTCTTATAAATGCTTACACAGATTCCTTAGATCCTGTTAGAGGGTCTAGATGGAACAGGAGAAGCTAGCAAAGGGAGGCATGCCCCTTTTTATTTAAGGAATTTGAAAAGATACAGTGAATTCACGCACAGATGTGGGGGTGTGCGCACATGTTCACTTGTATGCTTTTCTATGCCAAAGAAAATTGGCAGAGACCTCTAGTAATTGAAGCTATATTAGACTGAGTCAGTCTAGCTAAAGCAGGCTTTAAAGAAATGAAATCTGGAAGTATCTGTATGCAGATACACATGGAAAAAACCAAAAGACCTTCAAATGTGAAAAACAAGTTTTTAAAAGAAACAGCAGTATCTTTATTTTATTTTTGGTGAGCTTCTAAAGCTGATTCAGGTTGGAACTTTCTTTGCAGAACTGCACTTGGCAGCAGATCTGACACTTCTTGTCTTCCTATTGGATGAGGAAAAACTGTAAATCATCCCACTGCTTTCCCACAGAATAATTTTTGCAATCCTGCATTGGTGACACTAACTAGGAAGACAGGTTAACCTTTGCCTTTAGTCAAGACTGCTCTAAGCCTTCCATTTAAAATCAGAGCCTTGACATTGCCTCGATGTTTGCTTTTTTGAAATCTACTTGTTAGTTACACGGTCAGGAATGTAAACTGTCTTAAGAGACTTTGATTTTTGTTCTCTTTTAACCCAGAGAGCTGGAGCAAAACTGGAGATGTCTGCATACAGAATTCTTCAACTTGCCAAAGAGGTAGCTCTCTCTCTCAAAAAAAAAAAAAAAAAAAAAAAAAAAAAAAGAAACCTCTCCAAAAAAAAAAAAAAAAAAAAAAAAAAAAAAAAGAGTTGGAGCTACCATAATGATCTTTTATGTAAGCCAAAAAAAGAAAAAACATCCAAGAAAACCAAACCAAATCAAATCACAACACCCAACAACAACAAAAAACCAAACCCAAAACAAACCCCAAGTTTGCCTCATGTTTTGATACCTCTCTAGTTGTTTCTCAGGTATCCTTCTGCAATTTTTAAAACCTGATTTCTTGCTTGTGCAAGCTGCAATTTACAAGAGTTATCTTGTTCCTGCAATGTGTTTTAAAGAACAGAAATGACACTGAAAGAGTAGGTGAAATTTTGAGAGTTGTGAATTGATAAACGGGGTAGGTCTGTCCAAGCTGGTGAAATGTTTCAGTCATCAAGAGGAGACAGGGCACTCAGCACTGCATACAAGCCTGTGCTTGCCAAGCCACTGGCCTATCAATACAATGAAGGTCTTATCAAATACATGTGGCCTGAGGACGCTTGTGCAGTCCTGATTCTTTACAAATGGTTGAGTCAGAATCATACGTTTATAAATTGCCTTGTTTCCTGGGAGTGACAGGGGATAATATGGAAGAGGGAGAGTAGGCAAGAGAGGCAAGCATCTGGAGCAAAGGGATGCAGAAAGCAGTCTGAGGATCCCAGCCAGACCTGCAAACTATGTCAAAATCCCTCAGTAAATTTGCAGACTTCTTACAGCCTCCTATCACTGAATAATTTTAAATACTAATGCAAAGTCTGAAGAAAAAAATATTTTTGTTAACTTCAAATTGGGGGAAAAATATATATTGTTTATTGTTGCAACGTTTTACAAAAGAGAAAGGAGAATGGAAGACCAAAGTCAGTGGCCTCAAAGAAAACAGACTTTACTTCAACAATTGGTGGCAGAAGAAAAAAACTGAGAGTAAGAAGAAAGAAGCTCAGAGGAGTGCAACACTCTTGTGAGCACAGATGGAAATTATCCCTGAATGTAGGAAGGAGTGGAAGGTAGAAGAGATCAGCTTGACTAATGAGATGTTCAGTGACCTCAAAGACAAGAAACTGGTTTTGCAGGGTTGATCTGTAAATCAGATCAACAAAATTATCTGAATTAAAAAGGAACACAAAACCCGTCTTTGTCCTTCCCTCCCCCACTCTTTGTTTTTTGTTAGACTGATTTGTTTCACTGCCACAGCTGATGGTGTAGGCCTACAAACAACTGCATCAGCACTACTCAAGGAGTTGATACTGATGCTTAGAGGAGAGGATATACTGCCTTGGAGATGAGATGTTTAACATGTATTCAGAAAGGTCATTACTCTTCAGGATAGATCTGAGATGGGAAAAGACTAGTTAGGTAGCAGTAATTTGAAAAAGCCTCCGAGGTGGAACAGATCTTGAGATTCAAGTGCAGCAACAATGGCATTTGCAAAAAGGAAAAAAAAAAAAAGGCTAATATTTGAGGCATGTAGAAACAGTGGTAAACTCCACCCTATCAACTAACCTTCTCAATCAATTTAGCACTGACAATGTGAATGTGGGGTCCAGTAGTGGACACTAGACCCCACAGAAAAAGGTAAAACAGTTGGAGAAAGTTCAGAAAAGAACAGGAAAAATGTATGTGTGAAGTGGCCTGTATGGAAAAATCAAAAAACTCTTTTTAGTGTAGGGAAGACTGAGGAGATGCATGGCAGTTTCCAGCTGTGCAGCATCTTTGTATATACTCCTCTGAGACTAAATCTTTTGCCAAGATGTCCTCAAGAAACAGGATAAATAGCATGGGACTAAAACTACAGGTCTGAATATCTAGCTTATTGTCTCTATCCATATGTATAAGAAATGCAGGTGGAGACTGCCTGAGGAACAGTGTGAAAGCGTCTATCACTGGAGGTTTTAAAACAGGTTTGACAGGCCTCTGTTGAGAAGAGTTTAGATACAGTAGATGCTGCCTGGGAAAAAGGGCCAGAGAGCAGGATTCATGAGGCTGTTCCCACGTGACTTGCTGCGAGCCTCTGGAATCACGGTGAGTAGCCTGGCCATGGAAAGCACAGAAAACACAGCCATACCTCACCACTCGGTGCAGTCTTGGATGCTCCATACCAAAGTGCCTCTGCAGGGCCACTGCTTCTCCCCACCACAGCAGAAACTTCACATTTTTTGTTGTTCTGCTTTTGTTGTTGAGCAAACCATAAATATTTGCTGCAATTTTGGGGAAAACAGTGTGTTTCATTTTACTTCTAGGTAATTAAAGTTTTCTTTTTTATTAATTGCAGACCATCTGCATTACCTGTGCTGAAAAGCCTATAGTAGTAGCTCATGGCAATGAGCCATGCTCATCCCGAGAGAATATGTCTGCTGTGGGACCAATGATGGTGATCCAGAGGAGGGTCACCAAGTTGACCAGGGGGATGGAGCACCTCTCCTCTGAGGAAAAGCTGAGAGAATTTAGATTGTTCAGCCTGTAAAAGAGAAGGGTTCAAGGTGACCTAATTATGGCCTTCCAGTACTTGAAGGGAACTTAAAGGAAAGATGGGGCAAGACTATTTACAAGAGCATGTAGTGACAGGACAAGGGTAAATGAAAGATGGTAGGCTTAGATTAGATTTTAGGAAAAAATTCTTTACTGTGAGGGTGGTGAGACACTGGAACAGGTTGCCCAGAGAAGCTGTGGATGCCCCATCCCTGAAGGTGTTCAAGGCCAAGTTGGATGGGGCTCTGAGCAACCTGGTCTAGTTGAAGGTGCCCCTGCCCACGGCAGAAGGCTTGGAACTAGATGATCCTCTAGGTCCCTTCCAACCTGAACCATTCTCTGATTCCACGGTGGCTTCTCCCAGCAAATGTTGTTGCTTACAACACCGGGCTCCAAGCCCTCTCGGCCGTACCCTGACACACTTCTGTTCGCTTATGGTATGTCACCTCCCCCGACAGGCAGCACCACCGCCTCTGCCCCAGCTGCCGCAACGCGACCGAAGGTGCTTTCTCCCCCGGCCGGGCCGAGAGCGCGGGCGGGGCGGGGCTGAGCCCGCGGGGGCGGGCGGGGCGGGGAGGTGCTGTGCTGTGAGCGCTGTGATCGCGGCCATCCCGGCGCTGCCCATAGTGCGGCGGCTGCTCTCGCCATGGCGGCCGGCAGCGGCACGAAGGCGGCCGAGCGGCTCTACGACATGGTGGTGTTCGGCGCCTCGGGCTTCACCGGACAGTTCGTGGTGGAGGAGGTGGCGCGGGCGGCGGCGGCGGCGGCCGCCGGCGAGGGTCCGCTGTGCCGCGGCCCCCTGCGCTGGGCCGTGGCCGGGCGGAGCCGCGAGAAGCTGCGGGCGGTGCTGGAGCGTGCGGCCGAGCGACTGGGTACGGGCCGCGGCCGGGCCGGGGGCGCAGCGCCGGGGCAGGGGGGCAGCGGGTCGGGCCCGGAGCCGCCCGCGGGCGGGTGTGCGGGGAAGGGCTGCGGGGCGAGCCCCGGCGCTGGGGCGCGGAGGTGGGGCTCGCCCCGGGGAGGGCGGTGAGGGTGACCGCGGTCTCCGGTGCGCAGGGAAGGCGACGCTCGGGGCAGAGGTCGACGTGCTGCTGTGCGATGTGGGCGACGCGGTCTCGCTGGCCGCCATGGCGAAGCAGACCCGGGTGGTGCTGAACTGCGTGGGCCCGGTGAGTGCGGGGTGCGGGCGGGGCCGCGCCGGGGCTCGGGCGGCCGCGTTCCCCGCCCCTCCTCGGGGCGCGGGGGCCGCCCGCGGGCTACGCGGCTCCTTGAACCCGAACCCGAAGGACAGCCGCCTACTGCAGTGGCCGTAGGGTGTCCCACTGCAATGGCATAGAGTGAGACTAGCAGCAGTATTCAATTGGTCTTGGTGATCTGATTTTATGAGGGAAATCAGGTGTAGTAGCCTGTGCAGCAAACTCCATTATCAGTGATGGAGTTTGTTAGGCTGTTCCTTCTCTCCACACCCCCAAGAAATAAAAGTGCTATTACATTTTTAGCCCCACTTAGCAAAATCAATAGGCACCAAATTTACTTTTATTGTAGAGGTGTGCATTAGATAAAGCATGTTGGGTAATTTCTGGTGTGTGGGTTTTCTTTTGTTATGTGTGGTGTTTTTTCCTTCTATAGTATAGATTCTTTGGAGAGCCTGTGGTAGAAGCTTGTGTTGAAAATGGTGCAAGCTGCATTGACATCAGTGGAGAGCCCCAGGTATGTGACAGTAAAAACCACTACCTTACATGAAGGATCTACGAAAGGAGTGTTTATTTAGTGTGCTTCATGTTTCTGCTAATGTTTCTGAACATGAACACAAATTCTGCCTCCTCATCTACAATTACTGTAAAAGATGCAGTAAGTCTTTTAAGGTACACTAATGTGTGTTGGTTGTATAGTTTCCTTGCTTGTAAGACTAGAGCCTTTTAGGTTCTCTCTGGAAAGCCCAAGTTGCTGAATTCTATTTCAAGCCTCAGTTGTGATTCTGCATAGGAATTCTATACGTTTCTTTGCACTGCTGTGAAACTTTGATACTTGACCAGGACTTATATATATATCTGTCTTAAAGGTGCATGTAGGTGGTTTAAAGCATGTAGGGTGCTATAATGTGACAGTAAAGCACTGATGGCTAATATTGCATATGGCCAAGAATGGATTTCTGCTTAAAATACTTGTTCTGACTGTGTTTTAGTTCCTGGAGGGAATGTACCTGAAATACAACGAAAGAGCTGCGAAAAAGGGGGTATATGTCGTTGGAAGCTGTGGCTTTGACTCCATACCAGCTGATATGGGAGTACTGTACACCAGAGACAAGTTGAAAGGTGACTTGAATAAATACGTCCTTATGGTGAAAAGGAAATGCTGATTATGCTTTCATCTGGTTTCCTAAAGCAGCAGTGCTTCTGTGGAAACTCTTTCAGTGACTCTTTTTGCCTGCCTTTACCAGGTGACCAGTTTCAACCAAATGTAGTAGAGAGAAATTTCAAAGTAAGTCGTATTCCCATATTGGAGAAGATTAGTAGAGTAGGGATTCAAGGTCGTGTTGCTCACTGAGAGGACAGAACCTTCAGCTATGAGCTGTTCAGCCAGTGTGTGGACTTCTCTAGGCAAGCCTCAGCGCACGGCCACTTGTGCAGAGGATCTTGTAGGGAAAAGACAGTGCAGGGGGGGACAGCTGTGGGAAAGGGTCCACAGACTGGTAGGTAATCAGGTTTCCTGAGTTTTCTTTTTCAGCTGCAAGCTCTTAGAAGCTGTCGTGTAAGTAGTAAGACAGTGCCATGCAGTGCCTTTTGCTTTAATAGCAGCTGAAAGAGGGCAAATATATTTGAGAAAAGATATGAAAGGATTTAATTCTCTGTAAATAATACTTGATCCTGGTTTCAAATGAGGATACTCTGTTCCTCAGGTCTGACTTTCAGTTGGGAGGGCCAATAGGAGTATCCAAATGTTTTGCTTTTATGGACTATGAAAAAGACTGTTAAATGGGGTTGGTTTGTATTGAAGTGTATTGTGAACTTTCAGTTGAAGAAGCGTCAAGTGGGATCTGACTGGAGGGAGAAGCAAGGCATGGAAATGAGTATCTAGTTACTCGTGAGGTTGTAATTTCATGTTTGAAACCTGTTTTGAATAAAGATGTCTTTTATATTTTCTTATTTTGACCTTATGGCATTACCACCTGTTTATCCAGTTGCTTGTTATATGGAAATTTACCCATACAAGTAATTTTACAGTCTCATAAGGAACTGAGCAAAGCGAAACAAAACAGAATTTGGAGGCACTGTTTTGCTCTGCTGCTCATCACAACTAAGCATTCTTTGCAAAACACAAGCTATGCTAAAATGAATGTTTTAGGATATTTTGTTTTAGTTTAGGCTACTTGTTTTTTGGGGGGGTTATGGGTTGTTTTATTTTGGTGGGGGGTTTTTTGTAGTTCAGGTGTACCAAATTTTTAGTCCATCTTTGCTTTCGCAGCCAACATCATCCTTTATTTTGAAACTTGGAGGAAAATGAAATGTGGCTCTAAATATTCCTTCCTTTTTTTACCCCAATGAATTTTTTACATTATCCCATTAACTAGGTAAGACAAATGAAAAAAATTTAATGAGTGCAGGTAGTATTACTGACCGTTATTGAAGTACTTTACACCAGAAATTTAATACTTACTTTCTCAAATAGCTGTGCATCTTATATTTTTTGGCTTTGAGATAAAGATGTAACTCTGCCTTTTCAGCTGATAATGTCAGTGGCCTGCTATTTGAGTCTACCAGAGTGTAGTGTGGTCTTGCAAACTAATGACTGAATGTGCCAAGTAATATCTTCTCCTCTCTTTTGACAGGTACCTTAACTGCTGTTGAAAGTTTCCTGTCGGTAAAATCTGGGCCTGAGGTTAGTTGGTTTCTGCCTTCTTGGAACTAAGAGGTTTTTGTGATAACATCAGAGTAGTCCATCAGAATAACTGTTGCTAAATTAGTACAGTCCAAAGAGCAAGCTGGCAGTTATTTGAGTCAAAGAACTTTATTCTTTAGGTGCTAATTAAAGTTTCCCAAGCAAACATCATTTTGTAAGGTCTGTTTTCAGAGGGTGTCTACCTAGAGTTTGTTGTGTTAAGCTGTTTCAAGAATTATTTTGGTTTTGCAGAGATGTGGGAAGGATTCTTACACAAGTAAACCTATAACAAGATCCATAGTGTGTTGCCAGTAATCCTGGTGTTTGTCTTTGGGTTTTTTGTTTGTTGGGGGGCAAGTTGTTTCAATATACTTAATGCATGTAATCATGATACAGGTAGGTAGTAATTGTAATAATGTGAAATATATGTAATAATTCTAATGTAATTGTTAAAACAATGCAATGATGATCCAAGCCAGTCTTGGTGCCCAGCAACCAAACATGCTATTTCTGGCCTAATCACCTATCTTATTAGATAGGGCCTAAGTCACAGTCTGTTCTTATAAACATCTGGAGGAGTGGAGGAAGCCCTTGGAATGGGAGAATAATATCCATCTATTAATGAACAGGGAATAGTAGTGAATGAGTATGTTTAAATCTGTATGTTGGGTAGAAAGATAGTTTACCTATGTGTGGTGTAACTTCTAAGTGTTGGTAAGAAGAGATATTGATAATGGGAATTAACTACAGTGGGATGGTTAGAAGAGATACAGATACGTATCAAGTATGTGGGGCCTGAGCATGTTGTGGGTCATATGGAATGAGGGATGGAGGTTGCATTGGGTGTGGCTGAGTTCATTTCCCCATAGAAGCCATCACTGTGCTGTGCTTCGTGTGGTAGCTGCGGAGGTGTTGATAACACACCAGTGTTTTGGCTACTGCTGAGCACTGCTCCCACAGTGCTAGGGCTGTCTCTGCAACATTCTCCCCCTCATCCAGTAGTCTGGGGTGGGCAAGATCCTGGGAGGGGGCATAGTCAGGACATCTGACTAAAGGGGTATTCCACGTCATGCAAGTTTGTTCAGCAATAAAAGCTAAAGGAGGAAGGGTGGGAGGCGTTTGTTACTATGACACCTGTGTTGCGGAGCAAGCACTCTGCATACTGAAGCTCTGCCTCCCGGGAAGTGGCTGATGGAAAGTAGAGAAGAAGTCTTTTGTTTTCCTTTGCTTTCATGCACAGCTTTTGCTTTATTAAGTTGCCTTGTCTTCACACACAAGGGATTTTTCCGTCTTATTTTCTCCTTAGCTAGGAAGAGAGTGGCAAAGTGTCTTGGTGAGCACCTGGCATCCAGCCAAGGTCATCCCACTCCACTATAATGCATGTAATCACAACACATATATGTAATAATTGTAATATGTGTAATAGTTCTAGTATCATTGTTAAAATAATACATGAAACCTTTAAATACTGAACTAATTACTGTTTTGGGTGTGTCGCCAGGGTGTTTGTGTACACGATGGGACCTGGAAGTCAGCTGTCTATGGCCTTGCGGATGAAGACAACCTGAGGAAGCTTCGAAAAAAGATAGGATATGCCCCTGTTCCAGTAGTTGGTGCAAAGCTTAAAAAAAGGTATAAGTGTAAGATGTGAAACATGCTGTCTTCTAACAGTTCCAGTATTTATGATACAGATTGCTAACATAGTATTAAATACTGAAAGGATGCATTTAGGACTTCAGTATAATATGAACACATCTAGTAGTATTGAAGATAAGTTCAGCTTTACTGATTTGTTCATACCTTAATGAAGAGAGAACATGTCTCAGCATGTACTAGGTTTCAAAGACTTTTAGTGACGTGGCAAACTTTTGATTTCAGAAGTGATTAGTAGAATGGGAAAAAAAAAGGAGAAGACTATTATATTGATTATCAAATTCATCCTTGCTACAGTGCATGGAATTTTGAGTGAGCCAGGGATAAATTTGGCATTGTTTGCTTTCACTGAAAAGAGACAATGTCATAAAAATGCTTGAGAGAAAGCTGATAATGGTAAGGCCAGTGTGATCGGTTTCTTTCAGTTTGCACAAACATTGGAACATTTTTTAATGACTTTATTTTTTTTCCATTTGCAGAGGATTTTTGTTTTACAATCAGGAATTCAAAGAATACTCT
The DNA here is from genome assembly GCF_003945725.1 of Corapipo altera. Lineage (NCBI taxonomy): Eukaryota > Metazoa > Chordata > Aves > Passeriformes > Pipridae > Corapipo > Corapipo altera. Next base: position 6,757,203 of record NW_020884923.1, read on the forward strand.
ATTCCATTCATGGGATCTGATGGTTCTGTTGTGAAACGGACTCAGCGTTATTTGCACACAGAGTTGCAGGAAACACCTGTAAGTTACTGTTATTTGTGTACTATGTCTTCTGGGTGCACTGGCCTGTTCCATGCTTTATACTGGGGCTGATGAGCCTGCCTTTGGCTGCCAGCATGATACTTATGAAAGTGTCTTGTAAGGTTGCCCTGCTCTCTGATTTCTGGATATGTATTTGTAGGGAATGGAAACCATGAGTCACAGTCACATTTGAAAAGTTGCATTAAATGCATTAATTTCTGTTTCTGTGCCGAGGCTTTTCTTGTTGTACCAGTAGAGCTTCTAAAAGGATCATAATTTTAGTCTGCGTAGCTGTAGCTAGGTCAGCGTATAGTGTAGTAAATTCTCTGGTAAAGAATTCATATGCTGCTGCTCATTTATATTTTAAGACTTTGATGCTTGGGTCTCCAGTGTGCAGAGTAAAGGCAGTGTGAAGTGATGGTGGTGGAAAAGATGTTTAATGTTTGTGTTTCATGGTTTCCTGAGAGAACACCAGCACCAATAGTCTGTATAACTGCTGTGCAGAATCACACGCATCAGTTAAGAGATGAGAGTGAGACAGTGCTTTAAAAATATCCTTGGAAGCTACTAATGAGAAAGGCTTGCCATTGCTATTTCAGTTTATCTTACAGAAAAGGATAAAGAGAAGGAAAGGAGGATCTAGGAAAGAAGGCTGAAATCAGATACCAAAAACATATCTTTCTGTAAAATTGTCCGTTCTTATTTACCATGCCTGCTCCCTCACCACTCTGTAGTTATATTATCTTCTCAGAATGAATGACAAAGTGAAGCATTCTTCAGAGAGTTGCTTAGAACTAAGACACTTGTTTAAGGCCCTATTATAAACTGCTATCTGTTCTATGAAACAACTGCATCTTAATTTGAGGTAGATTAATTTTTTAAAAATTGAAATTTAATGCATTTTAATGCAAAAAATTTAATGTAAATCTTATCAGTGAAAATATGTTTTTGCTTCAGGTCCAGTATGGTGCTTATGTGAATGTAGGTGGTCTTGGCTCTGTTATCAAGCTGATGTTTGCTGGCATGTTATTTCTTCTTCTGGTGAAGTTTAACTTTGGAAGAAAACTTCTGACAAAAGTAAGTTTTCAAAACACAAAATAACTTAGTGTTTGGAGATTTTTTTTTTCTCTCTAGTTTACTGTTGGTCTTTTTTTTGTCTTTTCCCCCCCCTCCCCTCTCATCATGTAGTACCCAGAATTTTTCTCTGCTGGACGTTTCACAAAGAAAGGACCAACCCAGAAACAGGTAACTGACTGTTTTCCATCACAGTTGTTCAGTACATTTGTTATGGTAATAGTGGAATAGTAAATTAGAATCAACTGCTTAGTCTCAGAGAAATAATTTCTAAATGAATCAAAGAATATTCTGAGTTGGAAGGGACCCACTAGGATCATCAAAGTCCAACACAGGCCCTGCACAGGACAGCCCCAAGAGTCACACCATGTGCCTGAGAGCATTGTCCAAACTCTTCTTGAACTCTGTCAGGCTTGGTGCTGTGACCACTTCCCTGGGGAGCCTGTTCCAGTGCTCAGTCACCTAGGTGAAGAATCTTTTTCCAACCTAAACCTCCCTTGATGCAACTTCAGGCCATTTCCTTGGGTCCTGGTCATCACAGAGGAGAGATCAGTGTCTGCCCCTCTGCTTCCCTGCATGAGAAGGCTGAAGACAGCAATGAGGTCTCCCCTCAGTCTTTTCTTCCCCAGGCTGAACAGACCAAGTGACTTCATCTGCTCCTCATACGGCTTCCCCTCTAGGCCCAAATGCACATTTTGTGTGCCTGTTGAGATAGTTATAGAATATTTACATAATCATGCCTTCTGTTATTAGACATCAGAGTATGTGTAACTCCTATGAGGAATAAATGGATAATATTGCTGGGCCTGATGTATTTACATGGGTGGCTCAGAGCACTCTATCAAAGGTGATGACTGAGGGAGACCGATTAGCAAAAACCTAGGACTGAAAGCACTGAGAGAATACAGACTTCAGAAGAAGAACAGTTCCAACAAAGTGGAAGCAATTAAAAATTGCCATGAGATTATACCTTTTAAGCAATAACTCAAAATAAGTGCTCTCATGTTTAAATGGATTATAGTATTTGGCAGAATTCTGTATATAGAATTTGGATACTTATATTTACTACTTGTGTTTGCCTGATATCGGTGAGTTACTGTCTTGGTGACTATGCTTGTCTTGTTCACTATAGATGGATGGAACCTCTTTTACAATGACTTTTTTTGGTGAGGGTTACAGTGAGGGGCAAGATCCCCAGAGTGGCAAACCAAATGTGAAGATCTGCACTGAAGTGAAAGGACCAGGTATGTATGTTAGTAGCAGCTAACTGCTTTTGCCTGCTCCAAAATAGGTTTATGATTCCACTGCTGTCTCTTTCACCCTTGAGAAGGACTTGCAACATGAACAAAGTCACAGGTTTTACAGTGTATTACTAGATACTAGAATTCATTGTGACTTGGTTTTTGAAATGGCCAGTTCATTTGCGTTCTTGTCATTATCTTTCTCTGACTTTCCCTGTTCCAATTCTCATGTTTGCCGAGTAGAGCCGTTGAAGGGAGAGGGCTGTAAGGATAGTTTTCAGTTGTTATAGCCTGGACTTACTACTTGTTTTTTTTCCAGTTCTCTGGGAGTGAACTTAACCAAGTCTGGTGTGGTATAATTTCTAGTTATAGCATACTTCTCTTTAGGTCATTCCTTGAGGGGAGACGACACCCTACATGGTTTGGAGAGAGCAAGAATCTACATTCAGAAAGGAGTTAATGTAGCATAGCTTCTTTAAATAACTAGAGATGTAGCTGAATTCAGGCATCTCACAACAAAGGTCTGAATTTAGGCACAGAATGGAGTAAGTTCTTGTTGTATCGGAGAGCCCTCTCTCACCATGATGTAGACACTCAATGATTGTGGTGTGGTTATAGACCTATATGTGAAGCAGTATTTGTCTGGATTAGATCTTAAGGACTTCACCAGCTACTTGGGCTGATTACTAGATAAAAAACGCTGTTCTTAGATGGGGAAGGCCGTTTCATTGCCAAAGAGATTATTCTTCTGAATGCCGTAGGGAAGAACAAAATTACATTCTACATTTCAACACACTGTATGTCATTTGGGGTTTTTGTTTTGTTTTGTTTGCCAGAGCCTGGATATGTTGCTACACCTATAGCAATGGTTCAAGCAGCTGTATCTCTTCTGGAAGATGCACCTTCTCTACCTAAACGGTAAGTACTTTCCCATTCTCAGTAGCTTGCTCTTCCTTAAAGCTACTGTGTGCAAATATTTCTGTTTGAAAATATGCGTATCAACCCCGTGGATTTCTGTGTTACCTCACCCAACTGGCTGTGCAAGGGAGATGCTTCACCACAGGCTGATTTAAAGCCACTTGGTCTTTCCCAGTCTTTCAGTTTGAAAGGATGTAGTCATAGGCTTTTAGTCAGGCTTTTGCATCAGTGTCTATATGTTCAGTTAATGGAATGGTTTCTGTTGGGTTTGCTGGATGCAGAAATGAATCTATAATTATAACCATCTTGCCAAATTTCTTATCTACTCTGTTCTGGGACAAAGTGGCTTTTTCTTTCTTAATCATGGAAGCACATTTTTAACTTCACAAAAAGGTGTCCCTCAATCACTGTACCAGTAATGTTTTTCTCTTTTCACTAACAGGGGTGGTGTATATTCTCCGGGAGCTGCCTTCTCCAAAACAAAACTGATTGATCGCCTCAACAGATGTGGTGTTGAGTTCTCTGTTATTAGCAAGCCTGAAGTCTGAAGACAAAACATAACTATGAATTAACACCTTTACTGGGTCTAACTCCAATAAAACTCATTTGGCTGCAAAAGCCTAATCATAAAATAGTTTCACTGTGCAATTGTTTGCAGCAGAAACAGAAGAAAATTTGAGTTAAATGTATAATACTATTTGCTATAGTGAGAAAATCTCTAAAGGGTGGGTATTAAGTTTTAATTCACAGACATATTAAATTGGTAACTTCTTGGGTACTAGTTCTAGAATTTTAATGTCGTTCATCTTAAGTTTTTCAGGTTCCTACTTAGTGGACCAGTTCTAGTGTCTGCTTCACAAGTAACCATAGCCGCCTCACTTCACCCCTTCTGCAACTATGTAAAGCAGGCAGGCCTGGGAATACAAGTGCCTTAGCAGATGGAACCAGTAGTTACTCCTTGTGTTTGGCATGTCTTTAATGTAATTTTCAATGAATCTTTATTTAATAACTGTTCTTAGTGCAGATCTGTGTGTTAGGATTTCTATAGTTAGGTAAGTAGTAATAAACTGTATTGTGCTTTTGCACATTGTAATGATGGAGGCTTGTTCTGTTGATCATTTTGGAAGCTGTTTGACCTGATGCAATCCAGGTTCTAGGTGCACTGGCCTATTTCATACTACTTGATACTGTAACTGATGAGTCTGCTTTTTGCTGCTAGCATAACTATGACAGTGTCATATCGGGTTATCCTGCTCTCTGGGTATGGATTGGTAGGGAATGGAAGCCTTGAGTTACAGAAATATTGAAAGGTAGCCTTCTTGATTTTTGTGAGTGATAAATACATTAAATTATTTTTCTCTGCAGAGGTGCTTTTTTTTTTTATCTTGTAAAACCTCCGAAAATTAGTCTGAGATATATTAAGGTCTCTATCTCAGCTGCATCACATTCACCATTTTTATTATCAGGCAAACCACATAAAAACTGATGCTTTATAGTATCATAGCTGTATTGAAGATTGCCTTATGGATGTAGTTCACCATATAATGGTGGTTTAGGTGCTGCTTCTTAAGCTTTTATGCCTTCACTGCACTGTCTTCAATAACCTAAAGTTAAAAAATGCCTGTTAATACTTTATTCCTTACCAAACAAACTTCACACTGATGAAACTGAAGATGTTGAAAAGCTGCTTTTTCTTTCAGATCACTGCCACATTGAAAGTTAGAAACATACAATGTACTCTCTACTAGAGATGAAAATTCATTCATTTAAGGGACAGAGATCAGAGCAGTCAGTGTATGCAATTCCCAGGCTCCCTTTCTGGTATTTCCGTTCAGGACTAACAATGTGCCACCGCTCATGGACAGTGGGCAGTTTTACAAGACAAGGTGTGTAGGCAACTGGCACTGATCATCACATTGCAGTGCCTTCTGCACTACTCCATACCCACACAGAGTGACCCACTCTGTGTCTGGCAGGGTAAAACACAATTATGTCCCCAGAGTTTAAAGTTTTGGTCGTGACAACAAGAAGGGTATTTTTCAAATTAATTTCCTGAAGAAACAAGAATATGGCATCTTCTTGTCTGCAGTGCTATCTCCTATCCCAGTAATTTTTGCAATTTCTACACTGCTCTTCCAAAAGGCACACAACATGTTATTCCACAGGGAGCATTTCCAGTTGCTGTGTCCAGCACGGCAACTCAGCAAAGCAGCGGCCGCAGCTTATTTCTTCACTAATTCAGCTGTGCACAACATGAAAGGAAGTGACTGCTATAAAAATACCTACACATCTTCATGTAGAAGTGTTCAGGCCTTCTCAAGTTGGCTCAGAAATGTTTTACAGTATTGAAAGGGTTTAAAAGGAGGAGGAAGAAGCTAGTTCAAGGATATGGGTGATATTTTGTAACAGGAGAAAGGTCACAAGGCTTTTGTTCAGGTAGGCAAATGCAAAAAGATTAAGTCAGGTTTTATTGCCTTGCATGGTATCAATTTGATGGCACTGAATAGAAATGCAGCTTAACACAAACAACTGATAACTAAAATTACTGCAAAAAGTGATCACTGAATTTGACAGACACTTGGCTGATATTGCTTAGTTGTCAATAACGTAACTGTATTAAGAATCTGAAGCATGCATATGTGGCTTCTAGAAATGCATGTCAAACTACACAGAGCTACTGAGCACTTAAATACTAAGAGAGTTAAGCTACAAATTGCATCTTTTAAATAGCTAACTGTAGATTGAAAAGTCCAAGTTTAATTTACCTTGTCCTATGCAATAAAAATAAGTGTATTTCTCAAAGCTATTGGACAAACTGATGTTAACTGAGAACTAAACTTCCTTTTTCAAGACTGTTCCCAACTTACTGTTTCCAGTATGTTTTTGGTTTGGTTTGGTTGATAGCAGCTTTTTAAAATACAAACCTTAGCCACAGGAGGAGTCTCCAGTAAATTCAGCTTTGATGCTCCTGGAGAATTCTTTTGTGAGATAGAGCGATGTGTCTTTGATTTCAGTGGGCTGGATACCACAAAAGAAGTAGAAGCTCTGCACGGTGTCTGCCAGCTTTCATCCTGTGCCACAGAACAGGAAGGAACAGGACGAACCACCAAATCCAGCAATCTGTTAGGACACACAACTTAAACTATGAATGTAAATAAATAAATGAAAAAAATGCTATGTCAATCTGAGATGATACAGAACAAAAACATTCAATAATCAACAAATGCAGATGAAGCCTCACTGCTGGGGTGATGTATCAGGGTCACAAACAAGTGACAGACACTTTTGGGGTGTCAAAGTCTATACACCAACAGCTTGATGGTAGTCAGGGTTTTAGTCTCAGCTATCTTAAACTCTGTAAGCACATTTACCATAGTGTAAATACATGTATTTGCATAAGTAAGATTGTCATACCAAAACAGTTTCTCTAAATATTAGTTCTGATTGATTCATAAATGTTATATATTGTATGTGCAAAAGAAGTGAAACAAAGCTTTATTCACATGTACCTTCACACCAAAACCCTAACATAATTCAAATTTCTCTCTTTCATTCTCTCTTCCCCCAAAAATGTAGCTCAAGACTAAACTTTGTGAAAAGGCTGCTTACCTGTAATATTGTGAGATACTTGTTTTCTGCTCATTTCCCAACCATACTTCTCTAAATTTGGACAATACTTTACCGATGAAAGCTGCTCGTGTGTGCACATTTCCTGCATTAGCCTGTCGTGTTACTGCTGATAATGCCTTTGGCCTTGGGACTGTAAAGCAAGAGGGAAAAAATACCAGCCTTGTGTAATCAAGGTGATGGCTGGTTGTCAATAATTCCCCCCTCTAAAAGTTACCTTCTCTTAAGACCGATGAAGGCACACGGTAAGGCTTGGTTCTCTCTACAGCCAGCTTCCTTTGAACTGTAGGAAGGATTTTACTACATTGGTCTAGTAGAGAATTTCTGGCAACTGCTCTCTCTCTCAAGCGAGGATCACGATCGTTCTGCTAAATGGGTAAAGCAAGAAGTTATTTACAAGAAGTTTATTGCATGGAACTATCTCTGCTCTTCCTAATTAGGGCCTAAATTTGCTCTACAGATACAGTAAAATATGTCCACTGCACAGAACTGCAGGAAGTTTTCTATCCAGCCGCACACCAGTTTCAATCAATAGTTGAAAAGTGCAAGGAAGATTGAAATAACAGCAGAACCTGCAACTCGCAGTTAAAACTACTCTGGCACTCTATAGAGCTTTATTCTTATATACTTTGTATCACCTGCAATTTTCAAGTGGCTTACAGAACAGCAGGTTTCCCCTGGTTTTTCTGAAATACTAATGTCCAAGACGACTGAAGACACACGGCAGCTGGAAATTATGTTGGACAAAATTATTGGAAAATTAAAACAAGTTGGAAAAAGCTGCTTACACAAACCTTCTGGTTGGAACACAGTTTTCACATGCAGGACCTAAATATTCCAAGACCACCTTACAAGTTTGATTTTTCAGGAAAACTATGGTTCCAGAAAACAGCAAATGTATTAGAGATCCCCAACGGAAGTTCACATAACACAAAATTTCATCTTAATATTTTCAGAAACATGAGTAAGAATTTACATCATAAAAATAACACGAAAGTTGTGGAATCACAGAGCTTGCACTTTAGTGGTTTGGGGTTTTTTTATTTTTTATTTTCTCTAACTAACCAAAACCCACTGTGCATATTTTACCTGTGGAGTATCTAGACTGCTTTCAGCTCGAAAAATAAAATTGTGTACAAGACACGATATACAACATACATTTCATTCCACAGAAATGAGTAACACAAACATCTTCCATAGTCTAAGCCGTACATAGCAAAGGGATCTGAGAAACTGAAGGAACAGATGGGTTGGTAAGAAAAGATACATATTTATTCCTCAGATGCAAACAAACCATTTTAAGTGGAGTCAACCATGGTCTGTAACATTTAATTTATAATTTCACACAGCAGCTTTGCCATAGTAAAATTATTCCTAGTCTTTCAAAAAATGATACAAGAAACAAAGCAG